>NC_133465.1:9812500-10112500 GCF_048565385.1 Saimiri boliviensis
TGCCAAACTTTCTGGCATTAACATCGTGGTGTTAAGGCCATGAGTGCTGTACTGTCCCCAAATACGGGTCAAGGCTATGTTTGCAGAACTTTCCCAGAAACCTCCCTTCCTTTTCCTTTCTGAAGTCACAGTGTTTCTAGGACAACATTTTGGTTCACAAAACATTTTGTAATGCTGTGATACCACAGCATACAGGATACTCCTCTCAATTCAATCTCCTTCTTTTCTAATAAAATCCAACATTTCAAAAACGGCATTAATGTAATGAAGGAAAGAAAACTTCACCATAATTTTAAGTTAAAAAGAAATATTTGAAGAAATAAATTATAAATCTAATGCTTGAACTTGAAAGTTTGCTTCAAGCAGGAAAACAACTGCTTTTCAGATTCTCTTTTTCACTTGGCTTTTTTTTTTTTTTTTAAGTTCTTAAGGAAAAATTTAAAAAGTTTCAATTGATTTTGTTAAGTTTTGTTATGGTAAAACAAGATGTGAAGCAAACATTTCAGAATACAAAACAGAGTTAATTAATTCCAGTATAACCTCCTCACAGAAGGCCAGGGCTTGCAAGCAGATGTGCTGGCTAAATACCGCAGGTCAATCTTAGCACATTATTGAAAGTAACCTCCCATTCCTCAGAAAAGTCTGGCATACAGCTTACAAACTACAGCAAACAACTCAGACACATGGAAAAGTGGAATTTAACATCTCCCGATTTCCATTCTCCATTTATTTCCAAACCTTACATCTCAATCGGAAGAAAAAAATGCCCTCATAGTCACACATATGCACACTAAATATGAGCCACTAAAATAAAAGACGAGGAAGCAATTTTAAATGCAGTTACCACAAATGTGTTTTGGGAACTTTCACCTTGTCTTTCATAAACTAGAAAGTGTACTTCATGTTCCTTTTGATTTCGAATGACCAATGCATTTCAACTATTAACGTTTCATTTCCAACACATGTCTGTTTCAGAGCTAGCAGCTGGACTATTTATTTTGCTAGCTGGTGATAGAATTAAATACAGAGTCTTTGAAAACATTTACAAGCTTTCCCTCTAACCTTCTGTGTACTTTCCAAATTAGGCTACTTTGATTTTTATTAGCTAAAGGTTTACGTACTGGAATACTAACACTGTTACCTTCAGAATAAATTGTTTATAGCTCAGGTGCAGTTTAAAACTTTTTCCTCCATGGAATACTCCTGAGATTGAGGAGAAGAAAGTTTGAACTGGCTCACTCTGGATCAACGGGTTTCCTTTGTGAGTCAAACAATATTAAGGCCACACAGATACGGATGCAGTCAGGGAAACCAGTTGTGAAAATAGTTCTAGGCCTCTACAAAACCACAGGCTTCCTTTGTGAGCTCCCCAGTGCTTTATAATCTCAAAATCACTATCCTCATAATGCACGCCTAAGATTTATTCTTTGACGCTAGCGTTTTGATGTGGAAGACAAGGCATAAGGCTGGACCCCAGGCCAGTGTGGGTTCAAATCACAACTCCTTTCTTATTAGCTATACAGTCTTAACCAAATAACCCAAGTCTTTAGTTTCAAAAAAACGGAAATAATAATTTCCACTTCATAGCTGTGTCGTGAGCACTTGCATTGCACAGATGCCCAATTAGTGGTTTGGGATGAAATCAAAGATCCTTCATCACTAAGCCTTTCTCCAGCTCTTCAGCCCACAGTGTCACTCATGAAGTACTCATTCATTCTTTCACTCAGTCAAAAGCTGCCTATTAGTTCCTTTTCCATATACTGTGCTGATGGTTTCATGGGTGTGTACCTATCTCCAAACTCATCACGTTGTATGCATTAAATATGAACAGTTTTTTGTATACGGGGGAAAAAAGAATGAAAAAAAAATTACCCCCTTCTCTTAAGGAATACACCAAGTACTTTAGGGGTCACAGATACTAAAATGGGGGAAGGGAGTGTGGGACTCCAAAATAGTGAAAACTTTAGCTGCTCCACAGAATATTGTGAGGACCCATGAAAGGAGTCAAGTCTTCCTAGGAAAGTGAGGGAGGGTTTAATGGGGAAGATGACATTGGAACTATGGCTGTGTGTGTCTTTTAGGTAAGAAAGACGCTCTTCTTGAGCATCGTAAGCAAGGGGAACAACACGGAGGAAGGTAAGGAGTGATGAGATGGATTGTTGTACTCAGTGCAGCTGCAGAGCAGATGATGCTGCCTATGGGGGAAACGGGCTTTCATATATCAGCATCTTAAAGTTGCTATTTTATCCTCAATGTGACAAAAAGCCACCAGAGGATCTTAGCATGAAAACAACACAATCAGATTTCGTTTTTTTGACAGAGTTCTCACTCTGTCACCAGACTGGAGTATGGTGGCACAACCTCGGCTCACTGCAACCTCCCCTCCTGGGGTCAAGCTCAGCCTCCTGAGCAGCTGGGACTACAGGTGCATGCCACCCTGCCTGGCTAACTTTTTATATTTCTAGTAGAGATGGGGTTTCATTATGTTAACCAGGATGGTCTCAATCTCCTGACCTTGTGATCCTCCCACCTCAGCCTTCCAAAGTGCTGGGATTACAGGCGTGAGCCACTGTGCCTGGCCCTAAAGTTATTATTTTATCCTCAATGTGACAAGAAGCCACTAGAGGATTTTAGCATGAAAACAACACAATCTGGTTTGTTTTTAAGACACTAATTGCGTTAGCAGAGGGGAAGACAGAGTGGAGCTCTAAAGGACTTGTAGCAAGAAACCCAGCTAGGCACAGCCATAATTCCCAGAGGGAGAAGATAGGGTCTCAGATTAAAGTAGATTAAGGCAGTGCAGTGGGAAGAAAAATGTGAGAGACAGTTTCAGAGGTGAAATCAACTGAATTTGGTGACTGGCTACAGATGTTTAACTTATGCAGGGCAGGTGGGCTTAGCCTGGGAGGGTTCTTGGCTTTACCCAGGAAGAATTCAAGGGTGAGCCAGTGGTGAGTGGTAGTGTGCAGTAGAATTAGGTTCCTTGCAGAGCTGGGCTAACCCATAGGCAGTGTGTCCAGAACAGCAGTGTTGGGCTGTTGGCTAGCTATATTGACAGCTACTTTTAATTGCATGCAAATTAAGAGGGGGGTTATTTAGACCTTTTGGAAAAGGGGTGAGGCATTTCCAGAAGCATATAAAGATAACTTTTGGGTCACTGCTATGGCATGTTGTCCCGGCATTTATAAACTGCCATGGCACTGGTGGGAGTGTCTTTATGTTAATGAACAGGGAGGGCAACTGGAGGTCACTTTCATCACCATTTGCTGGTTTCAGCTGGCTGCTTTGCTGCACCTCTCCCCACCCCTGCTTTGACTACATCTTTCTCAAATCAGTGGGTTGAGACTGGTGCTCAGAAAACAAGTAATGCAGATCTCCTACCTCCATGACCTTGAAGATAAGTTGGGGGGTGACACTAATAATCAAGATGAAGAACATAAGGAATGGAACGAGTTTGTGGGGAAAGACAGTGAGCTGTGTTTTAGACATGTTGCATTTGAAGGACCGTTCTAGGTGAAGATGCTGAGTAAAGTTGGAAATACGAATCTAAGAATGTAGAAAAGCATAGAATGAAATGTTCTCAACACCTAAACAAGGTTGGAGCATAGGAGTGCATTAGGATATGCATTAGCTGGTAGGAACGGGAGAGGACCCCAATAAGAGCATGCAGAATGAGAGAAACCCAATGACTGAGTTCTGAAGAGACCAGGATTTAAGTGATGTTTACCCATGTACATTAGTTTATGCTTAAAGATATGCATGCTGCCTTCTATCATTACTTACCTGGATTGTGAAAACGTGCCCTGTTTCCCCAAACAAATTAAAAACATAAGGCTTTATACGCACTGCTTAAAGAGCACCTAGAATCATAATAGGTAAGTAGAAGACATATGTGGAATTGAAACAGAGGAAGCTTATATAGAGTAGAAGAAAACTAGGGCTGGATTTAAAGTAACAGCCTAAGAAATTTTAAGTAACAGCCTAAGAAATTTTAACTTCATCCTTTAGATAATAAGAAAACAGCCGGGTGTGGTGGTTCATGCCTGTAATCCCACACTTTGGGGAGACTGAGATGGGTGGATCACTTGAGGTCAGGAGTTCAAGACCAGCCTGACCAACATGGAGAAACCCCATCTCTACTAAAAATACAAAATTAGCTGGGTGTGGTGGTGCATGCCTGTAATCCCAGCTACTTGGGAATCACTTGAACCTGGGAGGTGGATGTTATGGTGAGTTGAGATGGTGCCACTGCACTCTAGCCTGGGCAACAAAAGTGAAACTCCATCTCAAAAAAAAAAAAGAAAGAAAACCAGGGTTTTTTGAGCATCGAATCATGCAACAAGAACAGTTTTTTATTTTTTATTTTTTATTTTTTGAGACAGAGTCTCACTGTTGCCCAGGCTAGAGTGCAATGGCACAATCTTGGCTCACTGCAACCTCTGCCTTCCGGGTTCAAGCCATTCTCCTACCTCAGCCTCCTGAATAGCTGGGACTACAGGTACACGCCACCACGCCTGGCTAATTTTTGTAGTTTTAGTAGAGACCGGGTTTCATCATGTTGGCAAGGATGGTCTCAATCTCCTGACCTCGTGATCCACCCGCCTCAGCCTCCCAAAGTGCTGGGATTATAGATGTGAGCCACCCGTGGGGGCCAAGAACAGTATTTTCAAAGGTTTAGGTAAATGAGGGAACACATATGTTAACTATCTCCATTTATTCATTCTATAATGTATACATATTTCAAAATAACATATTGCACCTAATAATATACAATTTTTATTGTCAACTTTAAAAAAAATTTTTAAAAATTAAAAAAAGAGAGTGGTATGGGGGGTATGGAAGAAAAACAGACTCCGTAGGGAAGGAACCCATTAGGAGTTGACTGTGGAAATCAAGCCACTGGTCTTCAGGCAAGCTAGAGCCAAAAGGGATATAATCCATCCAGTTAAGTGAATGAAACAACATACGTGGGTCCTAAATTGTTTTTCTTAAAATGTAGCCCATCTTTGACTTGCCAAAAGAGAGCTAGCCATAATAAACCCAAAGCCTGCATGAAAGGCAAGTCAGAAGTGGGCACAGTGAATGCGGAAAGGACACACGGGTCTCCGGGCATCTAAAATGATTCTGATTTTGAAAAATATCGATACACAAAAATACTGTTGAGGGTTAGATTGCCACCACGCTTAGGACAGACATGGACTCTTTGACCTACTCAGGTTTTCAGTGATGACTGTGATCAACATAACATGGTGGATGATGAAGAGCCGCCTGAAAACATCTGAAAGAGCTGAAAGATGTTTGGCCGGTATCGATGTGGCCCAGCTCTGGGATGTAGGGATCTAGGTGGATTTACAAAAGAAAAAGCAGCATTGTTTGTACGCTGCCTCCCACCATCTGTTCTTGCCCCAGGTTAGTGGAATGAGACAAACTCTCTGGGCAAGATACTGACTCACATTTTTCAAACGCTGACCCCTGGTTTGGATATAGAGCTGAGGTCAGAATTCTTAGGTCCTTTTCCAGCCAAACTGATTTTAGGACAGGCAAGCAATCACAGAATACTCTTCTGTGCAATAAATACGAAAATACTTAACCTCCTTGGGGTATTAGGAAGCATAAATCATGTCTTTAAAAGGCCCGTGACAAGTGGAAATGAAAAGCATTCAAAGTAGAGAAATACAAAGAAACCAAGACTACAGGCACTCACTGAATTCTGAGCAGGCAGTTGTACTGTTAATTTAATGAGTTTTATGGTCTTGGAAGTATTCATCGATAGCAAATATCGGGTTGCTTAAATATTCCATTACTCACTCATCTGTCTAAATGCGCTATGGCCTCCAACATTTATCGATTTGCTCAAAAATGGCTGGTTAATTTCTCTCTTTTCTTTCCCCAGCAAAAGTACTTCTTAAAGGACCCATTAATAAGGGGATTCACTCGTCAGGGCTAAAATGACTTGCAGCTGGAAGATCCGACGACAAATATACATCCATTCATAAGGTGGATACAACAGCTTTCAGGGAGGGGATGTGCATGAAATGAACACAAGTGAAGAGCAACGAGGGAAGGGATTATCTTTTAACCGGCTCATAAGTGAAAAAACGAAACTGTAGAAGTCGGACAACTGTAGCTTTTTCAGTAAGTACGAATTAAATTATAAACCCCAGCTAAAAGTTTATTCTTTATGAGTTTATTTAATGTTAGGTCTCAATAGTTCCTTATTCCTCTTACAAAGGTAAACCAGCAGTTGCGCCATTTAAGAGAGATTAAACTCAATTAAACGCTGTCCCTGCTAGGCAAGGCCTTGTATCTATAAGCAATTCAGGGTCTGGCTTGCTAACTCATACTCTCACTTTGCCTTTTCAAAGTCAGTCAAAGAAACTAAGCTGGAGATCTCACCAGGCCAGCCACTTTCCCAGTCTTGTAGACTCCCCTGTTTGCAGCCATTGCAAAGATTCTATGATGAATCTAAATCATTAGAAAGTTTTTCCTAAGGTAAAACTCAGAGCTGGCACCAACTGGTCCTTATAATGGCCTTTGAAATAAGGTATAAAAAGCCCATTTCTACTTTGAAAATTTTTATCATTGCTCCTCTACAGCACACTAACTCCCTCTTCCTCCTCTGTCTCTCAAATACCTTATAAATGCAAGTGTGTGCCAAGGACTGGCAACTTGGGCATTGTCTGAGAGCTGGTCAGAAATGCTGACTCTCAGGTCCTACCTTGACCCGCCTGAGCCAGTATCTGTCTTTTAACAAGATCCCCAGGCAATTCATCAGCACATCAAGGTTTGGGAAACACCGCTTTAGACCAGTGGTTGGTAAATATTTTCTGCAAAGGGCCAGGTGGTAAATATTTTAGGTTTTATAGGCCATACGTCTCTGTTGCAGCTACTCAAAACTGCTGTTGTGATGCAAAAGCAACCATAGAAAATACACAGTCACACAAACACGGCTGGGTTTTTCCTTTTTTTACAAAAACTTTTATGAACACTAAGGTTTGGATTTCATATAATTTGCATGTGCCATGAAATAGCATTCTTTTGATTTTTTTTCAACCATTTAAAAATATAAATGCCATTCTTAGCTCATAAGCTGTACAAAAACGGGATAAGCCATAGTTTGCTGATCCTAGCTCTATACTCTGGCACTTCACATGGTATCATTTGCTGATTTCACCTGGGCCTGGTCCCAAGTCTAGATAAGGTATTCTAGTTCATTTATGTGGGACATGCATAACAATCAAATAAAACAGATGAATTTTCAACAGTACCAAGCAGAGCAAGACCATTATTTCTCAGGATATGAACACAGCATTTGTTCTGGCGAAGACCGATGTATAACAAAACACTTATTTTAATGTAGCAGCATACAATGCAGCTGGACGTTGCAAACAATTAAAAAACTGGTATCAGTTTGCAAAATGAACTTATGTCTCTAATAGTCATTTCTTCTCTACACTATAATAACTAAGTGTTATGATCACTATTGTACTTTCTGCCATAGAAATTTTGGAATTTTTTTTTTTTGATGAAGTCTCACCCTATCACTGGGCTGAAAGTACAGTGGTGCAATCTTGGCTCACTACAACGTCCACCTCCTGGGTTCAAGCAATTCTCCTGCCTCCCAACTAGCTGGGACTAGGCATGTTCCACCATATTCAGCTATTTTTTTATTTTTATTTTTTATTTTAGAGACGGAGTTTCACCGTGTTGGCAAGGATGGTCTAGATCCCCTGACCTCGTGATCTGCCCATCTCAGCCTCCCAAAGTGCTGAGATTACAGGCATGAGCTACCGCGCCCGACCAAATTTTGCAATTTTTCATCAGGAAAGCACCATCAATAAATATTGCTTCCTGGTGGTGTGAGGAGGAAGTCTGGAGCTGGAATACACTCCCACACATTACCGTTTTTCCCTTTTCAATTCTCACCCAAAAGTACCCCCAGCACACAGGGAAAATAAAAAGACACATTGCAAAGGGTATTCTGTAATTAAGTTCCTCTCCACATGGGATTTTTCAAATCTTGGTTAGGATGGATAGAGGAAATCTGCAGCCTAAATATAGTGGTGGCATAAAGTAGGTCATTTCCAGAACCATGGAAAGTATCACTGGGAAATAGGCAGGAAGAAGAGAAATCAGAAGAGTTGAGAAACATTTCTACAATCTAATGGTTTCCAATCTGGGTGCTCCCTTACAGTCTATTTGAGAAACATGGAATTGGATAATTTGAAAGATATTTCCTAACTCTAAAGTTTGGAGATTTGTCATTGGTACCATTACCTATCTAGTTACATTTGCTCAAAGGCTGGGAGTCATCTCTGATTCATTCCTTCCCCTTGGATTTCCCTTCAGATCCATCCCCCAAACCTGCTGATTCCTCCTTTATAATCCCTCTCAAATGTGTCCCTTGCTTATCATTCTCATTGTTACCATCTTAGTTAATGCTTTACCCACAATTTACTGCAGTCATCTCAATTGGTCAGTGACATCTATAATATTTCACATCATTGCCCAATTCAATCATAATGAACCACTGATTTTTTTTTTTTTTTTTTTTTTTTTGACACAGAGTTTCACTCTTGTTGCCCAGGATGGAGTGCAATGGTGCAATCTCGGCTCACCATAACCTCTGCCTCCCGGGTTCAAGTAATTCTCCTGCTTCAGCCTTCTGAGTAGCTGGGATTACAGGCCTGTGCCACCACACCCAGCTAACTGTATATTTTTAGTAGAGGTGAGGTTTCTCCATGTTGGTCAAGGTGGTCTCAAACTTCCAACCTCAGGTGATCCACCCGCCTCAGCCTCCCAAAGAGCTGGGATTACAGGTGTTAACCACAGCATCACACCAGTATTTTTTTAACCACAGTTATTGTTATTCTAAACAGTCTTCAGTAATTTCCCGAAACTTCAAATGGTGATTCCATATCCTACATGTGTTTCAGTATTCCCAAAGCTATCACCCACTCCTCCTTCCCTTCACCATGGCTGGCCTCTTCTCTTTCTCTAGCTCCCAGGAGCTAATTCAACTCCTGTGCCTCAACATTTCTCACACCCTTCCCTCATCATCTCCAAATTGGACTTAATATTTCAAACTCAAGTCAAGCAAGAGGCATGAAGATGTACTCAAATAATTACTAATCCTGGCTGGGTGTGGTGGATCACATCTGTAATTCCAGCACTTGGGAGGCCAAGGCTGGTGGATTATCAAGTCAGTAGTTCAAGACTAGCATGGACAATATGGTGACACCCCATCTCTACTAAACATACAAAAATTGGCTGGGTGTGGTGGTACATGCCTATAGTCCCAGCTACTAGGGAGGCTGAGGCAGGAGAATTGCTTGAACCCAGGAGGCGGAGGTTGCAGTGAGCCAAGATCATGCCACTGCACTCCAGCCTGGCGACAGAGCAAAACTCTGTCTCACAAAAAAAAAAAAAAAAAAAAAAAAAGAGACTAATCGTGAGTATGAATGGGCTAATGCTAAGATGAACACAACAAAATAAAAAAAGATTAAAATGGGATAGGATCTTTAGAAATTTAGTCAAATATCATTTGACCTTGTTCATCACACTCTCCTGATTTTCCTCATTCCTTTCAGACTGCTACTTCACAACACCCTTCCTGTAAATAACAGTGCTCCCCAGAGCACTGCCCTAAGGCCCTTGTCTCTTCTCCATCTACGTGCTGAACATAGATGCCTTTGATTATCACCCACATGCTGACTCTCAGATCTAAATTTCTAGTGTATAGCTCTCCCCTGAGCTCCAGATTCAAGAGCAGCATACTATTTCTGACACACCTAACCTGAGAGCATCCTAGGCATCTTTGAACTCAGTGTCTTTTCACTTTACCACTACATACAAGTTGTTCTTCCTGTGTGTCCTATGTCAGTCAAGGGCATTGTCATCTTTGCAGCTGCACCAGGCAGAACCCAATCAATCACTGGTCCTATGACTTTGTACCCCACCTCACCCTATCTTCTCACCCTAACCACTGCAGTCTAGGCCAACACCATGTGCTATGACTGAGCTATCTAAAACCACTTCCTGCGTGGTTTCCCTGCCTGTCATTCTAGCTCCTCCTATCCATCATCTACATTACTCCAAAGTCATATTTTCTTTTCTTTTACTTTTTCTTTTTTTTCTTTCTTTCTTTTCTTTTTTTTTTTTTTTTTTTGATGGAGTCTCGCTCTGTGGCCCAGGCTGCAGTGCAGTGGCATGATCTTGGCTCACTGCAACTTTCACCTCCTGAGTTCAAGCGATTCTCTAGCCTCAGCCTCTCAAGTAGCTGTGATTATGGACATGAGCCACCACACCCGGCTAATTTTTTGTATTATTATTATTTTTTAACTAGAGACAGGGTTTCACCATGTTAGCCAAAATGGTCTTGATCTCCTGACCTCATGATCTGCCCACCTCAGCCTCCCAAAGTGCTGGGATTATAGGACTGAGCTACTGCGTCCGGCTTCTTCTTCTTCTTCCTCTCTTTTTTTTGAGATGGTGTTTCGCTCTTGTTACCCAGGCTGGAGTGCAGTGGTGCAATCTTGGCTCACTGCAACCTCTGCCTTCCAGGTTCAAGTGATTCTCCTGCCTCAGCCTCTCAAGTAGCTGGGATTACAGGCGTGCTCCACCATGCCCAGCTAATTTTTTGTATTTTTAGTAAACACAGGGTTTCACCATGTTGGCCAGACTGGTCTCAAACTCCTGACCTCAGGTGATCTGCCCAGCTTAGCCTCCCAAAGTGCTGGGATTACAGGTGTGAGCCACTGCACCCTGCCCACATTTTCTTTACTGAAACCTAAGTGGTCATCTTGGAACAAAAGAGGTGAATAGTGGAGGTGCCGAGTTACAGCAGACGGGGGCAAGCATTGTCTCCAGGTGGTATAGATGAGCAGCAATGGTGCAGCCAAACTCCTAAGAACATACGAGATATCCTCTTGGGACTCACTAAAACATTTAGAAAGGGCAGTCAGTGAGGTATGGATGATAATGATAATATAGCCTCAGTGGGCATTAATGTCAATGTAATGCATTTATAGTGAAAAGCTGATGAAATGTGAAGACATTCTGGTTATAGATTGAACTATGATAATGTCATAGATTAAAGGGCTATAGGGTGCTATGAACAGTTGCTCAGATGCTTGGAAGATACCAGTAATCATGGCAGTTAACATCAGAGAAGACGATCATGGCCTTCTGGAATGTGCCAGCCTTGCAACTACCTTCAGAGACAGGCTTGGGAACGGGGAGGATCATCTATCCAAAAGGGCAACCACCACTATTCTTTTGTTTTTTTGAGATGGAGTCTTGCTCTGTCACTGAAGCTGGAGTGCAGTGGCGCCATCTCAGCTCACTGCAACCTCTGACTCCTGGGTTCAAGCAATTCTCCTGCCTCAGCCTCCCCAGTAGCTGGGACTACAGGTGCATGCTACCCCACCCAGCTAATTTTTTCTACTGTAGTAGAGACGGGGTTTCACCAGGTTGCCCAGGCTGGCCATGAACTCCTGAGCTCAGGCAATCTGCCCGCCCTAACTTCCCAAAATGCTGGGATTACAGGCCGGTGCCCGGCCACCGCCAACATTTTTATGAGTTGGTAATATTCACATTTGGAGCCTAATGATTAAATCAATTACTGAAAGCAGCTATAGGGCCTTCAGCTCTTCTCTTTCCCAGAACAGAACTAGAGACAGAGTCACTCACTCATCAAGTATCTACCATGTACCTACTATATGCAATGGAGGGCAGAAGGATAGACCACACACAGTCCCCATCCTAAAGGAAACTTAAATTCAGCAATGTAGCACAGTCTGCTGCGGGTTCGTGAGGTATGATATTGGAGGGTACCACTAAGCTCATCTAATAACTGCTTCTTAGCACAGAAATCCCTTCTAGGACTCCCCCTGAGCCATACAGCCATTCCCTTGAGCCACAGAGACATACAGAGCCATTCCCTTGAGCCATAGAACCACAGTGTTGTCCAACTATGCAATAATCTGAGGCCAAAGCAATTTCCAACTCTCTTTTTCCAGAGTTCTCTTCTTCCTAATTCATTAAAATTATTTCTTGTTTTGTTTTGTTTTTGAGATGGAGTGTCATTCCCGTTGCACAAGCTAGAGTACAATGGCGTGATCTCTGCTCACTGCAATCTCCACCTCCGGGGTTCAGGTGATTCTCCTTTCTCAGCCTCCCGAGTAGCTAGGATTACAGGCATGCACCGCCACACCTGGCTAACTTTTGTATTTTTAGTAGAGATGGAGTTTCGCCATGTTAGCAAGGTTGGTCTTGAACTCCTAAGCTCAGTGATCCACCTGCCTCAGCCTCCCAAAGTGCTAGGTTTACAAGCATGAGCCACAGCACCTGGCCATTTGTATTATTTCTATTGACTCCTCTATGGGTCTGCAATCCCTACACTCTCAGGAGAAATGAGGAACCCCACCTACCATAGGTGCAAAAAATTCCAATGTGCCTTCTTATTTCTCTACTAAATGACAACTAAACAGAATCTGTTTCTCTGGTGGGCTGACATGATCATAGACGGGGCAGACCAACAGCTTTTATTACCAAATACCAAATATACACCCTGCCTTTTTGACTCTTCTTCAAAGTTTTCCGCTTTGCCTTGCTATTCATGAATAACTTCCTGTGCCATCATGAGACATGATGAATCACTTCCGTCATCATGTGTTCATTCATACTTACACAGAACATACCACAGCACTGTATCCTACCTAGTTTGACACAAAGACCTCCCTTACACTTCTACTTCCTGTCCACCAGTCCTCATCCCATTCTTCATTCACACAACCTTTCGCACATTCTTCTCTATTTCTCTCTTTTTTGTAGAGACAGTCTTGCTATGTTGTCCAGGCTGGTCTCAAATTCCTGCCACAAGCTCTCTTCCCACTTTGGCCTCCCAAAGCATTGAGATTATGGGCATGAGGCACCCCTTCCTGCCTGTTCTTCTCTTAATTACTTCCTCAGCCTTATCAACGCAAAGCCCAGCTTCTAGGCCATGGTTTCTGGATTACCCTGCTCCTCTCTGTCTTAGTGAATCTCAAGAAAGGTCTCCCTTAAAAGTTCACAATTAGTAAGACAAATCATGCGTGTTCTGACTACCACTGATTTGGTGGAATTATTTCCGGTTTAGATCTGGTCGTTCCTTAATTAGTAATAACCCTCAGTTAAAGTTGTATAGCATTTTCTGCAGCAGTAACACAATGTTTACCTCACCTTGAGCTTGAAGAAGTCAGCTAAAATCCTAAACCTCAAGATCTCTTTATGTATAAGTGAGAAGTCTCCAGAGATGGTGCAACCATGAGCAGCACACCACCTTTACTAAAGAAAAGCAAAATATATTTACCTTCTATCTATGCACACATATTTTCTTCTTCCTTTTTTTAGTGCAACTTCCTGACCTCTGAAAACAATTTCCTTAGGATACTGGCTGTAAATATTTGCATGGATTCTTCAATAGCTGTTGTGTATAGGGAGACAGACGTTTTTGTCTTTATTGCTGAAAAGAATTGAAACAGACTCTTTCTTTCAAAAGTTGGCAGAGATATGTTACAGAGGGGTCCAGCTCATTTGTAGAGGCAAACATGTTGCCGTCTAACACAGATTGATCACCAGCTGGGAAGCAAGTCATTCCACCGTAGGTTCACAATAACACTGGCTCTCTGCTGTGCTGCTGACCACCAGTGACAGATTGATGTGTAGTTGTTTGAGCGGAGAAGCTGGCTACAAAGAACTTCGGGAAGCTGGGCAGGTTGCAAGTGTATCATTCATGCACTCTCTGCCTAGAAAAACAAAGTTCCCCACCTTTCTGACCTGAGTATGGAGAATCGTTAAAGACTGAGTTTGCTTTGTGACTTAGAAGGCTGCTTACAGCTTTCCAGAGCAACGTAAAAAATGAATATCTATTGGCACTTTCCAATGAAATGCCAAAATCCACAAAGAGAATGACCAAGGAGCATTTCTTTTTTCCTTTTCTCACTGTGAGTGGGAAAGAAGAGGCATGATATTTCATGTCACTGCTAAAGAGTCTGTTTTGTAAAAAACAAATGAAAAGGTACAGCTTGTTATGCCACTCGAAGGTAGACAGCCCAGGGCCTCAGAAAAAAGAATGGCATGCCACTGGGTTTCTTTTAGAATTTGAAGGGTGGAGGGTGAGGGCTCACAGAATGAAGAGCTTTAAAACCCCACACAAGCAGGGAAGGCATATTTACTTGTTTAAGAAAATTGGTACCTAAGTTGTAAATTTGAATAATAGATCAATCAGGTACCATGTTTTGTAAGTTTGAGTCATTAAATTTTCCAAGATTCTATGTGTTTTTTAAACCATAAAAGAGTGACTTCCAAACTACAACCCACTTTTTAAACCACGAAGATACTTTAAGCACACTACTATTTCAGTGGTAGTTTTTTGCACATCTTTTCTTCACTTTTCATTGAAGAATATTTTAAATAAAGACAGTTAAAACAAGAAAACAGAATAATTACACGGGGGTCAGGGACTATTTTATTCACCGTGGTGTCACTAAAGCCCAGAAAAATGCCTGGCACATAGTAGATCCTCACTAAATATTTGCTGACTGACTATTCATTGGAAGCCAACTTAGCAACACGGTGCTTTATTATTCCAGTGCAGTAGATTTAATGATAAAATTTCATGAACATTTTCCCACCACTTTCAAAAATCATTTTAATGAAGAAACACAAACATAATTGCACCATCTCTGCTACAACCACCAGGTCCAAAGTTGAAACTATTAGTGCTAAGTGAAAGCTGAATATAAAGAAGAAATTTAGCCCAGGGGATTAATTTCTCCAAGGCTGGTGAGGAGAAGGAAGCAAACTACTGTTTTCCTTTTCACGGGAGTGCTATACAGGTTACCATCCACCAAGATAGAAAGGAATAATATGTAGTAGTTAATGACGAGGAGAAGCAACAGATTTTTTGGCAGTAGTACAAAGCCAGGAAATTTAGCAGTTTCCAGAGAATTGCATGTGCTTTTCAGTGAAAAGGTTTGAGATAGGGCTTCCTAATGAAATGCCAAAATCCACACCAAGAATGACTAAGTAGCAGTTTTTTTCGTTTTCCCACTGAGAGTGAGACAGAAGATACATGATGTTTCATGTCACCGCCCAAACGGTTTGTTTTGTAACAATGTATGAAGAGAGACAGCTTGTTATACCACCTGTACTGTACTATTTGTTAGTATTTTAATAGGTAATTAATCTTGATTTGATAGGATTTAAAATTACTATTTTTTTGGCACATATGCTCAAGCTATTATGTTATAAATCTCAAACATTTCAGCAAATGTCATCCTGATTGTTCCCTACTGCACAGAACACTACTAGTGAAATATTCAAGGTCAAGAACTTGGATTCTTTACCCACCGTACTCAGGAAAACCAATTTATTGTTCTGTCTCAGTAAAGAGGGGTGATTTCTTTGGGGCCTATATTATATTGGCAGTCAATCTAGAAAACTTATAATTGCTTTTAGGCAATGGAGGTTTGGTAAGTGTGTTAGTCGGTTTCTGAATTTAAACACATACCCTTAGCTATACTATGACAAAATTTCACCTTTTAAATTACCTTTATAAGAATGAAGTATGTGCATGATATGTTTAAATGATGCATAAGAGCTTCTAACATAAAATCAAGAGCATGTCTTTGCACTTGCCTGGGGATAAAATCTTAGGACGATTTTGAGGAGTTTTTTTTTTTTTTGAGACAGAGTCTTGCTCTGTCATCCAGGCTGGAGTGCCATGAAGTGATCTCAGCTCACTGCAACCTCCACCTCTTGGGTTCAAGCACTCTTCCTGCCTCAGGCCCCTAGGTAGCTAGAATTACAGGTGCCCACAACCACGCCCAGCTAATTTTTGTATTTTTAGTAGAGACAAGGTTTCATCATGATGGCCAGGCTGGTCTGGAACTCCTGACCTCAAGTTATCCACCCACCTCAGCCTCCCAAAGTGTTGGGATTACAGGCTTGCGCCACCACACCTGGCCTTGAGAAGTTTCTAAAGCAATTTTTATACCAAATGGCCCTGGTTTGGCAAATTAATGTTCTTATCAATTTATTGGAATTAAAAAATTGAATGATGTTTGGCACTAAACCAAATCATTACAGATCATTTAAACTGAACTAAGTTTAAGCACTTTCTAAAATATAATATGGTTGATCCTCATTATTCATGGATTACATATTTATGAATTTGCCTACTTGCAAAAACTTATTTGTAACCCCCAAGACCATATTTGAGGTACATTCAAAGTCATTCAAGAAGATGCACAGAGCTGCAGAAAGTCTGAGTCACCCAAGCCACACACCGCACACTCCTGACTGAGGCTGAGCAAGGCAACGCCCTGCCTTCTTCTCTCAGCTCACATACTGCAAACTAGTGTCCTTTCGGCGGTCTGTGTGGTGCCAAGTCTTTCACATTTCTCTTGTTGCCTGTTGGTGATTTTGTTGTTTAAAATGGCCCCTAAGCGTAGTGCTGAAGTGCTGTTTGGTGTTCTGAGCCTAAGAAGGCTGTGATGTGTCTTATGGAGAAAATACATGTTTTAAATAAATCTCATTCAAGCTGTTGCCCAGGAGTTCAATGCTAATGAACCAATCATCTATCTATCTATCTATCTATCTATCTATCTATCTATCTATCTAAAATAATATGTCCTTAGCAGAAACACTTAGAAGCAGGGTTACATTAATTGGCTGATGAAAATGTTGTGAGCTTGAGGGAATGTAACCATGTATTTCCCCTAGGAACAGGGGTTCAGTATGCACTAATTCGGTGTTCACAGTGACTTTACAGAACAGGGGCACCACTAATTAATGAGGACTGACTCTAATTATTTTCAGCAATGACCTTAATACAAAACTTTTACTTCTTAGATAAAGACAGATTTTGCTTTTGAAAGGTAAGGGTGATTCACCCCCCTCAGCCTCCCACAGTGCTGGGATTGCAAGCGTGAGCCACCATGCCCATTCTTTAAAAAATGACAATACCACCGGGCATGGTGGCTCACACTTGCAATCCCAGCACTTTGGGAGGCTGAGGGGGGTGATTCACGAGGTCAAGAGATTGAGACCATTCTGGCCAACATGGTGAAACCCCATCTCTGCTAAAAATACAAAAAATTAGCTGGGTGTGGTGGTGCACACCTGTAGTCCCAGGTACTCGGGAGGCTGAGGCAGGAGAATTGTGTGATTCTGGGAGGCAGAGGTTGGAGTGAGCCAAGATGGCGCCACTGCACTCCAGCCTGGTGACAGAGTGAGACTCCATCTAAAAAAAAAAAAAAAAGAAAGAAAAAATGACAATACCAAGTGCTGCCAAGAATAAGGTGCAACTGAAACTCACATACACCCCTGATGGAAATGCAAATGGCCCGGCCACTTTGGAAACAGTTGATCAGTTTCTTAGAAAACTAAACGTATGTTTATATAGACCAGCAATCCTACTCCTAGGTAGGCTTTCCCAAGAGAAATAAAAACAATTGTTCACACAAAAATCCAAACGCAAACATTTGTAATGGCTTTAGTTAAAACTGCCAGAAGCTGGAAACAACTCAATGTCCTTCAACTGGTAAATGAATAAACAAATTGTGGCACAGCTAGACAACACACTATCCCACCACAACAAAAAGGCATCAACTGGCCAGGCACAGTGGCTCCCAGCACTTTGAGAAGCTGAGGCAGGCAAATAACCTGAGGTCAGGAATTTGAGACCAGCCCGACCCACATGGAGAAACCCTGTCTCTACCAAAAAATACAAAAATTAGCTGGGCGTGGTGGTACATGCCTGTAATCCCAGCTACTCAGGAGGCTGAGGCAGGAGAATCATTTGAATCCAGAAGGCACAGGTTTCGATGAGCCGAGATCACACCATTGTACTCCAGCCTGGGAAACAAGAGCGAAACTTCGTCTCAAAAAAAAAAAAAAAAAAAAGGCACAAACTACGGACACATGCAACAATGTGAATAAATCTCAAATGCATTATGCTTAGTGAAAACAGCCAGATACCAAAAGCTACAAACTTCAAGATTCTATTTACATTCCATTTTGGAAAAGGCAAAATTGGAGGGGCAGAAAACAAATCAGTGATGCCCCAGGGCTGGGAGTGAGAAGAGGGTTTGACTGTAAAGGGGCTGAATGAGCCAAGCACAGGTGGCACACGCCTGTAGTCCCAGGAACTTGGGAGGCTGAGGCTGGAGAATCTCTCGAGCCCAGGAGTTTGAGGCCAGCCTGCAAAACATAATAAGACCCTGTTTCAAAAATTAATTTTAAAAAAGTGGGGGAAATGAAAGAAGCCTTTGAGGTGATGGACTTGTCCTATATCTTGATTACATATGTTTACCAAAACTCATGAAATTGTTCACAAAAAAAGATGAAATTTACTACATGTAAGTAATTTGTGTGTGTTTGTTTGTTTTGAGATGGAGTCTTGCTCTGTTGTCCAGGCTGGAGTACAGTGGTGCAATCTTGGCTCACTACAACCTCCGCCTCCTGGGCTCGAGCAATTCTCCTGCCTCAGGCTCCCTAGTAGGTGGGATTACAGGCATGTGCCACCATGCCCAGCTAATTTTTATATTTTTAGTAGAGACGGGGTTTCACCATGCTGGTCAGGCTGGTCTCAAACTCCTGATGTCAAGTGATCTGCCTGTTTTACATGCAAATTTAACTCAATAAACCTAACACCAAAAAAGGTAGTAAAAAATAATAATGCTTTAATGATAGACATTCCTTCAAATTCTCCCCCACCCATATATATTGGGACGCGTGTGTGTTAAAGATAGGATCTCCCTATGTTACCCAGACTGGCCTCAAACAATCCTCCAGCCTCAGCCTCCCTAGTCGCTGGGAAGCATGCAACTGTGACTGATTTCCTCTAATTTTTACCGATGTTCATAGCCACGTTTTTATCTAGCTATAACATAAATTGATGATTTGTTTTATTTTATAAAAATCCGATTCATTCTGTCATCCCAGCAAAGACCAGCATGATAATCTGGCAAGGTAGGACCCATGAATCAATGTCAAGTCAGCCCTTTTCTCCCACTCACGCAGCAGTATTTCTTATTAAGGAATTTTATTTCTCGGTGGTATTCTCAGTCTTTTGTAGACATATCTGCTCTTCACCAGCAATGGAGGAAGTCCAACTGACATCTTGAAACAAAGCCTCTTTTGTGGCCTTCCTCCATAAGAGGTCCTATCTTCTTTCTTCTTCTAGTAACACAACAAATGTTTGCCAAGCATGGTCTGTGTTCTGGGCCCTGTGCTCTATACCAGGAACACAAAAATGAATAAGACAGCCTTACTTACATCATCACTTCCTCACTTTTTTTTTTTTTTTTTTTTTTTTAGACAAGAGTTTTGCTCTTCCTGCCCAGACTGGAGTGCAATGGAACGATCCGCCCACTGCAACCTCCACCTCTCAGGTTCAAGTGATTCTCCTGCCTCAGCCTCCTGAGTAGCTGGGAATTACAGGCGCCTGCCACCATGCCCAGCTAATTTTTTGTATTTTTAGTAGAGATGGGGTTTCATCATGTTGGCCAGGCTGGTCTCAAACTCCTGACCTCAGATGATCCACCCACCTCGGCCTCCCAAAGTGCTGGGATTACAACCTCACTCTATCTTAAAGCAATGGTGCCTATAGAAACAGAAGCTCTCAAAGCTTCTGGCTTATATTTTAAAATTCTCTCCTGTGTTTATATTGTCCCTCCTTTCCAGTGTTTATCTTGGGAATTATTCACTTTTTCCAGATCTAATCCACACCATAATCCCATTAACTTCTTCAAGCTAGACTTGGGAGTGGTCAGAACTTGATTCCACATATATATAACTCTCTGTGGAGAAAAAACAGAGTCCCAAAAGTCATTGCTATTTTGTCTCATCTTTCCATCTCACACTTCATTACTAAGTGTGTGATCTATGGCGACAGACATCTCAGTTTGAGAACTTACACAAGGCATCATCTCAATGTTTAATGTAATGTTCCAAAGTAAGCACTAATTCCCTTTGGGTACCAGAGTTTTAAAATTTTTTCTAAATAAAATGATACCTCTGATGTAGGTATGACCCCCTGCTAGGGTTCACGGTGTCTAATGACTTATAAAAATGAAAATATTATATACTTTGCAACCAGCAAAAGTCCTTATTCCAAGAGATGTAATTTAATTCCTATGATCCAAATGTCCAAATTATTTTTATAATTTTATAAATGATCCCATCTCTAAGTTTTCCTTTCAATAAAAAATAAATATTTAAAGAAGAATGGAAAAATACCCGTTGCTGGTTTTTTCCAAAAATGATTATTTTTTAATGCTTCATAAGAAATAAATGTGCAATTTAAGTGTAAGTATATGTGCATATACATAAATATACATATGTACACACACAGAGAGAGATGGACACCATGAATTCTTAGAAAGCTGAACATAAGTTTCATTGCTTAGAAATTCTGAGTTTGATATTTTGCTTCTTCTTATTTGGTTTTATTCCAGCTGCATCTCATTTATGTTTTTCTCTTAATCCAATTAAATTACCTTGATGATTTGAGTTAAAACACAGAAGCATTTATTGCAATCTCTCTTAATATAAAGTGCATGAATTGTTCTACTGGAGTCAAATAATAACGTGTAACTACAAGATACATTCCAATGGCAATTCCTCCATTATGAACTGGCTGAGATATGACTCAAACTCTAGTTACTTAGTAAGCATAACTTAAACTAGTAACTTCTTTGACATTTTATTTCTGATCATGTTTTTACCCTGGACACTCCGAGTACCTCAGAGCTTCTTGGTGGAGCCCATGTCTTATCTAAAAATACCTGAAATGATTAGCTTTATTTTCTCTGCTTTACAAACACAAGAGTGCTTATGAGAAAGAAAACTGATGTTGAGAAAGACAGGATGAGAGAAAAAATCTCCTCTATTTTTAATGAAATTAGTTACCAAAAATAGGAAAAAAAAAATCTTTGCTCAACTAGAAGTTAAATACGTGTTTCTATTTCTGAACCATAGTTCTTACTCAACTATGATAGAGCCTGTGAGAAGGGCTCAGTCCTCTAAAACACACTGCCACTCTGAAAGGTTCAGGCAGGTGGTAGGAAGTGCCCAGCTTTGGGGATGGGGCTAATCCTGATGCAGAAGAAGCCAAACGAACACATGGGGCAGATGCCTCCCAGCCTGCCGGTGACTTTGGCTCTGTGTGTGAAAAAGCAGAAAAAGTAGGGGTTCTCGGGTGTGGGTGAGCACCTGAAATCCTTGAAAGGTTGTCACATGATGGGTGTTCTCAACGTATAAACTTCTACACCGCTTCAGTTGTTGATGATTTTAAGACTAAAAATCCACTTGGGAAATCAGTTAACAAAGTGTCCCAAGAGGATGGGCCTTCTTTTAGACACTTCTCATCTTTAATATTCTATACAGCTAGAAAATGGTGTGGGGATCGGAAAGGTTAATTTCCTGCGACTGGAAACTCACTGATCCTGGTTCACAGGGTAGGTTCATCCAGTCCACTGTAAAACTCCAGGAAAATCAAGAAAGACCATCATGAATTAGCTCAGTTGCTACCGGGATAGTAATCTCACCATCATTATGTTTACCCCATGAAGAAAATACTATTGTTATTAACACGGATTTATAATCTAATTGTGGGACAGACAATAAAGAATACCCACCATGTTCAGATCTGAATTAGACAGGAAGGTAGGAACAGTATGGAACCTTCAAGAGCGCTTTATACCTCCTGTCACCACTATTTTTTTTTTTTTTTTTTTTTTTTTTTTTGAGACAAGGTCTCACTCTGTCACTCAGGCAGGAGTGCAGTGGTGCAATCTTGGCTCACGGCAACCTCGGCTTCCGGGGTTCAAGTGATCCTCCTGCCTCAGCTTCCCGAGTAGCTGGGACTACAGACATGTACCACCACGCCTGGCTAATTTTTATATTTTTAGTAGAGGCGGGGTTTCACTATGCTGGCCAAGCTGGTCTCAAATTCCTGACCTCAGGTGATCCACCCACCTCAGCCTCCCAAAGTGCTGGGATTACATGTATGAGCCACTGCGCCCAGCTACTCATCTTTCTTATAGAGATAAATATTTGTTGAGTTAATAAATAAAATGTGCCATGAGTTTCTTGCTTTCCTAAGGAGACTTATGGGTAAGACTCTGTAAAAAGTCTCTGGTCTGGACAGGGAACCATGGATGGTAACTGAAGAAGAGGGAAGGTGAGGCTGTGGGATGCTGCTCTCACATGGTTTCAAACACTGGTGCAAAGGAGGGGTTTATAAGAAACTATGTCAGGCCGGGCACGGTGGCTCACACCTGTAATCCCAGCACTTTGGGAGGCTGAGGCAGGTAGATTACCTGAGGTTGGGAGTTCAAGACCAGCCTGACCAACATGGAGAAACCCCGTCTCTACTAAAAATACAAAATTTGTTGTGCATGGTGGTGTGTACCTGTAATCCCAGCTATTTGGGACGCCGAGGCAGGAGAATTGCTTGAACCCAGGAGGCGGAGGTTGTGGTGAGCTGAGATGGCACCATTGCACTCCAGCCTGGGCAATAAGAGCAAAACTTCATCTCAGAAAAAAAAAGAAACTATGTCACACAGTTAAAGTGGAATGACCATATTCAAAATGTATTTTCTACATTATTTTACATACATCGTTAAATAAATTGAATATTGTATTTGATAATTTCAACCACAGCCCTAAAAGTATATATAGTAGTCCCCCCTTCTCCTCAGGGATACATTCGAAGGTCCCCAGTGGATGCCTGAAACCTCAGACAGTACCAAACCCTTTCTCAATCTGATAACAAAGAGGGCCACCAAATGCCTCATAGGCCAGGAGCATGTACAGCATGAAGATGCTGGACAAAGGGATGATTCATGTCCCAGGTGGAACAGAGCAGGATAGCATGAGATTTCTTCACGCTCCTCAGAACAGGGCATAATTTAAAACTTATGAATTGTTTTTCCTGCTATTTTCTATTTAATATTTTTGGACTTCAGTGGACCACGGGTAACTGAAACCGCAGAAAGTGAAACTGCAGATAAGGGGGAGCTACTGTATTGGGAAATACACTTTTCTAGGGGGCGGGAGATGGATCATCTCTTTGGAAACACAAAAAAGATATCTTACACTCAGGAATATATACAGCTACATGATTTTTGTTTGTTTGTTTGTTTGAGATGGAGTTTTGCTCTTGCTGCCCAAGCTGGAGTGCAGTGGCATGATCTCGGCTCATTGCAGCCTCTGCCTCCCGCATTCAAGCGATTCTCCTGTCTCAGCCTCCCAAGTATCTGGGACTACAGGTGTGCACCACCACGCCCAGCTAATTTTTGTATTTTTAGTAGAGACGGGGTTTCACCATGTTGGACAGGATGGTCTCAATCTGTTGGTGTCATGATCCCCCTGCCTCAGCCTCCCACAGTGTTGGGATTACAGGCTTGAGCCTCCATGCCCAGCCTCAGCTATTTTATTTTTACAATAGTAGATTAAATAGTTTAAGGTGGGTACAGTGGCTCATGCCTGTAATCCCAGTATTTTGGAAGGCCAAGGCAGGAGGATCATTTGAGGTCAGGAGTTTGAGACCAGCCTGGGTAACACAGCAAAACCCTGTCTCAATAAAACATTTCAAAATTAGCCAGGTGTGGTGGTGTGCACTTGTAGTCCCAGCTACTTGGAAGGCTCAGGTGGGAGGATCACCTGAAGTTGCAGGAAGCCACGATGGCACCACTGCACTCCAGCCTGGGTGACAGAGCAAGACCCTGCCTCTTAAAAAACAAAACAAAACAAAAAATAGTGAAGGCTTTGGAGGGTACAAGAAAAGGCACAGCAAGGAAAATATTTTGGTATCTTAGTGTAGAAAAAAAAAAGCACAAATAAAAATATTACAATGCAATTAAGTAATTTTTTGAAAACTGAACAAAAACAAGATTTTGACTATGGTATCAAGAAGGGAAGAAAAGAAAAACCTAAAACATGGACAGGAATACAGACACTTCAGCAATAGTCAATGTCCTCTGCAGACAGTACATACAACAGTACTCACAAGGTGGGCTAACTCTGCAACAGTCTTCCAGCCGAGAGTCTCAAAATTATTTACAAAACTTTACGACTTGGCCAGGCACGGTGGCTCAAGTGTGTAATCCCAGCACTTTGGGAGGTCGAGGTGGGCGGATCACCTGAGGTCAGGAGTTCGAGACCAACCTGACTGATATGGAGAAACTCCGTCTCTACCAAAAATATAAAATTAGCCAGGCGTGGTAGCACACGCCTGTAATCCCAGCTACTTGGGAGGCTGAGGCAGGAGAATCGCTTCAACCTGGAAGGTGTAGGTCGCGATGAGCTGAGATTGCACCATTGCACTCCAGCCTCAACAAGAGCAAAACTCCATCAAAAAAAGAAAAACAAACAAACTTACAACTTACTACTGTAAGGGGGAGATACACAACCAGTAAGTCTAATTAATATTCTGACCATTTTTCATATGCAAAAGCATATCAACTAACCCATCTGCTGGGTACAGCTCATCCTCATCTGGGATCTGGGGGTACAATTTACTCTCCCAGCATACCCTCCTCCCCTACCCCGATAATGAAACTGTGTTTCACACAAGATTCAGATCCTGGGAGGGATCCTAACTACCAAAGCTGTTAAGTTTTTAAATATGCAACCATCAGAGAAGGCCCTCACTAGATGGGCAGGGGCTGGGCATCATGATAACAGAATTCCTATTTTCCCATGGAAATGAATTACTTTAAAAAAAACAACAACAACAAAAAAAAAACATGTTCTGGTGAAAGGGAGGAGAGGGAGGAAGTGAGGCTAAGCAAGTGTATGGGGGTGGTGGCAGATGAAGCGAGTCTTGTGGGTCTCAGGACAGTCTTTGGAACAGAAATTACAAAAACTAATTTGAAACCCAGAGGCAGTGAAGAAAAGGCATGGAAACCAAATGAAATACCATTTGATCTTTGGCCTCTCTGATCTGAAACTGGGCTGGGCCTCCAGCTGAGTTCACTGAGGCCACTGAACAGCTGTCCGGCGATAACCGCTTTCATAGCTGTCAGCAACATTTGCTTGAAGCCAATACCAAGGTTGTTCCTACTCTGCGGACATGGAAAAAAGAGTCTATGTTTCCCTTCATTTCTTCCCCTGCCTGAGCTATCCTAAATTAGGAAATCATCTGGATTTGTAAAAATAATCACTTCTTGGCATGTTCACAGAGTCTGCTGAAATGTTATTTCAGAAAAGAGACTTTGAATGCCTGGAGGTCACCATAGGAAATGAATCTGGCGATTTGAAAGTGCACCTGCAGGAGTTCTAGGCCATCTCAGTATTCAAATAATTTATCTATCTTTCCAAACATCTTTTGTGTCTTTTATTTTGTTTAAAAAAAGTTCTAAGTTATTATACTTAGTATGAATCAGAAAACAGCCCTGCTTCTTTAGACATGGATTCTGGGGTTTTTTTTCTCCTGCATTTTTTTCACTATTCAGCAAACACTCATTTAGAGTCTGCCTTAGACACGGAACTCTGCTAAGCATGTATGCATCTTGCTTAGGACAGCTTTGGCTGCAAGTAGAAGAAAATGAGACTCAAACTGGATTAAACAACACAGAAATGTGTCTGGCAAGGTAAGAAATGCAGGGGGTAGCTCTAGTGTTGGCTGATGCTGAGTTTCAGCAAAGTCATCAAGTATCCGTCATTCTTTCCATCTCATTACTAGTTTCCTGCCACTGTTTAATGGATTCCCACACACCTTAAAATAATGCAAAGTTATTATCTTATAGATCCAGAGGTCAGTTGTCTGATGCGGGTCTCCTTGTGTTAAAATCAATGTGCCAGAAAGGCTGCTTTTCTTTCTGGAGGCTCCAGGAGAATCTACTTCCTTGCCTTTTCAGCTTCTAGAGGGTGTCCACACTCCCTGGCTAGCAGCCCCTTCCATCTTCTAAGCCAGCAATGACTGCACGAGTCTCTCTCACATCACACCACTCTGACACTGACTCTCTTGCTCCCTCTACCATGTTTAAGAACTCCGGTGGATACACTGGGTCCATCAGGTAATCCAAAACTCTCTCTCCATCTCAAGGACATACCCCTAGTCACATCCGTGAAGTCTCTTGCCACATAAAGTAACACATCTTCAGGTCATGGGGACTAGGACAGGCATATCTCTAGGGGGGCTATAATTCTGCCTATCATAATCTCTGTGCTCTTCCAGCCTCAATGAGGGCTTTGCCCTCAGGCTGACTCCTCTCGTGATCATAAGGTATTAATTAGAGAAGTTTCAAGTGACACATCCAGACAACTTTCTAGAGTAAGAAAAAGGTGAGCCATCTCTTTCTGGCCTCTTTCTTTCTAGGGAGAAAACTTTTGCCAGAGCCCTAGAGCAGAGTTTCCTTCATGTTTAACTGGCTGAGATGAGTCACCTACCCATTATTCAACTTTTGACAAAGAGAATAAGTTCACTGTGACTGGCATAGGCTAGGAATTTGGGATGGATGTTGGAGAGTCAGCTATCATATTCACTATAATGCAGCAAACATCAAGAAGGGCAGAAAGTTACTATTTACAGAATACTTACAACTAAAGGTCCAGTACTCTGTCAGACATTTCATATGATATCTCCGTTAACCTCACATCAATCCTGAGAGGTAGGTATTAAACCCATCTTGCCAAGAAAACCAAAGCTCGAAAAAAAACGTATTTGAATTTTACTATGTATTCTAGTTATGGTTACCTCTGCAGATACTACTATATATGGAGGAGTAAACACGCTAGCCCTTAAGCACAAGAAAGTTGAGTGGAAATCTGTTGTTTTCTACCACATTCTTCAAAAATACATGAAATAAGCTCTTAAAATAATTCAAAAGTAGTCGTGACTTTGAGAAGACCACTGCATGGCTTGCTAGAAAATACACGAGAGGTTCTAACTTCAAGTCTGCGCTCCTGCTCTAGCTCCTCAAAGAAATCCAGCATTCCCAATGCAATATAAGCATACCTCAGAGGCTGCCTGGAGGACTGACTGCTCTTCCAGATGACAATGTCATACAATGAACAAAGGTGAAGCCAAGCACCAGAGGCCTGAATTACATAAGCTATCAGCCAGGGTCCCATCAGGCGACAGGAATCACTCCAGTTATTTTAACAGCAAGAATTTAACACAGAGAGAGCCATTAACAAGACATAAGGTTGTTAACTAGGTGAGAGGGTAAAAGAAGAACTCTAAGGTACCATGGGAGCAGAAGAGATAAAAGGAAGAGGTGAGAATTATTCAAATAAAGAGCCTGGGGGAGGGCCCCCCTGGAGGTGAGCTCAAACTTCTGAGGCGGAGGTAAGTGTCTCCAGGGTTCCTGAAGAGGCTAATCATGTGAGTGTTGAAAAAACTGTGAACTGAATCCAGCCAGCTGCTGCCTCAGGGAAAGAACTGCTGCTGCCAGGGTGGAGTGGCATATCTTACGTGCACAGATAGGAAGCTCACAGGAAGCAAACGGGAAGTGCACATCACTTCCTCGTCCTCCAACTTTCGAGCATCCTTCTAGTATGTACTACTGGCAGAGACAAATACAAGGCCAGCTGGCAAAGCAGAAATGTGGCTTGCAGAGAGGCCTGGCTCCAGCATCACACAGGAAAGCACAGAAGGCCATGTTTGAGGTTGAGAGACATGGTTTAATCAAGGGCACAAGTAGCTATCCTGTGATGTCAGCAGCAAGGTCTACTTATTTCACAGTTGAGTTTACATCTTTGGGAATGATAAATGAGATTAATGGGCTTCAGAGTGTATGAAAGGGTTAAAAAGAACTTTCATAGTTTGGATAAGCTTATTTAGCTTTCGGGACTGCAACTGCTCCCTCAGTCTACAATCATATCACAATATTCCCCAGTATTCTCTCCACAGTCACAATATTCACTCTACAGTCATATCACAATATTCCCTAGTATTCACTCTACGTTCATGATTTTCACTCTACAGTCATATCACAATATTCCCCAGTATTCACTCTACATTCACGATTTTCACTCTACAGTCATATCACAATATTCCCTAGTATTCACTCTATGTTCACGATATTCACTCTAGAGTCATATCACAATATTCCCCAGTATTCACTCTATATTCATGATATTCACTCTACAGTCATTTCACAATATTCCCCAGTATTCACTCTATGTTCATGATATTCACTCTACAGTCATATCACAATATTCACCAGTATTCACTCTATGGTTATGATATTCACTCTATAGTAATATCAAAATATTCACCAGTATTCACTCTACGGTCACAATATTCACTCTACAGTCGTATCACAATATTCCCCAGTATTTACTCTACGGTCACGATATTCACTCTACAGTCATATCACAATATTCCCCAGTATTCACTCTACGGTCACGATATTCACTCTACAGTCATATCACAATATTCACCAGTATTCACTCTATGTTCACGATATTCACTCTACAGTCATATCACAATATTCACTAGTAATTCTTGGATGTTACTATCACTCCTATATTTCTTTTTGGGGGAAGAAAGTAGACAAGCATAGTCATATTTGTATTTGTATTTCAAATATCTTTTTAAAAATTACCAAATTCACAACTACTTATCTTTATCACGTAGAAAGGCAGTAAATACGTATATGGTGGTTAAAAGAACATATTTTGTCATCAGACTGATCTGGGTTCAAATCTTGGCTTTGACACTTGGTAGCTATGTGCCTTTGACCAAGTACATAAATTGCCTCAGCCTCACTTTCCCCAGCTGTTATATGGGAATGATAATAGAACTAACATCATAAGGTGGCTGGGAAGATTAAATTAATTACCACCATAAAACTTAAGTTGGCCATCAACTGCTTTTTTTTTTTTTTTTTTTTCCCCCTCCTGTGAGTCTCAACAGCCTAGGAAAGAAAAAAATGTTTCCAATCCCTGCTTTTGGGAAAAATGTTTATAGCCTTTCCACAGTATTCTTACCTCTGTGACAGTACTGAGCTCAATGTATAGGTTTTTAAATAATAATCTTCCCGACTAAAGTGAGAGTTCCATACAACTACAACTGTATATTTTTTACCACATACACAGCTCCTGAAAAAAAGGTTATCTTCCTTGACAGATACAAACAGTGAACCAAAACACAAGCAGTACACAGAATCCCACAGCGGGAGGGGATGGAGGCAATCCGGAGGTCAACATGGAGAGCAGTGATTCTCAGCGGAAGGTAGAATGGTGAGAGTGTGGGCATCAGAATTACCTTTTTCCAAGGGCACACACCCTCCACCTTCCACCACTTTAGATTCTGGCTCAGCTTCCATAGAAAATTATGAACACATGGATCCTTTGGGTGCCAGAGATAGAGACAGAAGCCAATATAAAGTAAAGAAGAAATAGTCTTGAATTTCCAGGAAGTGTGGATTCGCAGTAAGCCCAAAGGGTGGCTAAACTATCCAGGCTTAGCTGCAAGGAGAAAGTGTGAATTTGCAGAGAGAAAGCTGGTGCCTGTGAGGAGTTAGAGCAGCGATCCCCAGCCTTTTTGGCACGAGGGATCAGTTTCATGGAAGACAATTTTTACATGGACTAGTGTGTGGGGGATTATTTCAGGATGATTCAAGCACATTACATTTATTGTGTACTTTCTTTCTATTACTATTATAACATATAATGAAATAATTCTTTTTTTTTTTTTTTTTTTTTTTTTGAGATGGAGTCTTGCTCTGTCACCCAGGCTGGAGTGCAGTGGGTTCAAGCGATTCTCTGCCTCAGCCTCCCGAGTAGCTGGGATTACAGGCGCATGCCACCACACCCAGCTAATTTTTGTATTTTTAGGAGAGACAGGGTTTCACCATCTTGGCCAGGCTGGTCTTGAACTCCTGACCTTGTGATCCACCCACCTTGGCCTCCCAAAGTGCTGGGATTACAGGCATTAGCCACCACGCCTGGCTAATGAAATAATTCTACAACTCACCATAATGTAGACTCTGTCGTATCCCTGAGCTTGTCCTGCATCTAGATGATCCCATCTGGGGGTGATGGGAAACAGTGATAGATCATCAGGCGTTAGAGTCTCATAAGGAATGTGCAACCTAGATCCTTCGTAGGTGCCATTCACAATAGGTTTCGCACTCCTATGAGAATCTCATGCTGCAGCTGATCTGACAGGAGGAAGAGCTCAGGTGGTCATGAGAGCACTGGGGAGCAGCTGTAGATACAGATGAAGTTGCAGTCACTTGTCCCCTGCTCACTACCTGCTCTGCAACCTGGCTCCTAGCAGGCCATGTGCTGATACTGGGCCATGGCCTGGGGGGACCCCTGGGTTAGAGAATCAGGGGAATAGACACAATGGTGGCTGGTTCTACCAGAAGAGACGCACAAGTACGTCTCTTGCTAAGTCACACAGAGGCCTTCACCTAGGGAAACTTGAGGCTGACAGAGAAGGCAGAAAGGAGCCCCTAGAGCAGGAGTCCCCAAACTACGGCCTGCGGACGGCATGCAGTCCCCTGAGGCCATTTATCCGGCCCCCCGCCGCACTTCAGGAAGGGGCACCTGTTTCACTGGTGGTCAGTGAGAGGAGCACAGTATGTGGCGGCCTTCCAACGGTCTGAGGGACAGTGAACTGGCCCCCTGTGTAAAAAGTTTGGGGATGCCTGCCCTAGAGTCATCCAATGAAGACAAACTCACTTTGTGGCTTTATAAGTTTTAAGCAAACCAAGGCAGAGATCATTTGTGACTAACCTGATAAGAGAATCTCATTTCAACCCTGATTTTTTTTTTCTTCCAAAAATTTCCATCAGGAGAATGGGCACAGTGGCTCATGCCTATAATCCCAGCACTTTGGGAGGCCGAGGTGGGTGAATCACCTGAAGTCAGAAGTTCGAGACCAGCCGGGCCAACATGTTGAAACCACTCCTTTACTAAAAATACAAAATTTAGCCAGTATGGTGGTCTGTGCCTATAGTTCCAGCTACTCAGGAGGCTGAGGCAAGAGAATTGCTTGAACCTGGGAGGCAGAGGTTACGGTGAGCCAAGATTGCACTACTGCACTCTGGCCTAAGCAACAGATTAAAACTGTCTCAAAAAAAAAAAAAAAAAAAAAAAAAGTCAAATATTTATCATAAGATTGAAATACTCTGCTTTGAGACAATTACCATATATGATCCCCACCTTCCTTAAATCTGATTCTTAAACAGCAGCAGCTGAAAGAGGCAATTATCATAAAGCGTAGTTGCTTTAGAAAAAAAGATTTTCCCAGGCACTTCTAGGAATAGAAAGGTGTGGTGAGTGATGTAAATTATGATCTGCAATTGTAATCTTTCAATTATGATGTGCAATTATCTTACAAATGTAGCTACGATACCAGGCAAATGTTTACACCTATATCACAAATCTACTGCTAGGTATAATCCTTAAAGTCTCAAAATTAGCTCCACGCCTTACACAGAGTAGGTTGAATAAATGATTGCTGAGCAACTTTAGCAAAATAGCACAAGAAGGGAAGAAAAATACTGAAACAGGAGAGCCAACCATGACCACAGGTCTCTAGTGCTTACAAGGTACAACACAGATTTCTGCAGGGCTCTATGTGCTGAAAAATCTCAAGTATTTAAAGAGTGTGTCAAAAGTGAAGAGTGTCAGAAGTGAGAAAATCATAAATGTTCAAAACAAGTGTGGGGGGGGACTTAGATGCAGGGACTAGCTCTGAACATACAGTGTGTCCTCTGATACCAATCTTTTCCTCTTTTTTTTTTTTTTTTGAGATGGAGTCTCGCTCTATTGCCTCTATTGCCCAGGCTGGAGTGCAATGGCGTGATCTCGGGTCACTGCAACTCCCACCCCCGTGGGTTCAAGCTATTCTCCTGCCTCAGCCTCCTGAGTAGCTGGGACTACAGGCGCACCATCACACCCGGCTAATTTTTTGTATTTTTAGTAGAGACAGCGTTTCACCATGTTGGCTGGTCTCGAACTCCTGACCTAAAGTGATCCCCCCGTCTTGGCCTCCCAAAGTGCTGGGATTACACGCGTGAGCCGCGGCGCCTGGCCTCATCCTCTTACCCATGACACTTCAGGTCACGCCTTTGAGCTTTTTAGGTTTTAACGTATTCTCCACCATGAAGCTATTCAGAATTATCCTTCTCCCCTAAGTCATCTAATTTTCCCTTCTTTCTCACCAAAAACACTTCCTCAGTAATAGGCAGAGGATTATTACTTGAAGTTGCTTTCTTTTTTAACTGAAGAAATGTCAAGCATGTTATTTTCAGAGTGATTTAAACAGCTCTAGTGTTATAACTAAACAGAAAGAACAAAGATGCTAAAATATTAATCATCCTGCACAGCTGCCCACTGGGAGTAGCTGAAAATGGCAACATGCTGCTGTCTCTGGCTTCGTGTCTACGTTACTGCCTGTGCAGCTCACAAACACTCCCTTTCCTGAACATATGGAGCAATCTCAGGAAAGAATTTGCCTCAGTGAACCCTAACTAGCCAATCAAAACCAGACGGTTCCAAGTTCAGTGAGTAATATCAGGGATGAATTGTGCGTGGTGAAAAGGAAATTTTGTGTGCTGGAGAAATTTATACCCTGAGATCAGCCATATCACAGGTGTGCATGATCACCTGGAGAGACTGAACTTTAGAAAAGGCGAGTTCAAACATTTCTTCAAGCAGCACGCCTGTCATCACAGAGTATGAAAAACTGAACAGCGCTATGTGGTATCTGATCACTCTAACAACAACAACAACAATAGCTGCCTTTAGAGAGGATTTTCGGGACTGAAGCTGGGGAAGCCACTGCACTGAGCCCTGCATACAGGCGATCCCATTTAGTTTAATCCTCACAAACCAGAAGGTAGGTACAATCATCTCTGGTCTACATACAAGGAATGAGGTTTGGGAAGGTTAAGTGAATTGTTCTGGCTTGCATACCAAGAAAATGAAGGAAGTGGGTATCTCCAATTACAAAGCCCTTGCTTTTTTTTTTTTTTTTTTTTGAGACATTATCGTGCTCTGTCACCCAGGCTGAAGTGCAATGGTACAGTCTCGGCTCACTGCAACCTGCACCTCCCAGGTTCAAGCGATTTTCCTGCCTCAGCCTCCTGAGTAGCTGGGATTACAGGTACCCACCACCATGCCCAGCTAATTTTCTTTTTATTTGTATTTTTAGTAGAGGCAGGGTTTCACCATGTTGGCCAGGCTGGTCTCGATCTCCTGACCTTGTGATCCACCCGCCTCGGCTTCCAAAAGTGCTGGGATTACAGGTGTGAGCCACCATGCCTGGCCAAGTCCTTGCTTTTAACCACCATACTATTTTAGTATTCTTTCCATCTTTCTCATGACCTGATATTCATAGGAAAGGTAAAAAGCTGGGAAATTAGATGGAAGAAACATTAAAACATAAATAGGTATTGGCTGTGTAGCATGCCTTGGAAAACATGGCGGACTGTTTCCAAAGAGTAGACTAAATTCATTAATCACATTGGGAGATAAGTACTACTTCCAAAATGAAACACATTTTTGGCTCTTGAGGGGGCCCAACATTTATCCATTTTCACACAGGCATGAAACAAGCATTGGAGAGGCATGTGCTAGCTCTTAAGAATCTATACACAAACAGCAAAAACTTAAGAAGAGTACTAGAGATTTCCAGTCAGTTTCATCTTGATATTAAGTCCCCAAATTCATATCCAATATCAAAAGTGACACAGGCCTGTGTCCAATATGTCCTCTTTTTATCAAACTTGGCTTGGCAGCATTACCTGGACAGTGGTGTCGCCAGGCAGCTCCATGAGGACCAGGGGAATCTCAATTCAACGAACCTTCACCAACCACGTCTGAAGCATGAGGCATTCTGATGACATTCTGATGACAATAACAATGAACACTTATTGAGCCCTTACTATAAGCTAAGTGGTATACTAAGTCCTTTACATGCTTTTTTTTTTTTTTTTTTTTTTTTTTGAGACAGAGTCTTGCTCTGTTGCAGGCTGGAGTACAGTGGTGCAATCTGGGCTCACTGCAACCTCTGCCGCCCTGGTTCAAGTGATTCCCCTGCCTCAGCCTGAGTAGCTGGGACTACAGGCACATGCCACCACACCTAGCTAATTTTTTATATTTTAGTAGGGACAGGGTTTCACCATGTTGGCCAGGATGGCCTCGATCTCCTGACCTCATGATCCACCTGCCTTGGCCTCCCAAAGTGCTGGAATTACAGGCGTGAGCTACCGTGCCCAGCCCTTTACATACTTTTAACTCATTTCATCCTCACAGCAAACCCTGTGAGGTGGGTACTATTATTTTCCCTACTTTATAAATGAGATAACTGAGTTGTAAAGAAGTTAAGTAATTTGCCAAACCCTAAAGGCTTCCAGAGCTCTCTGTCTTAATCACTAAGGCTAGGTTGTAGGGTCTGGAGGGTGAAAGCAGTGAGTAGCTTCAGGACTCTGCAACAGTGTAGAGTAGAGCTTCAGGACTCTGCAACAGTGTAGTGGGGCGGGGGTTAAGGAAGAGAATGAATATTCATACTCTCCCCTGCCCTGACAACACCATGACTGGAGGAAACCAGCTAGGAAGACCTCTCTCTTCTCGTTAAGGAGTGGGAAACATGCTTGGTTAATTGAGAGAAGAGCATCCTGGAGAAAGACTCGTGTTGAAGAAGGAAGAGGAAAGGGGGAAGAACAGAACAATACACACCCTTGCTTCACCAAAGTGCAGGGGACACCCTTTCCCCTAAAGAGGGAGAGTGCTGGGGTGCTTGATCCACTCTCCAGAGTTGGCTCAGGGCATGAAAGAGAACCAAGGAGCAACTCTAGGAGGCAGGGACCAGGGTTGCCTGCTCTGACCCTCCCAGTTGTTCCGGTCATGTCAAGGGCTTTTTTTTTTTTTTTTTTTGAGATGGAGTTTCACTCTTGTTGCTCAGGCTGGAGTACGATGGTGACACAATCTCGGCTCACTGCAGCCTCCCCCTCCCAGGTCCAAGCAGTTCTCCGGCTTTTGTCTCCCAAGTAGCTGCAATTACAGACAGCCACCACCGCACCCGGCTGATTTTTGTATTTTTAGTAGAGACGAGGTTTTGTCATGTTGGCCAGGCTGGTCTCAAACTCCTAGCCTCAGGTGATCCGCCCGTCTTGGCCTCCCAAAGTGCTGGGATGACAAGAGTGAGCCGCCGCTCCCAGCCACGTCAAGGGCCTTTTATCCAGCACAGCAGCTACCATCTCTCACTATTTTTACACATGTATAGGACAGATTACAGTTGTTTGCAAACAAGCTGTAACTGAATAACAGTTTTAAATATAGAAAGTCGTAAAATACATAGCTCCCATAATACACATGTAACTCTAAAAGGCAAAGGGGAAAAGACACAATATTATATATTTTACATGTAACTAACATGGCTATGATTAGAAATAGGATAGAAACAATATAGCAGGGTTTGGGGTGTTGTTGTTTGAGACAGAGTTTTGTTCTTGCTGTACAGGCTGGAGTGTAGTGGCACAATCTCAGCTCACTGCAACCTCTGCCTCCCAGGTTCAAGCGATTCTCCTGCCTTAGGCTCCCGAGTAGCTGAGATTACAGGTGTGTGCCACCATGCCAGGCTAATTTTTATATTTTTAGTAGATATGGGGTTTCACCATGTTGGCCAGGCTGGTCTCAAACTACTGACCTCAGGTGATCTACCCACCTCAGCCTCCCAGAGTGCTGGGATTATAGGTGTGAATCACTGCGCCTAGCAATATAGTGGTTTTATCTCAAGGATTTATAAACATCTTATGAAAATGTTAGGAATGGGGTGATAACCTCGAGAGACTTGTATTCTAGTTAACCCAGGCCCCATCCAACCCAGCTGATTTTATACTCCATACCTAACAATTTTCAAATGCTTAAAACTGGCAGATAAATGTCCCATGTGTGGCAGGCACGGAGATGCATTACACAGTTCTTCTTTCAAGGAAGGTCTTTTTGCCCCAGCTGCTGGGAGTGCTCTTGGCAGATGGCCTTCCACTGCCAGCCTCCCAAAGGCACAGAGCTGCCCTGCCCAAGGACATGGCCTTCCCAGGGTATTTCCCATCCAATGACTGATCAAGGCTGGGGCATATAAGCCCAGCAATATGAATTAAACCTGGGACAATCCTGAAGGCTATTTCGCCTCCTGAGCTTCCCAGGGGGCTGTCATCAAGACCAAGCCGCTCCCTCTGCCAATCCTGCTGCCCAGCTCCCTCCCACAGGTGTGGATTCTGTAGGTACCCCTCATATCCATCCTACATACAAAAGCCCCTCCACAAAAGCCCTTCCAAGGCTGCTCCCCAGAGAATCCAGCCTGTGCCTCAATGGCCCTCTGGCTAAGAAAAAGAAATTCAACTTTCAAGGTAAGTGGTACAGGTTAAGCCACATCGTTAGAAAAAAAGCTTTCATAAGTTATCTTGGGAATTTTCCTCCTCTACATGGGCTACACTCCATCAGATGGTTACAACTGAACCTAGGAGAAGGCTGGGCAGCTCAGCTGAGGTGGTCATTTGTGCGGTTCCAATCAGATGATGGAGCACAGCAGAACTCTCAGTAAGGCATGCTGAGTTCTGTGATCGGCCTCCAATCTCCCTTGAGCAAGGTGAGCACTGTCCTGGCTCACTTTAAAGCTAAGTCATTCGATATATTCCCATTCAAATCTAAGTTCATGTCTGTCTCTTATGTGTTTCATTTCTCTCTCATACACACTGAAGAACTTTGGTAATAAAAACCAAAGCAGCATACACACACACACACACACACACACACACACACACTCACACACACACACTCTCACCTTCCCCTAAAGATGTTACATGTCTTTTTCCCTTCCTGTCCATGGAAAACTAAGGCCTAATTACAGTGGTATTAGTCAGGTTACATGTTTGTAAGTCATATAAGATGAAAAAGAAATAGGATCACCTTATTAATGTGCATTCCATGCCACTGCTTCAAGGCCAAACTCTCCATAAGCCCATCCTAAATATATCTCCCAGAAACACAACCACTAATTCTTCCTAAGCCTCTCTGTCCATTTCTAGCAAGAAAAAATACCAGAGAAAACACTGTTTATAAAACAAAACAAAACAAAAATGGCTACTCTTGGGCTCTTTGGCTGACAAAAGAAAATGGCAAAATGAGTATTCACCTTATCATCACCCCTAGAGATGATCAAGTTTGGAATGAGTTTAGCAGTATGAATCCTACACAAGCTGGGGGTGAATCCAGAAGTCGAGGGGAGGGTCACTCTTGGACACAGGACCTCAAATTATCCCGTTCAGATGACCCAAGCGAGTACAGAAACACATTAGAGGGTCTCCTAAATTCTCTTATTTGTAGATACAGAACGCTGATCACCAAAACATACTCTAAACAACGAGTCGTTAATTCTTTTTTTTTTTTTTTTTTGAGACAGAGTTTCGCTCTTGTTACCCAGGCTGGAGTGCAATGGCGCGATCTCGGCTCACCGCAACCTCCGCCTCCTGGGCTCAGGCAATTCTCCTGTCTCGGCCTCCTGAGTAGCTGGGATTACAGGCACGCGCCACCATGCCCAGCTAATTTTTTGTATTTTTAGTAGAGATGGGGTTTCACTATGTTGACCAGGATGGTCTCGATCTCTTGACCTCGTGATCCACCCGCCTCGGCCTCCCAAAGTGCTGGGATTACAGGCTTGAGCCACCGTAATTCTTTAGTATATAATTTTTTTGTAATTGTGCTTATGGATTTCAATCTAACCAAACTGGTTGACAGAACTGGTTTAGCTCTGATGTCAATGCAGTTTCCCAACTACTGTTTGCAATGGTTAAAATAGGCTGGGAGCAGTGGCTCACACCTGTATTCCCAGCACTTTGGGAGGCTGAGGTGGGAGAATTATGAGGTCAGGAATTCAAGATCGGCCTGGCCAACATGGCGAAACCCATCTCTACTAAAAATATAAAAGATTAGCTGGACATAGTAGCGGGCACCTGTAGTCCTAGCTACTCAGGAGACTGAGGCAGGAGAATCGCTTGAACCCGGGAAGTGGAGGTTGCAGTGAGCTGAGATCGCGCCACTGCACTCCAGTCCTGGTGACAGAGTGAGACTCCACCTCGAAAATAAAAGAAAGAAAGAAAAGGTTAAAATAAGAACAACAACAACAACAATACTAAAGAGTCCTCATCACTGCATTCAAAATGTTTTCTCAAAGATTTCACCCTCCTGGCAGGACTGTCTAGATGGAAAGAAAATGTCATGTCCCTTCCCAAAGTAAACCATCGAGACCACATTACCTTCCGGCTCAAGCTCCTTTAAGGATTTGAAATCACTTGAAACGACGACTCAGCGGCTTCAGTCCCTTTCTTATGCTGTCTTGCTCTGCTCAAGCACTTGGTTCTAATCAGACCACTTCCTTCCTGCTGCTTTGGTTTTTATTACCAAAGTTCTTCAGTCCTTTTCACCACTCCATATGCTAAACAACTTCCACTTTGAGAGGCACTTTCTCAGAGAACTCTGAGGAGGAGCCAAACTCAGCTAAAGGTCTTCAATAATGAATGAAACTGTGAAGAGCTACAATGTGTCTTAAGCAGCTTTCACCTTCTTTCTGAAGAGCATGCATCTACTTTTCTCAGGAATCGCCATTCTTATTCTTTCATTGAATCTCCAAACACAGGAAAAGTTACATAATAAAGAAGTCATATTTGGTGTAGGCCTCTGTGCAGAAAAAGCTAACATAGCAGGCCTAACTGCCTTCTTTTTTTTTTTTTTTTTTTTTCTTTGAGATGGAGTTTTGCTCCATCACCCAGGCTGGAGTGCAGTAGCGTGATCTCGGCTCACTGCAACCTCTGCCTCCCAGGTTCAAGCGATTCTCCTCCCTCAGCCTCCTGAGTAGCTGGGAATACAGGCGCGTGCCATCACGCCCGGCTAATTTTTTATATTTTTAGTAGAGATGGGGTGTCACCGTGTTAGCCAGGATGGTCTCGATCTGCAGACCTTGTAATCTGCCCACCTTGGCCTCCCAGAGGGCTGGGATTATAGGTGTGAGTCACTGTACCTGGCCCCTAACTGCTTTTCCTAACAAGGCACTACTGCCAAGGTTGGCCCTTCCCTAGCTGGCGTCCAGGAGCTTGGATTTTGGGAGGGTCCCACTATTAACTGATAGGAGTGGCAAGCTGTGCCTACACTGTATCAATGCTTTGTTTCATGCTGAATACCTGCTTTCTTTCTGGGAGTCTGGAATTTGGGTACGTGCCAGACAGACGGTGCCGATGCTCAGCTAAAGGTCTTCAAGAAGAAGACCCCACAGACCCAAAACCGTCATAAACTCTGGGCGCTGAGTCACTAATAAGCCTTCCTGGTTGGTCATATGTCACACATGTGGTCACAACTCATTATTGGGGTAATTCTGTGCATGCTGCGGGATTCCACCGGGAGAGGAGGCTTGGAAGCTTGCACCTGGTTTCCCCAGGACTTCACCCAAGAGCCTTTTCCCTTTGCCGATTTTGCTTTGTATCCTTTTGCTATGATAAATCATAATCATGAGGATAACTACAGTCAATTCCCACTATTCACAGTAGTTATGTTCCAGAAAGTCACCATGAAGACTGGATTAGCAAACACTCAACCGACGTTCCTGAGCGAAATACGTACATCTATCTATACGTAACCCACAGAGATTGTAAAATTAAATCCTAAAAACAACTCATCCTGGTAGATTTGATTTTCCTTATTTTGCAAAAGAGAAAACAAGGTTCCGAAGTGTTTAGTAACTTGCCTGAGGCTGCCCCTCTAGGAAGAGCCGGAGCTGGGATTCAAGCCTGTCTGTCTGGCCCCAGAGCCAGGGTCCATCCTCCGGTCATCCCTCTCTGAGGCTGAAACAAAAGGCAGAGCATCGCCTTGTTCAACCTCAGCTGCGAATGTGCTTGTGGGGTGAGTCAAACCTTTTGCCACTTTATCCACGTCCATGAATAAATGCGAGAGTACTGCTAGGATTGACTTGGGGCTTATAAGTACATTTTAGTGGGTAGGTGAGTGTAAGCTGAATCTTATGAGTCCTCCTAGCAAATCACTAAACCTGGAGGTTGTCTTGGGGACCCCCATAATAGCCTCCAAGGAGAGACCAAGTTCCCCCTACCTGCAAAGGCACTGAGGAGGAGAAACCATATGACTGTGGCCAAAGTGACAGGAGGTGGAGCTTCCAGAGCTTCCAGAGTGACCTGCCCTTTGCATCTGTGATTACTTTGGCTGTTCCCTTGAGGTTCTCTTTGGCCTCTCTTTTTGGCTTGCTTTTTTGAAGTCCCTTCTCCAATTCAGCTGCTACAGCTGGACGGGCCTGTGGTAGCCTCCCTCTTGGAGGTCAAATAGGAACAGGAGTGAATGAAGTTCAGGGGAAAGGAAAACTGGTGAGTCACCCAGGCCAGCTGTCCCAGGGCCTGAGGAGTGATGGCCTTTTCCTTGACAAGTGTTTGCACAGCTTTTCCGTTGGAAAACCCTTGTCCCTTTCTAGTTAGATGGCTTCTCAGCCTGCCTATGTGGCCAGGGTCGAGATCAACATACGAGCCTAGGAGAAAAAAGTCAAGGAGGAACTAGGGCAGATGGGGCAAAAGAAGTCCTTATGACTCAAAGCTGGCCAAACCTGGCTCATTATCAGAGCTAAAGCTAGCAGCAAAGTCATAGGACCAACCCCATGCATGTGTCTCAGGATCTTTTTTTTTTTTTTTTTTTTTTTGAGATGGAGTTTCACTTTTGTTGCCCAGGCTGGAGTGCAGTGGTACAATCTCAGCTCACTGCAACCTCCACCTCCCAGGTTCAAGTGCTTCTCCTGCCTCAACCTCCCAAGTGGCTGAGATTACAGGTGCGCACCAACATGCCTGGCTAATTTTTGTTTTTTTGTTTTAGTAGTGATGGGGTTTCACCATGTTGGTCAGGCTGGTCTTGAACTCCTGAATTCCAGTGATCTGCCCGTCTCAGCCTCCCAAAGTGCTGGAATTACAGGCATGAGCCATGGCGCCCGGCCATGTCTCAGGATCTTTTTTGTACAGTTAGCAGATTCACAGACTCTGGTTTCATTGCTGTAATATAATAAACATATACTCATCTGGCCAGGTGTGGTGGCTCATGCCTGTAATCCCAGCACTTTGGGAGGCTGAGGTGGGCATATCACCTGAAGTCGGGAGTTAGAGACCAGCCTGACCAACATGCAGAAACCCTGTCTCTATTAAAAATACAAAATTAGCTGGGCATGGTAGCACATGCCTGTAATCCCAGCTACTCGGAAGGCTGAGGCAGGAGAATCACTTGAACCTGGGAGGTAGAGGTTTCGGTGAGCCGAGATCACGCCATTGCACTCCAGCCTGGGCCACAAGAGCAAAATTCCATCTCAAACAAACAAACAAACAAAAACAAAACAAAACACACACACACACACACACACACACACACACACATATATATATATATATATATATATATATATATATATATATAAATATATTCATCCCTTGGTATCTTGGGGGATTGGTTCTAGGACTAACCCCTTTGCATATACAAAATCCATGGATGCTCAAGTCCCATATAGAAAATGGTGTAGCATTTACATACAACCTACACACATCTTCCCGTGTAACTTTAAATAATTTCTAGAGTACTTATAATCCTTAATACAATGCAAATGCTATGTAATAGATGTTATGCTGTATTGTTTAGAGAATCGTGACAAGAAAAAAGTCTGTGCATGTTCAGTACAGATGCAACCATCCATTTAAAAAAAATTTTGATTCTCAGTTGGTTGAATACATAGATGTAGAACCCACAGATATAGAGGGCCAAGTATACATATGTTTGGACTTCACCCCAGGTTCTTGGCACACAGCTTCAAAAACCTTTGGAATTTCCTGAGTGATAGAAGTGTCTTTTGTTATTCATATGAGTCTTTTTGGACTCCTGCTAATTTCTTTGCGGAAATTCATCTATGAACACATCAGATAATAGCTCATGATTGGCTTCCAGACAATTTCAAAGAAAGGGCTAACCATACCAATGGTTAGAGGGCTGGAACTTTCAGGCCAACTCCCAATCCCCAGGGAGGGGAGGGAGGCTAGAGATGGAGGTCAGTCAAGTGGCCAATGATTTAATCAATCATGCTAAGTAAAGGAATCTCCATAAAAACCCTTGAATAAGGTTCAGGGAGCTTCCCGGTTGGTGAACACATCAGTGGGCTGGGACAGGAGAGGGCGGTACAGGGCACAGAAGCTGTGTACTACCACCCCTAACCTCTATACCTTCCCTATACACTGTGCCTTTTCCAGTAGACTGGCCCCAAGTTGGAACCTTTTAATAAAACTATATTAGTAAGTATAGTGCTTTCCTGAGTTCTGTGAGTCATTTCAGTAGCTTATCAAATCCTGAAGGGCAGGGGGTGGTGGGGGAGGGGGGGTCATGGGAACCTCATGGACAAAAGTGCCTGGGGAGATCCAGGACTAATGGCTGGTATCTGAAGTTGGAATAGTCTTGTGGGATCAAGCCCCTAGACTTGTAGAGTCTGATGCTGACTCTGGGTAATGTCAGAACTGAATTATTGGATACCCAGTTGATGTTGAACAATTGGTGGAATAACACACTCACTCTCTTTCTCTCTCTCCCACCAGCCCCTGTTACTATAATGTAGCCCCTTCCTACAGATGAATAATGAATGTCCCCAAAAAATACTCCCAAGTATTTAATGCCATAAGTGAATGAAAAATAATCAACTTTTATATCTCTAATTATATTGTCTTATCACTAGAGAAATTCATCTGTGAATACATCAGATAACAATGTGGAGATAGCACTCAAATCACAGAAGCCCGAGAAAACAACTCTAATAGACCATAAAAAAAAATTGTGGCTGGGCGCAGTGGCTCACATCTATAATCCCTGTACTTGGGGAGGCTGAGGTGGGCAGATCATGAGGTCAGGAGTTTGAGACCAGCCTGCCAACATGGTGAAACCTCATCTCTACTAAAAGTACAAAAATTAGCTGGGTGTGGTGGCATGTGCCTGTAATCCCAGCTACTCAGGAAGCTAAGGCAGGAGAATTACTTGAACCTGGGAGGAGGAGGTTGCAGTGAGCTGAGACCGCGCCACTGCACTCCAGCCTGGATGACAGAGCAAGACTTTGTATCAAAAAAAAAAAAAAAAAAAAAAAAAAATGAAGCCCCCCAGGACACCAGCTGTTTCAGCAAAATGATTTCTGTAGATACTGTGACCTGGTAATAAAACGCAAAAGAGAGAGACTTTGAGCTCAAAACAGTAGAGAAAGCATACATGGCTGCATCCTTCATTCCAAAGAGCACAGTGAAATGGCAGTCAAGATCTTTTTGAAAGAATAAATCCATGGTGGCATTGAAAACACGAAGAAGCATTATTAATGAAGACGTCATTTTGGAGACTCTGAAAGAAAAGAGTTGGGATTGTATTGACCAATAAACCAAAAATGGGGGTGGGGAATGGGTGAAATACAACTGGAAATACAGCAGGCTGCAGATAAGAAGCTCTTTCTTTTTGACAGAACCCTGGGGAAGCTCCAAGCTTACAGTCAATGGCTATTGGCAGCCACAGAATGGCCTACAAAGAAGTGGTTATAAGGCAGGAATCAGGGCATCTGAGCGGAGAGTTGTCTACAGAACAGCGGAGCCAGTCTGCCCACAGCCCTGCCCTGTGTAGACTGCAGTCTGTGGAACTTGCTCCCAGCTGGAGCCCCCAGAATAGCCTTCTCTGGAGAGGAAGGTTTGCCTGGGGAGTGCCCATGGTGTTGGTATCTGAACTAGAGAGTGAGACAAAGAAGAGCCTCTAGGATAGAAACAGGGGTACAAAGAAATAAAACATATAAAAGATGTCACTGCAAGGTTGGAGTTCTCCTTAGCTTACTAGTTTTGTTACAGTAAATGGTCCTGAATCTTCTTGGTGCCCTCTTTGACCTAACCATACATTCTAGAAAGAAACCTGCCTACTGGCATACCTTGCCCATTTATACAGAGTGCATAGCCTGTCTTTCCATTCAAGAAAGAAGCCTTTTGGGTAAATAAACCTGCCCAAATACAAAGAAAGCCTATTACAGCTACCTATAAGAATCGACATGGTCCTTTATTCATAAATACAAATATGAAGAATCAATGAAGAATTAGCAGATGTGAGAAAAAGCCCATAGCCTGTGTGTTAGTTTGTAAAGGCTGCCATAACCAAGTACTAGAGATAAGGAGCTTAAACATTAACTTTCACAATTCTCAAAGCTAGAAGTCCAAGGTATAGAGGTCAGCAGAGGTCATTTCTTCTTTTCTTTTTTTGAGACAGTCTCGCTCTGTCACCCAGGCTAGAGGGCAGTGGCTTGATCTCGGCTCACTGCAACCTCTGCCTTCCAGGTTCAAGTGATTCTCCTGCCTTAGCCTCCCGAGCAGCTGGGATTACAGGCACCTGCCACCAAGCCCGGCTAATTTTTGTATTTTTTAGGAGAGATGGGGTTTTGCCATGCTGGCCAGGCTGGTCTTGAACTCCTGACCTCAGGTGATCCACCTGCCTTGGCCTCCCAAAGGGATTATGGGTGTGAGCCACGGTGCCCAGCCAGACATCATTTCTTTTGAAGCCTCTTTCCTTGCTTGTCTTCTCCATGTCCTCACATGTGTCCCATGTACCTCTTTTTTTTCTTTTTTTTTTTTGAGACAGGATCTCACTCTGTTGCCCAGGCTGGAGTGCAGTGGTCCAATTACGGTTCACTGCAGTATTGACCTCCTGGGCTCAAACTATCTTCCCATCTCAGCCTCCTGAGTAGCTGATACTATATGATACTATAGGTGCACACCATCACACCCAGCTAATTTTTTTTTTAAATTTCTTGTAGAGATGCGGGTCTCCCTATATTTTCCAGGTTGGTCTCAAATTCCTGGGCTTAAGGAATCCACCTTCCTCAGTCTCCCAAAGAGCTGGGATTACAGGTGTAAGGCACCATGTCTGGCTTTAGGTTCCTCTTTTTTTTTTTTTTTTTTTAGATGAAGCATCACTCTTGTTGCCCAGGCTGGAGTGCAATGGCACCATCTCGGCTCACTGCAGCCTCCGCCTCCCAGGTTCAAGCGATTCTCCTGCCTTAGCCTCCCAAGTAGCTGGGATTACAGGCATGCACCACCACACCTGGCTAATTTTATATTTTTAGTAGAGGTGGGGTTTCTCCATGTTGGTCAGGTGATCTGCCTGCCTCGGCCTCCCAAAGTGCTGAGATTACAAGTGTGAGCCACCGTACTGGTTGGGTTCCTCTTCTTAAAAGGATACCAGGTATACTGGATTAGGGCCAACCACAGTGACCCCAATTTAACCTAATTATCTCTAAAAACCTTATCTCTAAATAAAGTCACATTCTGAAGTAGTAGAGGGTTAGGACTTCAACATTTGAATTTTGGGGGTGACATACAATGCAACCCATAGCAGCAGAAAAGAGAAAGCCTAAGATGAACAACCCAAAAGGTACCTAGAGAGAAAACACAAATAACAAAAGGAGAAAAAAAAAAAAAAACTTCACCATTTTTAAAAGTTCTAACCAGTACCATTCAAAGGTTTAAAAAATTTACAACCTTATAAACACATTTGTATGAAAATAAAAACAATCATGAACGTTCAAATTTGTTGGTGCTTAAAACTATCATTCTCAAAACTTTAAAAATCAATGGGAAGAACCGAGTAATAACATGGATACAGCAATTACAACAGAAGTCAGTAAAACATATTGGTAAATGCAAATAAAATACTGACTACAGAAAAAAAAGCGGCTTCAGTTGAAAACAAAACAGCAGATGAAGAGTTGAAAGGGAAGTTTAAGAATTCTAAATTTGATTTATTCAGAGATATTTATTTGCTTCAGACTTTGTTAGAAAAATGTAAACTTAGGTATGCATGTTAAATATGTTGGGGTGGCTGTGGCCCAAGGTGGGTGGCCTGAGTCTTCCATTCCTGGGTGGGGAAGGGGGAAACTAGTTTTCCCATAAAGCTGTCATTTCTCAGCTTCTGGCTTTATTTGGAAAGCCCACGTTCAGCTGCTTGAGATGCAGAGGCCTCATAACCTCAACTCCCATCTCCTCATGGGTGTGGAAATGCAGGTCCCTGAGCTATATACCGGGTTCAGTTATCCCTGAGGGCCAGGAGGCTGCAATCACTCACCAGTGTGGGTAAGTGTCTTCATTTCTGGCACCTAGAGAACTCCGCTTTGTTGCTTTCAAGTTCAGCTAAGAATTTTAAAACACTTTTTTAAAAAGCTTTATCTAACATTTCCATGGGAAGGGAAAAAGGAGTGGGGAGGCTCATCCATCAGCTCAGTCTACCATTTTAACCAAAAAGTCTCTATTGTGAACAGAGTTAATGATGAAAAACACCTTTACCGTGCTTAGAATGTGTGAGGCACTGTTCTAAGAGATTCACACATATTAATCTCTTCTATGTTCATAACACTGCAACATGGGTACAGGTTGAGTGTCCCTTATCTGAAATGCTTGAGAGATCATGGATTTTGGAACATTTGCTATACATAATGAACCATCTTGGGGATGGGACTCAAGTCTAAACACAAAATTTATTTATGTTTCATACATACCTTATATACCCAGGCTTAAGGTACAATATTTGTAATAATTTTGTGCATGAACGAAACAAAGTCTGTGTTAAGTACTTATGCATGACATTTTTCACTTCTGGTGTCTTATATCAATGCTCAAAAGTTTTCTGATTTGGGAGCATTTGGGATTTCACATTTTCAGATTAGGATACTCAATCTGTACTATGAATCCCTGTCTTAGAGGGAAGAAAGGATAGAGAAAAATGAAGTAACCTGCTGAAGGTCACACAGCTAGAAGGTATCAGAGGTGGTCCGGCTCTTGACTACTAAATACTATCACTGTGATGTTCATTGGTGCCATTCAACCAACATTTCCAGTCCCCCTCCTCCCTCAACCAAACATATTGATAGGATTGTACCCCTTAGTGGTTGGACGAAGGCACATGATTAGTTCCGGTCAATGAGTTGAGAGTGAAATTAACATGTCACTTCTGGGCCAGGGCATTTAATTTCAGGGACAGGACCCGCAGAATTCATTGACTCTCTGGCATAGTAGCCAGCAATGTTTGAAACAGTGGCTGCTCTATCACCAGGAATCTTAAGTAATGATGGCCACCATTAAACCACAATGGATCTATATTTAAAGATTTTTTTTTTTAATATTGGTTGCTTTAAGCCATTTATAATTGCAGGCTATTTGTTGCCACAGAATAACCTAACTTATCCTGATGAATATAGTCTTTCAAGTACTTTATTAAATGAAACAGGGGGAAGAGTTCACTAAAAGAAGAAAAACAGAATATATAACTTCCAAACCAGTAGTGCTATCCAGAGGAAACCAGATGTCATAGCCAGTGCTCTCCGAAGCTAATGAACCAAATTTTCACCAAAGACAAGAAACTAATATTAAAACTGTTCTGTAACCAATGGTCCCCATAAGATGCTAGCAGTAGCAACCACAAAACTGTGCCACAGGAATAATTCTGTGATCCGGGATCCACTGTAGGACCCTCTACAGAAAATAATGCAGGAGATAAAATGCCTATAATAATACAGAAAGATAGCTCACAGACGGAAAAATTACCAAGTAGATGATAATCACCGTGAAAGAGAGACGCAAGCAAAAACAATGAAGGAAAGTCCATCTTAAATAACTTTTCTAATAATAGCACAATCAGAAAAAGAGTTCTAAATGCTAAAAATTCTCAGTAAGATCAAGAAAGGAATGGAATCCGTAAGACAAGAAAAGGGCATTATGGAAAAAGAACACATTGATTTTGACAGTACACTTAAAATGCACTTCTGGTTAAAGATCCAACTCTGAATACGCTCATTCACTGGCCTCTGTTCTTTCCCGAAAAGTCCCTGAAAATGATGGCATAGGGGTTTTGTTTTAAAGACGTAAAAGTCAAAAAAGATGGAAGAGAAGAGTAATAAAATTGGAAGCTAAAAAGCTTAGATATTTGACTGACATTTTCTTGTAAATGAATGAAGACAGGCTGTCCCTTTGAAGAAAACAATCAACAGTGTCGGTTGCTGCTAATAAAAGTTGAGTTTTCAAGTGGAAATTAGAATCACGAGAACCTTGTATCCGCCACCAACAGCTTGAAGCTTTTTAATGCTGACTTTCCTGATGAGATTAGTGTAATTTTTTTCTATTAGCATTTGATGAAATGTGTCGACATTTGGAAGATCTGCTTAACTCAGTAAACCAGTATTTTCCAAATGATCAATGCATGATGTTACAAAATCACACATGGGTAAAAGATTCATTTGAAGTGCAACACAGACCAATAGCCTGTAATTGAAGAGCACAAAACACGAACTGGTGTGGTTTCAGATTCCACATTGTGACTAACTTTTAAGGAATTACTACTTGTCAAATTCTGGTGTAGTATCAAAGAAGAGTATCTACAATATCCAGAAAGGTTATTAAAATACTCCTGCTATTTTCAACTACATTTGTGTGTAATATGTATTTCTTATACATCAACCAAAACAATATTGTAACAGACAGAATACAGAAGCAGATACGAGAATCTAGTTATTTCAAAACACCAGACATTAAAGATGTTTGTAAAAATATAATGTGATATGACTCTTCTGATTTTTTTATTTTGGAAAATATTGCTATTTTTCATAAAAATTAAGTTAACATGGTAATGGATTATTTACTGCTATTTGACAGTAAATACTTTTGAATGTCTCTTTTAATTTCTAGTGCCATTATATCAATAGATATAACCCACATAAACAAAAGCTCTTAGGAATTCAACAATTTTTAAGAATATAAAGGGCCTGCCAGGCACAGTGGCTCATGCTTATAATCCCAGCACTTTGGGAAGCCAAGGTGGGCAGACCACTTGAGGCCAGAAGTTCAAGACCAGCCCGGCCAACATAGCCAAACCCCATCTCCACTAAAAATACAAAAATTAGCCAGACATGGAGGTGCACAACTGTAATACTAGCTACTTGGGAGACCGAAGCATGAGAATTGCTTGAACCCAGGAGGTGGAGGTTGCAATGAGCTGAGATCATGCCACTGCACTCCAGCTTGGGTGACAGAGTGAGACTCTATCTCAAAATTAAAAAGAAAAAAAAGAATATAAAGGGCCTAGACCACAAAGTTTGAGGATTGTTAGGTAAAGAGTAACCAAATGAGGCTGGGTGTGGTGGCTCACACCTGTAATCCCAGCAGTTTGGGAGGCCAAGGTGGATGGATCACGAGGTTGGGAGTTTGAGACCAGCCTGGCTAACATGGTAAAACCCCATCTCTATCTACTAAAGATACAAAAAATTAGCCAGGCGTGGTGGCATGCCCCTGTAATTCTAGCTACTCAGAAGGCTGAGGCAGGAAAATCGCTTGAACCCAGGAGGCGGAGGTTGCAGTGAGCCGAGATCACACCATTGCACCACTGCACTCCAGCCTGGGTGATAGGGCAAGACTCCATCTCAAAAAAAAAAGAATAACCAAATGAAAGCTTATGTTGTAAAATTAATATCAGATCAATAGGCCTAAAGGTGAGATGCATCAGAGATAGATATTTCCAGGATGTTAAAAATACATATAACCACCAAAAATAAAATAATTGTGGACATACATGTACCTAATAACTTTTCCTTGTATGTTATAAAAAATAAATTGACCCAATTACATGATAAAACTGCTAAATTTACAAACTTTGCAGGAGCTTTTATCATATCTCTTTCAGAAACTGATAGAGAAAGCACAGAGGTAGTAAAGATATGCAAGATGTAAGGGCTGGGTACAATGGCTCACACGTGTAATCCCAGCCCTTTGGGAGGCCAAGGCAGGTGGATGACAAGGTCAGGAGTTTGAGACGAGCCTGACTAACCTGGTGAAACCCCGTCTCTACTAAAAATACAAAAATTAGGCAGGTGTGGTAGCACACACCCGTAATCCCAGCTTCTCAGGAGGCTGAGGCAGGAGAATCACTTGAACCCAGGAGGCGGACGTTGCAGTGAGCCGAGATCACACCACTGCACTCCAGCCTGGGCAACAGAGTGAGACTCCATCTCAAAACAAAAAAAAGATATGCAAGAGGTAAAGAACATAACAAGCCTGATCTAATAAATGTATATAAAACCCTGTCTCCTCCAGACTAGAGACACACATTCTCTTCAGCCTACAGTGAGTAGCTACAAACTTGGAGCTGTTTCTCAGGCTCAGAGAAGACTTCAACAAGTTCAAAAGAACTGGTTATCATGCAGAACATAATTCTCCCATCCCCATACAATTGAATGAGAAAAATCCACGAGAAGATGGTTTAAAATGCATATATGTGGAAATTTAGAATGAATTAAAAAGAAAAATCAATGCAATTATAAAATACAAGGAAGTTAATGATAATAAAAGCACCAAATATCGGTATTTGTGGAATGTAGAAGTGGTTTTCTTTCTTTTTTTTTGAGATGGAGTCTCACTCTGACTCCCAGGCTGGAGTGCAGTGGCATGATCTCAGCTCACTGCAACCTCGGACTCCCAGGTTCAAGCAATTCTCCTACCTCAGCCTATAGAGTAGCTGGGATTACAGGTGCACACCATCATACCCAGATAATTTTTGTATTTTTAGTAGGGACAACGTTTCGCCATGCTGGCCAGGCTGATCTCCAACTCCTGACCTCAGGTGATCTGCCTTCTTTGGCCTCCCAAAGCCCTGGGATTGCAGGCTCGGGCCACTGTGCCTGGCCCAGATGTGCTAACTGAAGGCTGACTTACAGTCTTTTGTATACATTCAAAGGAGAAACCATATAAATTAGCATGGAGCCCTAGTGCTGTGCTAAATTACTATTGGCATAAATGTTTCCTGACTGAGGCTATTGATTGTGACTAAAAACACAGAGTCCTTCTTAGGAAAATATAAATCCCTGATAGTTTTCAGGGCCTGTAAAGTTTTCACACTGTGAAGCCCTCCACCCTGGCTCATGACCATCTGCAGCTTCATCTGGGTACATGATCCTTACCACTTGCTGTTTTCCAGTCACATTACAAATCTATGTATAGATAGATAAAGCCTTTTAATTTCTCCAGCTTGCACAGTTCTCTGTTGCCTGAGATCTCACTGACGATATCCCTTGCTCCCTGCAACACTTCACTGGCCCCCTCTTCGTCAGCTCCCTTCGGCCCATTCCCGAAGCCCCAGCTGTTTCCTCCTCACCATCCCTTCCATGGCCTCCTGTCCTTTTCCTTGACGGTTCTTATTAAAATCTGATCAAATGCCTTATTCTGAGATGTCTGTGTTCAATGTTTCTCTCCCCACACTGGAGTGCAGGAACAATAAAGGAAGGGACTTTTAGCCGTTATTGCTGTTTTTCACCGTATAAAGGGCCAGCCACACATGCAGCTGGTACTTGGTAAACACCTGTTGAATGGATAAATGCCCCCTTGCCAATGTGGCTATTTCTTCTCCCCAAAAGTGGCTAAACTCTCTCAAGTTTAGATATGCTAACTGCTGTGGGACAATAAAAAAATATGTACTTAATATATAATATACTATATATAGGCCAGGCGCAGTGGCTCACACCTGTAATCCCAGTCCTTTGGGAGACCGAGGTGGGTGCATCACCTGAGGTCAGGAGTTTGACATCAGCCTGGCCAACATGGTGAAACCTCTTCTCTACCAAAAATAAAAAAATTAGTTGGGTGTGATGGTACACGTCTGTGATCCCGGCTACTTGGGAGGCTGAGGCAGGAGAATCACTTGAATCCAGGAGGCAGAAGTTACAGTGAGCCAAGATTGCGCTACTGCACTTCAGCCTGGGAATATATGTTATAGATAAAGTCTATATAATACACATGTATTTTATATATATAAATATATGTTAAGTTTATAGTCATATTTTAAATTTATGTATAGATATATTTTATAAATTATAATAACATATATAAATTATATGCATGGGTGAATTTTATGTCTCCCTAATTTTAAGTAAATTATATAGACAAACTTACAGAATCCATAAGTAGCAAATTAAGTAATTTTACGTTGAAACCAGTGACTCTACTTTATAGCATAGGATGAGGGTCACACAGACCACAAGCCCTAACCCCGCTTCCTGCCAGCTCTCCTGGCCCCTCTCCTGCCCACGCTCTCTGGACTCTGCGTACACTGACTGACTGGCCTTCTCTCAAGTTTCTCAACCATGTTATGCTCCTCTGCATAAAGGGCCTTTGCATATGCCCCTCCCTCTGTTTGAAATGCTGCAGTTTGAGAAACATTGCTATAAGAAAATTTCAAAAAATAGGGACAGGGTCTCGCTGTGTTGCCCAGGTTGGAGTGCAGTGTCTATTCTCAGGAATGATCATGGTGTACTGTGGCGTGGAGTGCCTGGGAAGAAGGGATCCTCCTGCCTGAGCCTCCCAAGTAGCTGGGACTACAGGCATGCACCACCAGGCCTGGCTTAGAAGATTCTTTTTGTTAAAGTCTAGGTGGCCGTAGAATAGCGGTCCCCAATTTTGGCACCAGGGACCAGTTTCATGGAAGACAATTTTCCCTCTGCTTTTCATACAGGTAACTCCTGTCTATCCTTTTCAATCTGTTCAAATGTCATTTTCTCAAGAAAGGCTTTCCTAACCCTCAAACCATGCCAGTTCTCCTGTTCCACATTCAGATAGGCCCCTGTGTTACCACCATCTCTGTGGATCTATGTGATATCTGTCTAGCAGCTGCCTCCCTGATGAGAACGAAAATTCCAGGAGTACCGGGCCCAGTGGCTCACACCTGTAGTTCCAGCATTTTGGGAGGCAGAGGTGGACGGAATACAAGGTCAGGAGTTCAAGACCAGCCTGGCCAATATGGTGAAACCCTATCTCCACTAAAAAAATACAAAAATTAGCCAGGCATGGTGGCAGGTATCTGTAGTCCCAGCTACTGAGGAGGCTGAGGCAAGAGAATAGCTTGAACCCGGGAGGCGGAGTTTGCAGTGAGCTGAGATCATACCACCATACTCCAAGCTAGGTGACAGAGCAAGACTGTCTCAAAAAACAAAACAAAACAAACAAGCAAACAAAAAAACTCCAGGAGCGGAAGTAGCCATATCTGTTGTCATGGCTGTATACAGGGATTCTGGCACAGTGCTTAGTGCACAGTAGGCATTCAATATTTGTTTAATGACTAAACAATTTGGAGAATGTGCTGAGGAAGGAAACATTATTTTAGATTTAGGAAAAATACCTTGCTGTGTAAAGCTTTTTCTTATTAGGGAAAGAAAAGATTATTTAATCTAGATGAAGGATAGTTACGGAGCTCCTCAGTAAAATGTTCAAACATTTGTGTATAAATGTGGTCAGGAGAAAGGGGAGTTGCTGCTACTGCTGCTCATTTTGCACATCAACTTCCGGGAAGACCTAAGAAGAAAGTGCAGGTAACTTCAGGTCCAAGATTATTAAACGGAAGTTCTTCCAAAACATGGAAAGACAGCATGGAGTACGGGAGAAGGATGACCTCATAAACTCATTCCAGTCCAAAATTATCTGAGATGAAGCAACTTGCAAGTTTACTTATGAATAAAATGCAGATTTAAGAAGCCACTCTGTGAATCCTAGTAGCCATCCAAAGCCCACTGAATGAACTCTCAATAAAGAAAACCTGAATTCAGGCCAGGCGCAGTGGCTCACACCTATAATCCCAGCACTTTGGGAGGCCGAGGCAGATGGATCATGAGGTCAGGAGTTTGAGACCATCCTGATGAACACAGTGAAACGCCATCTCTACTAAAATACAAAAAAATTAGCAGGTGGCCTGAGCCTGTAGTCCCACCGACTCAGAAGGCTGAGGCAGGGCAATTGCTTGAAACCAGGAGGTAGAGGTTGCAGTGAGCCAAGGTCACGCCACTGCACTTCCAGCCTGGCGACAGAGCAAGACTCTGTCTTGAAAAAAAAAAAAAAAAAAAAAAAGAAAGAAAACCTGAATTCAGACCAACACAGCCACGTAGAGAGAACCATTTCCTCACCTCACATCGATGTCTGTCTATAATCCACATTTGGAGGGGCAGGTGTTAGGTGGTTATGCCCATTTCTAAAAGCCTGCTTGACCCATAAAGTGCTTTATGCTACCACGAAATGCACTCAAAATCCTCAGGATGGCTCTTCCGAGACACAGCTCTGGGCTGTAGACGAGGGTGTCTCCCTGCCCACATTCCACCTGCCAAGCAGTAACGGGAACTCCCTCTACTTTCAATCATTCCACATTTCCTTTAAAGGACAGCAGTTTCTGTCTTGCTTCCTTCAAAAGGCAAGCACACTTAAGTTCCAGGGGTGCAGCATTAGACAACATCACTCCTGCCACAGCCACTACCTTACACAGTTAGGAGCTCACGGGCTGGAAGGCATTGTTTCAGTAGATCTTCCAACCCCTCTCCTGGTCTAATATGTGCTCTCACCACCACCAGGAGGGTCAAGTGGGAATAGGTCACATATTAAACCACATGGCATCACAGTAGGAAGGAACCAAAAATGAAGTATGCTAGAGCAAGGGTCCCCAACCCCAAGCCACAGACCAGTACCAGTCCACCTGTTAGGAATGGGGCCACACAGCAGGTGAGCAGCAGGCACCGGAGCATTACCTGAGCTCCACCTCCTGTCTGATAAGCAGCAGCATTAGAATCTCATAGGAGCGTGAACCCTATCGTGAACTGTGCATGTGAGGGATCTGCATACGCCTTACGACAATCTAATGCCTGGTGATCTGAGGCAGGACAATTTCATCCTGAAACCACCCCCACCCTAGTCCATGGAAAACCTGTCTTCCATGAAACTGCTCTCTGGTGCCAAAAAGGTTGTGGACCACTGCTCTACAGCAACCCAGACTTTAACAAAAAGAATTTTCTAAGCCAGGCATGGTGGTGCATGTCTGTAGTCCCAGCTACTTGGGAGGCTCAGGCAGGAGGATTGCTTCATCCCAGGAGCTCCAGGCCACAGTGTACCACGATCGTGCCTATGAATAGACGTGGCAACATAGCAAGTCCCTGTCCCTATTTTTTTTTTTTTTTTTTTTTTGAGACAGCGTTTCACTTTTGTTGCCCAGGCTGGAGTGCAATGGTGTGATCTTGGCTCACCACAACCTCTGCCTCCTGAGTTCAGGCGATTCTTCTGTCTCAGCCTCACCAGTAGCTGGGATTACAGGTATGCGCCACCACACCTGGCTAATTTTGTATTTTTAGTAGAGACGGGGTTTCTCCATGTTGGTCAGGCTGGTCTCAAACTCCCGACCTCAGGTGATCTGCCCGCCTCAGCCTCCTGAAGTGCTGGGATTACAGGCGTGAGTGACTGTGTCTGGCCTCCTTTTTTTTTTTTAATCTTCTTAGAGCAATGTTTCTCAAACTTCAGCATTTCAAATACCACCTTCAGAATTTTTTTGCCTTGTTCATATTTCACCTATTATTTTTCTGGCTTAAACAAGTTAAATGAATAAAGAAATTTTATATTGCTGAGAAATCTGTTTTCAGATGCTAGCCATTTTTATTTTCATCACATAATGAAATAAAGAACCATTAAATTACAAGATGTTTCTCTGTATATTACCTAAAATAAATTTGCCTAGCATACTTTGGGAAATTCTGATATCAGATAATACATGAAGAAATTCCTTCACCAAACTTTCCTGACATTTCACCAGTACATGATTAATTCCATTACCAAAGAGCTAAACAGTTTGAGAGGCTCCAGAGAGTGACTTGTGCACCAGCAACGAAAACGTCTTTCTATAAAGTCTGCTTTAAAGAAATCTCTTCGACCGGGCGACATTATTCATTATTGGGGAAGTGGCTCTCCCAGTGCCTGATAAAGTCCAAACCGGTTCTCAATGATGTAGTCATTGCATTCCCTGTCACTAGAATTATACACCCTGACCAAACTGACCCCCTTCAAGTTCATCAGTTGCATCAGAATGCTGGGCCTGGCCTCTGATACTTTGATTAAGCTTCTTCCATTGCCTGGAACACCTTCCCCCTTCTGCCAATTACTATTCCTCCCTCTCTGCCCCTCCTTCAACCCCGACCCCAGCATACATCTTGCTTTAGCCACTGCTGACTCATTTTCTTTTTCTTTTTTTTAGCTTAGGTTGGGTATCATTTTCTCTAAAAAGTCTTCCCTTCTCGGCCGCATGCAGTGGCTCACACCACTGTAATCCCAGCACTTTGGAAGGCAGAGGAGGGTGGATCACAAGGTCAGGAGTTTGAGAGACCAGCCTGGCCAACATAGTGAAATCCTGTCTGTACTAAAAATACAAAAAATTATCTGGGTGTGGTGGTAGGCACCTGTAATCCTAGCTACTTGGGAGGCTGAGGCAGGAGAATTGCTTGAACCCGGGAGGTGGAGGTTGCAATGAGCCGAGATTGCGCCATTGCACTCCAGCCTGGACGACAGTGTAAGACTTTGTTTGGGGAAAAAAAAAAAAAAAAAAAAAAGTCTTCCCCTATTACCTGTTCCCTTAGAACCCTGTATTTTCCCAGGCATAGCATTCCTCGCTGACAGATTAACACTTATTGTCTGTATTCTCCACTGTGCTGGAAGCCCCTTGAAGGGAAGTACTCTATTCTATTCCTTGTATCACTAAAGCTAACTCACATGGCAAAGAGTGATTGATGATATTTGTTATATCCATGAATATGAATAAGGCTTCAGAAACTGTTGTTTTATTTACATGTTTTTTCCAGAAATCAGGATCACTATAGCTACCTGAAGTGAACACATAGAAAGTGTTTACTACGTGGTTGCTAAATTGAATAACATTTTGTTTGTTTGGCATTTACGAAGATAAGACTATTGTTCATGAAACAGCAATTCAGCCCCACTGTAAAAGCTGGCAGATACATGGAGACATCTCACTGAAGGGGGCCAGTCTCTTTTGCCTAAAAGTACTTGCCATTCCCACTCTGCTTGTGCCTAAGATGCTGAATTAGTGAAATCTTACAGTATGGGCACAACAGGCCAGACGGGCATTTCCTCTCTGCTTCGTGCGCCACACTGGGAACCAGAGTGACAGGAAAACCACCTGTCTCGACAGCATCAGTCCTGGAATTGAGGAGACCATAGTGTCCTTTGAACGTGCTAGAAAATATGTGCTCCTCCAAAAAAGAATCAGATCAAGATTTCACATACGCATCAGTGAACTACCATAGTAAGGGGCCGTTAGAAATGCTCAGATGAATTTTCCTGTTAAAAGTTTAGAAAAACAGTGTGGTAGGCTGAATAATGACCCCTAAAGATATTCTAGTCCTGATCCCTGGAATCTGTGATTGTTACCTTAATATGGCAAAAGGGACTCTGCAGATGTGCAAAGTTCAGGTTGCCACAATGGGTAGATTATCCCGGAGTATCCTAGTGAACCATAAGTGCAATCCCAAGTGTCCTTATAAAGAGGAGGCTGGGGGATATTTGACACGGAAGAATCAGGCAGTGCAGTGACTGAAGCCAGATGCCGCACTGCTGACTGAACATGGAGGGCAAAGCCACGAGCCAACGGTACAAGGAATGAAGCTCTAGAAGCTGGAAAAAGCCAGGAAATGGGTTATTCCTGAGAGCTTCTGGGGGGCCACCTCAATTTCATTCCAGTGAAACTGATTTCAGACTTCTGATTCCTAGAACTGAAGGGCGTAAATGCCTATTTTTCCGATCTACTCAGTGTGTGATAACTTGTTAGAGTAGTAACAGGAAGCTAATAGAAGTAATCACTGTGTCTTTTTGTGAACTGTTATTGAAGTCAGGTTAACCATCCTGTTGCTAAGAAATGTTTATAAGTCATTCGTATGTCTACACCTGCTCTGAACTCTTGAAGAGATTTCTTTTTTTTTTTTTTTTTTTTTGAGGCAGAATGTGGGAGGCTGAGGTGGGAGGATTGTTTGAACTCAGGAGTTGAAGAGCACCCTGGGCAACACACGGGGACCCCCATCTCTACAAAAAAATAAATTAAAATTAGCCAGGTACTGTGGTGCAGGCCTGTCATCCTAGATCAGGCGTCCCCAAACTTTTTACACAGGGGGCCAGTTCACTGTCCCTCAGACTGTTGGAGGGCCGCCACATACCGTGCTCCTCTCACTGACCACCAATGAAAGAGGTGCCCCTTCCTGAAGTGCGGCGGGGGGGCCGGATAAATGGCCTCAGGGGGCCGCATGCGGCCCACGGGCCATAGTTTGGGGACGCCTGTCCTAGATACTCAGGAAGCTGAGGGGTGAGGATAACTTGAGCCTGGGAGATGAAGGATGCAGTGAGCTGTGACTGTGCCACTGCACTCCAGCCTGGGCAACAGAGCAAGATCAGAACCACAACTCTGGGTTCTCGAGCAGTGCTGGGTGGTCTGTCATGAGCCCTTTATGCCCACCCACCCACAGAGGCCACCTGGAACTGAAGGGCACTAACATTTGTGGCTGCATGAGGGGACATCACCCACTCAGTGCTCCACTCACTACGCCCTCCAGTCAGTGGACATTTAGGTCTGTCATCACTGGGATATTCACTTAACTGCTGATCCCTTTCCTTGCCTGGCTTGGTCACTGGCATAGAAACAGAGTAATTACTGGGGTGGGTCAGGCCCTTTTTAATTATCTACCAGAAGATTAGAAACTGAATTCCAAAACTGAAGATAATTCAACCTTTCAGCTTTGTGGTTATGTTCTAAGTACAATATATTTTGTTAGTAAGATTTTGATACTTGATTCCAAAACAACCTAGCCTATTGTTTTCCTCATTTAATGAAAACCAAAAGAATAGTTCAGCAGGCATTTGCAGCGAAAGTGCTACCCTTTTCCAGCGCCCCTGACTCCCTATCACTCAGACCACAGTAAAAATCCAGATGGGGCTGCAACTCCGTCCTCAATATCTACAGCCATAACGGCCTTATTTCACTTTAACAAAAGGAATAAAAGCTGATCATGGTCCTGGCAGGGATATAATTTTTTATCCTCCGAGAGTCTCTGTTCCTGTGATAGAAAATGGCTGACTCTGCCCTATCTCCGAGGAGCAAATGTGCACATTAGAAAACCACCAGCATAGCTGCCTTCTCTCTGGGAGGCCACCACAGAGAAAACCAAGTTTGGATTGGCAACAAATGGAAAAATACCTCCTATTTTGGATGTACACATGTAGCCATCCGGGTATGAAATGGAGATGAAAACAGGGGAGGCGTGGAGGAAGCAGCAAAAGGGTGGGGGCAAAACGTGTGAGAAGAAGGACCTCTGTCTGTGACTGTGATGCTCTGTGTATATACATGCCACCATGTGGAGGTGCCTCTGTGCACGTGGGGGGTTTAGATCTGTAATGAGAGTATAGGAGAATCAATACATAGTACTAAGTACAACACTAAATATGTTCTCTGTATAGTCAACAAGGGCACTGCTTCTCAAATTTGGCAGTACCCTGAAATCATCTGGGGAGCTTCAAACACTACTGATGCTTGGACCCCACCCCTGGAGGTTGTGATTTACTTGGTATAAATTACTGCAGTAGGCCGGTGCGGTGGCTCACGCCTGTAATCCCAGCACTTTGAGATGCAGAGGCAGGTGGATCACCTGAGGTCAGGAGTTTGAAACCAGCCTGGCCAACAGGGTGAAACCTCATCTCTACTAAAAATACAAAATTAGCCAGGCATGGTGGCGCATACCTGTAACCCCAGCTACTCGGGAGGCTGAGGCAGAACTGCTTCAACTCAGGAGGTGGAGGTTGTGGTGAGCCAAGACGGCGCCACTGCACTCCAGCCTGGACAATAAGAGCAAAACTCCGAAAAAAAAATTGCCGTGGTAGACAGAACAATGACCAGATCACAGTCCCTGGGAGTCTGTGAATATGCTAGGTTAAATGGCAAAGGAGCCATTAAGCTTGTAGGTGGAATTCAGGTTGCTTATCAGCTGACCTTAAAATGGGGAGGTGATTCTGGATTATCTGGGTGGACCCAATGACATCACAAGGGTCCCTCAAAGTAGAAGAGGGAGGAGCCACAAGAGATAGAGGTGATGCCATATGAGGACTCAACCTACTGCTGCTGTCTTTGAAGACGGAGGAAGGGGTCATGGGCCAAGGAATGTGGCTAGGCCTCTCAAAGCAGGAATACCAAAGATATGAATTCTTCTCTAGAGTTTCCAGAAGGAACACCCACCCTCTCACCCTGCCCATGCCTTAGTCTTAACCCAGTGTGACTCACGTCAAACTTCTGGCCCACAGAACTGTAAGACATTGAGAGAGAGAGAGAGAGAGAGAGAGAGAGAGAGAGAGAGAGTGTGTGTGTGTGTGTGTGTGTGTGTGTTCTGAGACAAGAGTCTAGCTCTGTCGCTCAGGCCCAATCTTAGCTCACTGCAATGTCCACCTCCCAGGTTCAAGTGATTCTGCTGCCTCAGCCTCCCGAGTAGTTGGAACTACAGGCACCTGCCACCATGCCCAGCTAGAGGTGGGGTTTCACCATATTGGCCAGGCTGGTCTTGAACCCCTGACCTGAAATGATCCACCCACCTCGGCCTCCCAAAGTGCTAGAATTACAGGTGTGAGCCACTGCACCCAGCCTTGTGTTGTTTTAAGCCACTAAGTTGGTGGCAATTTGTTACAACAGCAATAGAAAACAAACACTTGATTTCAACCTGAGGAAGCTAATTTTAAAAATCAAATTTAAAAAAAAATGAAAATAACAAAAAAGAAAACTAACGCGGATATGGCATGGGCTCTGAGAGTTTCAAAAGCACCATGTGATTCTAATATATAGCAAAGTATGATAACCACTAAAGCAGAGGGAAGACAAGATAAAGACATGTAGGTGCAATTGCCTTATGCTGAACAAAGAAACGGTGATTTCAGAAATGGTGGTTTCATCTGGGAAGTTAGTAAGTCATCCAACCAAATTATGCACCATCACTTGTTCTTTTATTTATTTATTTTTTATTTTTGCAATGGAGTCTCAATCTGTTGCCCAGGCTGGAATGCAGTGGTGCAATCTTGGCTCACTGCAACCTCCGCCTCCTGGGTTCAAATGATTCTCCTGCTTCAGCCTCCCTAGTAACTGGGACTACAGGCACGTGCCACCACACCCAGCTAATTTTTTGTATTTTTAGTAGAGGTGGAGTTTCGTCACGTTGACCAGCCTGGTCTCAAACTCCTGACCTTGTGATCTGCCCGCCTCAGCCTCCTAAAAGGCTGGCACGAGTCACCACGCTCGGCCAATAACTTTTCTTGAAAGCCATTCCATCATGGTACTGTTACTAAAAGCTAAGACCTTAGAATCTTTTACATTTTCTTTTTATCTTTCTACTTTGTCTTCTTTAGAAAGGAAGCTTCTTTAGCAGCACAAAGAGTCACATTAGAATCAGAAGACCTGAACTGGAATTTAGCTCTGTCACTCATAAATGATGTGGCCTCAGGGGGTCCTGCAGCCACTACTCTGAGTTTTGCCTCTTGCACACAAGGAGGGAGCCACCTTAGTGACGCTGTGAGGAGATTAAATGAAATGACATAGATGACAGGGCTTAGGACATAGAGGGGGCTTTCCATAAATGCCAGCTTCACTGCCACTGAATGACTCCACCCTGTCAGGCATCACCTCTACTCTGCAGCTGCTCCCATCTCTTCTCTTCAGCTCTGCCCTCTCCCCGAGCTCTGGTACCATGTCTCCTACTGTCAACTGGACAATTCCACTCAGATCTCTCAGTGACGTCTCTAACTAGACACGTGCAAACTGAACTTACCATCTCACTCCCAAACCAGTGCCTCCGCTCCATTTCCCTTACTTTGCCCTTAGCAGTAAAATCACTGGCAATCCTGTGCTCCCAAATTTCTGCCCCAATCCCTCTCCTATAACCCATCCAGGCCCTCCTCAAGCACAAAAACCTTGCAGATGCCTCCACATCTTAAACTCTCTCCCATCCATCCTGCTTGTAGTTGGCAAATTCTTTTTCCAAGTAGACTTGTCACGTTAAACTCTGAACAAAGATCTTCAAACACTTTTTTGCCCTGAAGCCTGGTACATAAGGATCGAGGAACAGCAAACTCCACCGGGTGTGGAGATGACACAAGACTTACACAGCCTCAGTGTAGAAAGTGCTGAGCAATTTCATATCACTGCCACAGAGAAGAAGAGCTCTTGGGATTAATGGATCATACAACACAGTATTGTTCAAAGTAGCTACTGAGAACTGAAAATTCTTTAACGAAATTTCTTTGCATAGTATTTAATAACTACAATCGAAATCTGCCACAACCCCCTTCCAATGAGTTAAACTGTAACAATCATTGACATTAAACTACTTTATGTGTTGTATAACATTGAATCATTCGACAAATGCTCAAGCCTTTAGTATTTATGACGATGGCAAATCTAGTCAATACCAGAGTTATTCTTACCATTTTGTTCATCTAATTCATTCCCAATTTCCTGCCCCATTTGCTTTTGGCGACTTATGATAGAGGAAAGGGCATCAAGGCCTGCATCCTGTTCTGAAAGAAAAAAGAAAAACAATTAACTAGAAACCAGAAGAAAACAACTTGAAGTCCACAAGCATACCCCAGGCATGTAACAGAACTTAATAAAAGACAAAAGCAACATTTTAAATCAGTCAGGAAAAAAGAGATAAAATAGTTAACATTATTGGAACAAAATTTAAAAATTAAACACCTACCTCACACCTTAAACTAAAATGATTTCCAAAAGAATTAAGATTTTTAAATATGAAAAACAAAATAAGATTTGGAAACAAAAACATTTAAACTTTCTGATACTTAATATATAAACAGCATGTACAAATCAATATGAAAAAGGCTGAATATCCCATTTTTTAAAATCTGCAAAGGATACAGGAAAGAACTTCACAATAAAAAATAAATTAATAAAGTTTTGACATTGCTACTAATTTTTTAAAAATACAAGTAAAAAACTACTTTTTTTGGCTTATCAGATTTATAAGGATTAAAAAGAATGACAATATCTAAGGTTAGTTAAATTGTGAAGATCTAGAAGCTCCCACGTACTATGCAATAGAAGAATAAGTTTTACTGATGGCGATATTTCTCAAGTGCAGACTGTGCCCAACTTCCTACCTGCCAATCCTAAGTCTAGGAATGTATGTAAGAAAACACTCAGAATGCATGCAATGATGGATGTATAAGGATATTCCCTGAAACATTTTTTTGTGTGTGTGCCAGGTATCAATTTAGTGCCTCTCAGCTCTAAATTCACTCTTTTTGGCTGCTCTATGAAAATGAACCAGCTGGGCACAGTGGCTCATGCCTGTAATCCCAGCCACTTGGGAAAGCAAGGTGGAGGTTCACTTGAAGCCAGGTGTTCAAAACCATCCTGGGTAAAAAAGCAAGACCTCACCTCTAGAAAATTTTCTTAAAAAATTAGCCAGGCACGATGGCATGCACCTGTAGTGCCAGCTACTTGGGAGGCTGAAGTGAGAGGATCAGTTGATCATCCAGGAGGTCGAGGCTGCAGTGAGCCATGATCACGCCACTGCACCCCAGCCTGGGTAATATAGAGAGACTGTCTCTAAATAAAAAATTAAAATCATTTTTTAAAAAATTGTTAAAAAAAATAAATAAAACAGCTAGGTACAATGGTTCATGCCTATAATCTCAGCACTTTGGGAAGCTGAGGCGGGTAGATCACGAGGTCAAGAGATTAAGACCAGCCTGGCTAACACGGTGAAACCCCATCTTTACTAAAAATACAAAAAATTAGCCAAGCATGGCAGCACATACCTGTATTCTCAGCTACTCAGGAGGCTGAGGCAGAAGAATCGCATTAACCCAGAAGGTGGAGGTTGCAGTGAGCCGAGATCGCGCCACTGCACTCCAGCCTGGGCGAGAGAGCGAGACTCCATCTCAAAAAAAAAAAAAAAAAAAAAGAAAAGAAAGAAAAAGAAAAGAAAGAAAGAAAATGAACCAAGGCCCCTTGAATATTTTTTCCTTTGCCAGGGTTTTTGCTTACTGGCTCCAGCCTGCTCTCTTGGCAGGATCCTTTAGCACATGCAGTTCCTTCAGCGCCTGGCCCTTCAGGGCACAGTGACCAGCAGCTTCTCCCAACACACCCGCTCCTTGGGCAGGTTTAGAACAAGAGTGCTGCCCGGGAGGTTTTTCCCCATGAACAGTTTCCCCCAGCATTCCAGAGGGCAGATCTCCAGGAGGTTTTGACCACAGGGGCTTCTCGGAAATTCAGGGAATCTCAGCTGAGCCCTCTCTCAGCCCTGGAGACAGGGGACTCCTCCCTAGACATTCTCTCTCAGCCTGAGACTTAAGAGATTGCACCTTAGTGGCATGATCTTGGCTCACTGCAACCTCTGCCTCCCGAGTTCAAGTGCTTCCCCTGCCTCAGCCTCTCGAGTACCTGGGACTACAGGTAATGCACCACCACGCCTGGCAAATTTTTTGTATTTTAGTAGAGACAGGGTTTCACCAAGTCAGCAAGGATGATCTCAATCTCCTGACCTTGTGATCTGCCCACCTTAGCCTCCCAAAGTGCTGGGATTACAGGTATGAGCCACTGCACCCAGCCTTATTTCTTTTTACATCTTGTCAGCTAATCCCTCGTTAATCTAATCCCTGTTATAGTTAATAATTTATATTCAACTTTCCCTGTCAAATTTCTGTCTCCTGATGGGACCCAGAGTGATATATTTGTAATAGTGAAAAATTAGAAAGTACCTAAATGCCCAAATACAGAGATTTGTTTAAAAATTTATAGTATATCCATACAGTAAAACACTATATAGCCACTGACAATCATATTGTTTGTGTATGTTTAATGTTGAAAGAAGTTCACGATATGTTCTTAAGTTAAAAAGCCAGAGGCTGGGTGCAGTGGCTCACGCCTGTAATCCCTGCACTTTGGGACGATGAAGCGGGCAGATCACTTGAGCCCAGGAGTTCGAGACCAGACTGGGCAACATGGCGAAACCCTGTCTCTACTAAAAAAACAAAAATTATCTGGGTGTGGTTGTGCACGCCTGTAGTCCCAGCTACTCAGAGGTGGATGGATCACTTGAGCCTGGAAGGCAGAGGTTACGGTGAGCCAAGATGGCGCCACTGCACTCCATCCCGGTTAACAGCACAGAGTGAGATCCTGTCTCAAAAAAAAAAAAAAGGCAGGATACAAAACAAAGTATAGTAAAACAGTTTTTGGTTTAAAAATGAAAATGTATTACTTTGAAACTTTTTGCAAATTTCAAGAGCAAAGTGAGTTTTTGAAAATTTAAAGAAAAACGTAAGTTAAACTCAAGTTACTCAAGATCCTTTCTTTAAAATTCAATATGTATTTTTTTAAACGAGACTGTCTCAGTCATCTGTAAAAACTTCTTCCTCTACTTTTGGTGCTTTGAGAACACTGTGAAGTTGAGTGAAATGACTCTTGTTCACCACACGACATACCACACGAAGGTAACGTTATACCCCAAGCAGCTTCATTTGCCTACAGGGTTTTTGAAATGACTGTTTCACATAAAGGCATATCTACAAAAGCAGAGATCACAAAGGTCTTACTTGAGGTCGCATTAACATTTACTTATATTTTTTCCAAGTCTTTTAATGGAATTAAACCATTAAACTTAGCTCTTTAATTCATCTGGAATTTATTTAAACTAATAGTCTGAAGTAAGAACCCCTTTGTGACATTGTTTGACACTCTGTACTTTTTTTAAACTATAAAAATGACCTGTAGTCTTTAGGGATCATTCGAAAGGACCATTTTATAGTAAAATCACTTTATAATGAGGTCCTCTTGGTCTTCAATAACAACCTCTTGGATGGCCTCCAAGATAAATTCATACTCAACCAAGTACTCCTATAGGATGACTGATGTTATAGTAAAATTCTAAATGCATCTGATGAATAATCTATACATATAGGTCTGAGGGTCAAGTGTCAATGTGGATTAAAAGATAAAACCATTTAAAAAGAGGAAAGGAGATTCCTCCACAGTTTCCATTAGGAAAAGAGTCAGTAAACTCTTAAAATTACTTTATCTAATAGAGACAGAGATTATGAATGAAAAACACACTAATTACACTCTTTATTCCCAAACTTGACTCATTATCTGATTTAGCAACCTGAAGATCATCTAACGCACAAGAGAAATAGAGCTAAGAGTTCTGCTCCACTTTAATAATTTTTGTAATCTTAGCAATTATCTCCACATCTTTAAGTGCTGCAATAAATTTTCATTTTGCAATCCAAAGACAAGGAAGATTCAGATAATCAAGATGCTGTGGAGGTAATAATGATCACATTCATATAACCTGGGCTTCCCCAAGTCCTGAAGTCCTGAGGCATTTCTTTTATTTATTTATTTATTTTTGTTTTTTGAGACAGTTTCACTCTTGTCACCCAGGCTGGACTGTAATGGTATGATCTCAGCTCATTGCAGCCAACACTTCCTGGGTTCAAGCAATTCTCCTGCCTCAGCCTCCCGAGTAGCTGGAACTACAGGCGTGTGCCACCACACCCAGCTAATTTTTGTATTTTTAGTAGAGACAAGGTTTTACCATGTTGACCAGGATGGTCTTGATTTCTTGACCTCATGATCTGCCCACCTGAGCCTCCCAAAGTGCTGGGATTACAGGTGTGAGTCACCATGCCCAGCTAATTTTTGTATTTTTAGTAGACACGAGGTTTTGCCATGTTGGCCAGGCCTGTCTCAAACTCCTGACCTCAGGTGATCCACCCGCCTGGGCCTCCAAAAGTGTTTGGATTACAGATGTGAGCCACCACACCCAGCCAACATGTAGTTTCTTACCAAGGAAACTACCATCATGTCATAACTGGTAAAATCTCTCCTACTTTTTCCCATAACCCAAGTCATTATGATATCACAAGAGGGCAACTGTAACATACCACACGCTATTAGTCGTTCTTCTGTTTTACGATGATTTGAATTTTGAAAAATGGATGGATCATTATTGTAGGTAGAATAATATCCCCCATGTCTAAGATATCTATATCCTAATCCCAGAAACCTATGAATATGATTCCCTTACATGTCCTTGAAAAACAGCTCACTAGCAAAGAGGAATATGGTATTTCAAAACACAAAGGCAAGAGCAGTGGAGCAAAACATGTGTGCTGCTACTCCTGCCAAAGCCCACCCATGCCCCACAGGCCAGCAGGCTTTCCAAGGGTAAAGCTCTGTTCTGAAGATTATAACAAACGCTTTGAGGAGCATCCTCTCGCACTGACCCACAGCAACCTCTGAAAGGAGCACCTTCTCCAGGACAAGGAGACTTTTCCCGACTGAAAACAGCTTTTCTTGTCAAAACACAACAATACCAGAAAATGCATTAGCTGTAAGTGTTAGCTATAAGGCACTCCATTTAGGAGCTGTGAATCCTGAAGAGTGAATGGCTGTGCTGCACGTAAAGCTGTGTTGCTTTTCATTTTCTCACTTTCCTTCAAATATGGTAACGGGTGAAGGACATAAAACTGAAGATGTAAGAGGGCCACAGTGTTTCACTGACTAGATAATTTCATCGTGAAAGGGATTCAAAAGAGAATGAGATTTCTGCTTCTGCCCAAGATGGACTGACAGGCACCAGACTTCCTCCTGGCCAGAAACAACTGGAAAAACAAAAGAAAACTGGGTAAATATGCAAAACAATGGTTTTAAGACATGGACACCAGGAAATGAAGGGCAGTGATCCCTGAGAGATGGGTAACTCTTAGAGGTGAGCTCTAAGACTGCCCTGGATTACTGCCTCACAAGAGTTCCTGAGCCATAGTGTGGGGATGGGCGAACCCAGCTGGAGCCCGGCACTTTCTTCAAGTTAAGAAAAGTCCAAAGAAGCCATAGTGGTTAGAGTATGCAGGGCACAGTACCAGAGAGACGAGGACTGCAGACCTGTAGATCTGTAGATCTGCACAGGGGCCACTTTGAGTCTTGAGCTGAGTGTCATTCAGAAATTTGTGAGTTTGGCAAGGTTGCACGATCCAAGATCAATATACAAAGATCAACTCTATTTTGACATATAAGCAACAATAGAAATTGACATTTTAAAAATGCTACTTAGAATAAAAGATATTAAATACTTAGGGATAAATATGATAAAAGATATGCAAGACATGTATAGCAAAAACCAAAAAGCGTTGCTGAGATAATTTGAGAATCAATAGCATTAAAATACCCATTCTCCCCTAATTGACCTAAAAATTCAGTGTAATCCCAATCAAATGTCCAGGAAGCTTTCTTTTGTAAAATTAAAAACAGATTCTAAAATTCACATGGAAATGCAAAAGACCTAGAATAGCCAATAAAATTGTGAAAATAAAGTTGAGTGACCTGTATTATCTTACTTAATGACTCATCATAAAGGTAAAATAATCAATAGAGTGTGGCATTGGCATAAAGATAAACAAATAGACCAACAGAAAAGAACAGAGGTTACAACAGAAACAGGCCCATAAGTGTGGCGGCTCACGCCTGTAATTCTAGTACTTTGGAAGACTGAGGCAAGCAGATTACCTGAGGTCAAGAGTTAGAGACCAGCCTGCCCAACATAGCAAAACCCCATCTCTATTAAAATTCAAAAAATTAAACAGGCGTGGTAGCAGGCACCTGTAATCTCAGCTACCGGGGTGCTGAGGCAGGAGAATCACTTGAACCCGGGAGGTGGAGGTTGGAGTAAGCCAAGATCTCGAGATCGCACCACTGCATTCCAGCCTGGGTGACAAGAGCAAAACTCTGCCTCAAAAAAAAAAAAAAAAAAAAGAAAGAAATAGGTCCGTACATGTATAGTCAATTGATTTTACCCAAATGTAGAGAAATTCAGTAGAGAAAGAATATTTTTGTAAATGGTATTAGACCAAATAGATATCTCTTTTAAAAAACTGAATTTCTATCCATACTTCACTATATAAAAGATTAAGTCAAGGTAGTTCATAAACCTCATATAAAACCTAAAACCATACAATTTCTAGGAAAAAAACAAAGCAGTGAATCTTATGGTTTCAAGTTAGTCATAATTTCTCTCCCTCTCTTTCGTGTTTTGTTTTTTTGTTTGTTTTGTTTTGATGGAGTCTTGCTCTTGCCCAGGCTGGAGTGCAGTGGTGTGATCGTGGCTCACTGTAACCTCTGCATCCCAGGTTCAAGCAATTCTCCTGCCTCAGCCCCCTAAGTAGCTGGGATTACAGGTGCCAGCCACCATAACTGGCTAATTTTTCTTTTGTATTTTTTGTAGAGATGGAGTTGGCCACCATGTTGGCCATGCTGGTCTTGAACTCCTGACCTCAGGTGATCCGCCCACCTTGGCCTCCCAAAGTGTTGGGATTACGGACATGAACCACCACGCCCAGCCAGGTTAGTCATAATTAGATATAACCAAACCACAAACCATATAAGAAAATAATTGATTAATTGCACTTCATCAAATTAAGAACTTCTGCTCTTTGAAAGATACTGTTAACAGAATGAAAAACATAAACTGCTGGGAGCAAATATTTGTAAAACATGTCTGACAGATGATATAAAAAATATTAAAAAGTTCTTCCAATTTAATAATAACGAACAAACTGCCCAACTGGAGATGGGTAAACAATTTGAACAGACATTTCACTAAAGAAAATATGCAGGTGGAAAATAAATATATGCAAAGATTCACTAGTTACGAGGGAAATGCATACCATTAAAATCACAGTGTAACTACACACTCATTTAAATGACTACAATAAAAAAATTGACCATACCATGTTTTGTAAAGATATGAAACAACTAGAAAACATACATCCTTCTAGTAGGAATGTAAAATGGTGCAACCACTTATGAAACTAGTTTTGCAGTTTCTTTAAAATTTACATATACACATCAAACAACTCAACAGCAAAAAAATAAATAATCTGACTAAAAGCTGGTCAAAGGATCTGAACAGATATTTCTCAAAAAAAGACAAATGGCCAATAAGTATATTAAAAAATGTTCACAATCCCAGCACTTTGGGAGGCCGAGGTGGACAGATCATGAGGTTAGGAGTTTGAGACCAGCCTGGCCAACACAGTGAAACCCTCTCTCTACTAAAAATGCAAAAATTAGCCAGGTGTGGTGGCACATGCCTGTAATTCCAGCTTGTAGGGAACATGAGGCAGGAGAATTGCTTGAACCTGGGAGGTGGAGGTTGCAGTGAGCTGAGATCACACCATTGCCCTTTAGCCTAGCAGCAGAGTGAGACTCCATCTCAAAAATAAATAAAAAATAAAAAATAAATGCTCAAGATCACTATTGGGGAAATGCAAATTATCATTATTCTTTCATTTTTAGTTTTTAGACGCAGGGTCTCATTCTATCTCCCAGGGTGGAGTGCAGTGGTACCATCATAGCTCACTGTAGCCTCAACCTCCTGGGCTCAAGCGATCCTCCTACTTCAGCCTCCCAAGTAGCTAGGATCAAAGGTGCATGTCACTGTGCTCAGCTAATTAAAAAAATTTTTTGGAGGCTGGTCTCACTATGTTCCCCAGACTGGTCTTGAATTCCTGGCCACAAGCAATCCTCCTCCCTCAGCCTCCTGAGTGCTGAGAGTCCTGGGCTCAGGAAATGCCAATTAAAACCACAAAGAGAGGTCAGGCATGTTGACTCATGCCTGTAATCCCAGCACTTTGGGAGGCTGAGGTGGGCAGATCATGAGGTGAGGAGTTTGAGACCAGCCTGGCCAACATGGAGAAACCATGTCTGTACTAAAAATACAAAAATTAGACAGGTGTGGTGGTACTCGCCTGTAATACCAGCTATTCAGGAGGCTGAGGCATGAGAATCACTTGAACCTGGGAGACAGAGGTTGCAGTGAGCCGGGATCATGCTACTGCACTCCAGCCTGGGCAACAGAGTCTCAGACAACAGGAACAACACAATGAGCTATCACATCACACCTGTCAGAATGGCTATAATAAAAAAATAAATAAATAATAACAAGTGTTGGCAAGAATGTGGAGAAAAGGGAATCCCTGAACATTGTTGGTGGGGATGTCATTTAGTGCAGCCATTATGGAAAACAGTACGGAGGTTTTTCAAAAAATTCAAAATGAGTCGGGCACGGTGGCTCGTGCATGTAATCCCAACACTCTGGGAGGATGAGGTGGGTGGATCACAAGGTCAGGAATTCACGACTAGCCTGACCAAGATGGTGAAACCCCATCTCTACTAAAAACACAAAAATTAGCTGAGTGGGGTGGCAGGCACCTATGATCCCAGTTACTCGGAAGGCTGAGGCTAGAAAAATCGCTTGAACCCAGGTGGCAGAGGTTGCGGTGAGCCGAGATTGTACCACTGTACTCCAGCCTGGGCGACAGAGTGAGACTCTGTTTCAAAAATAAATAAATAAACAAAAATAAAAAGATCCCAGCAATCCCACTGCTGGGATCTGCAGGCAAAGAAAGCCAGGCAAATACCACATGATCTCACTGACATGTGGAATCTGAAAAAGATGAATCCAGAGAAGCAGAGAGTAGAGGACACTACAAAGAGGCATGAAGAAAACTTTTGGGAGTAACGACAAAAGGTTCATTATTTTTATTGTAGTGATGGTTTCACAGGCATATACACATGTCAAAGCTTATCAAATCACATACTTCAAACACGTGCCATTTATGATCATGTCAACTATATCTCAACAAAGCTGATTTTAGATTTTTCTTCTCTTTCTTTTGCTTCTTTTCATTTTTTTTTTAGAGACGGGATTTTACTATGTTGCCTAGGCTCGTCTCAAACTGCTACACTCAAGCCATCTTCTTTGCCTTGGCCTCCCAAAAGTGCCAGGATTACAGGCGTGCACCACCAGGCCTGGCAATAAAGCTGATTTTAAAAAGCAGAATGAGAAAGAATAATGTATCTGTACATACTGACATTTTAAAAAAGTCTACAACACATGCTAAGTTTTAAAAAGGTGTAGGATTACATATAGATGGAGAGAGCTAAGTATCTCATGATCCCAGGTATGTAAAATGAGTATCTGTATATTGAATATATGTATGTGAATGTATACAAAACATCTAAGGAAATACGTATTAATCCATTTCCAATTTGAGATTGGAGAAACACTATGGAAGGCTTTCATCTTATACATCCCTTTACTGTTTAAACTTTGTATAACAATCATGCACTACTTCTGAAATTTTTAAAATAAAAGAAAGTTTTAAAAAAAAAAAAGTTAAAAAGCCACAGGGCAAAAGATGAAAGTTTGGGAGGCCAAAGTGACATACTTTATAACAACAAATAAAAGATGGGGTCTTATGTTTGGAGATGAATTCCCAGTTGCAAAGCTAAAGCAAAAGGCATAGGCATCAAATTCACTTGGACTTAGATTCTGATCTGCTCTCTCTGCTCCTGCCCAATGGAAAATCACCATTTCCATGGGCCACCGAGATGAGTGACAGCAACTGCCTATCCTTCCAGTATCCTGAGGCACACATCGAAAACTTTAAAGGACCAACAGTTTTCGCTCCGATTTTCAATGGGGATGAGGAACAATCAAGGTGCCAATAAAAAATCTGTCAAGGTTTCTGAGCCCACACTCTTCAGAGTATTTGGTACCTTGGATAATTTTCTGCTGCTGTTGTCGGATTTCATCAAAACCAAAGCCTCTGGTCTCCTCTGGCTCCTCAAAGAGCCAAGGGTTGGGTGCTCCTCGCTTAGCCTCTTCCCTCATCAGGCTGGACCTAAAGAACAATATTAAATGCATAATATATCTCAAAACATGTAGCTCAAATGCAAACGACTCCCACAAGTGCAGAGGTGGCCAGCCCTGAATGCTTTGAAAATTCAATTGAAACACAATTTATTGCATTCTCAGTTTATGCCAGGAACTGCATTCAGGGCTGAAAGAGATACAAGGATGAATAAGGCACAAGCTCGGTCCTCAGAATTACAGCCTCTTATGGAGATGATGGTAGAACATAATACTTGTACTAATGCTCCAAGAGACATTTAAGTTTATTATCCTAAAATATGTTGGTAATAAACGAGGTTCTTAAATTTCAAAAACACAAGGCCGAACAGTGGCCTTTTTATTAGGACAAAGTTTGTCTCAGAGGCTTTATGACCCCAAAGGTACAAATATTATTTCTCAAGCAGACACAATGTTGCAAGTACAGATTACAAGTTGTGACTACAGAGTACAATGTTGAAAAAAAATAAAGGCCATATAATTTCCCATTAAAGGATATTTGGAGCCAGGTATGGCGGGTCATGCCTGTAATCCCAGCACTTTGGGAGGCCCAGGCAGGAGGATCACCTGAAGTCAGGAGTTCCAGACCAGCCTGGCCAGTGTGATGATTAAACCGTGTTTCTAAAAACAATACAAAAAATTATCCGGACTTGGTGGTGGGCGTCTGTAATCCCAGCTACTCAGGAGGCTGAGGTAGGAGAATTGCTTGAACCTAGGAGGAGGAGGTTGCAGTGAGCCGAGATTGCGCCACTGCACTCCAGCCTGGGTACCAGAGCGAGACTCTGTCTCAAATAAAGAAAAGAAAAAGGACATTTGGTTGCTCACAGACAGAAACACATTCAGGGTTTCAAAACCAATTTTGTGACTAATGTAGCATTCATAACAGAATAAACACATTCTGATTTGTCAATCTTAATCTTTACTCCCTCTAATAATCCATGTGTCCCTTCTGCAGCAGACCAGTTGGTCTCACTGTCTAAGGAACAGGAAGCACAGGATTTCCGCCTCAGCCCCCATGTTTTTAGGATTCTCCTCCCCTCAAGTAGCTCCTCTCCTCTCCCTGCCTGTCCACATTCTGGCCAAGCTGAGAAGATCATCTTGTCCCGGATACCACCTTCTGACCACTTCAACGAAGAGATGAACTTTCACTTATAGCAGTCATCGAGTCATGAAAAATCACGGAGTAAATGATGGGTGGGACATCAGCAAGCTGGCTGATTAGAGGCACCCGGTGTTCACCCGCCCCACTTTCTTATGGAAAGACCAAGGCAGTGAATGAACAGCTAAGTTTGACTCCAGTGTGGGAAAGCACTGGACTGCAGTGGGGAAGTGGAGAGGCCCCTGTGGTGACTGAAAATCCAGGAGGGCAGCATGAAGGCCCCCAGCCTCTGTGGCCCCATCTCTTCCACGAGGATTGGGCAGGCCTGGACGCAGGAGGGCCTTCTCCCTATGAGGAAAAGGTAAGCAGAAGATTCCCACCAGCCCCCACTGCCACTGCAGACACCTACGATCCTTACTACAGGAGGATCCCGCCAAGTTCTGAGCCCAGTTTGGAGAGCGGCTGGGAACTGGTACAGTTGTACTGCCACAGATTAGGAGCACACCCCACTCCCTGCCCACCCCATGAGCCAAGTTACACATGATGCCACAGCATGGTGGCATCTCTGGACCCCAGCTCCCTCTGGAGTGTGCCTTCCTCCTGAGGCCAGCAGCCACTGCATCTTTCCAGCACTGGGACTCCATCTTCATGCCACCAAACCTACACAGGTGGCTAACTCTACACCCCAGGGCCCAGGAATGGCCATGACTCCTGCACTGAAGAGAAACCACCCTCTGCACTTCAGCCACAGAAACAGTCCCACCCAGGGCAAACCCACTCTTGAGCCAACCAAACTGCCGCATACCCTCCTGCAAGCAGAATGCCCTGAGCAACTGACAGGCTAGCAGAGTGACTACAGTCCTGTATCCAGGATCTGTGAACTAGTCAGTCAGTGTAGCCCCCTGCAGACAAGACCCTGGCCCACCTAAAGGCCTCACACCTCAATCAGGGCCTGAGAAACAACCCTGCAGGCTGCCCCGGGCAGACATACCCCCAGGCCAGTGAAGTAGTCATGTGTCCACATCTCAGGCCTGAGAAACAGCCCATGGGTCACCCCCAGCAGCAACTCCCCTAGGCCCGCCAAGCAGCCTTGTGTTCATATCCCAGGTCTGAGAAGCAACTCCTAAGGCCACTCCTGGCAGACATGCCCCCCCAGGTCCGTCAAGCAGCCTTTTGCCCACCTCTCATGCCTAAGAAACAGCCCTGTGGGCTGCCCGCAGCTGACATGACCCCAGCCCCAGGAGAGCTGAGCAACAGTGTGCCAATGTCCCAAACCTGAGAAACAGCCCAACAGGCCCCTCTGGCAGGTGGCATGCAAGACTGGCCAAGCAACCAAGCATCTGTGCCCTCAGCCAGAGTAAGGGCATCAACCCCAAACCCAGCAAGGGAGACCCCAAGTTGGACAACCCACCATGTGAACCCATGCATTGCCAACCTGATTAATAGCCCAGTGAGCACACCCCTGGCAAAGTCATGCCACCACCACCACAAAGCCTCTCAGCTGAGGCCACTGAGACACTCACAAATGTCACTGGCATGGATTATAGTTGAAGAAACTACACAAAAACTACACTACTATGCCCACCAAAGCCAATGCACCCCAATGAACCAACACCCCAAGATGCATTCACATGACTACTTCTGATGAGAGGTCTAAAGTGAATGTTCATCAAATCAAAAAATTCATTCTATTTGATACACAGAAATCAACACAGGGATATATCAAACATGAAAAAGCAAGGAAACATGACACCTCCAAAGATATACAATAATTCCTGTGTAATAGATCTCAATCATAGAGAAATATACAAAGTGACAGAAAAAGAATTCAAAATCGTACTCTTAAGAAAAAACAGTGAGATACAAGATAATGCTAGACAACTGGATGAAATCAGGAACATAATTCATGAATCGAACAAGAAATTCAACAAGAAGATACATGCCATTAAAAAAAGAAAAACAAAACAGATATCCTAGAGCTGAAGAATTCAATGAGTAAATAAATAGAACAAGCTAGAGCTTTACCAAAAGACTAGACCAAGCAGTAGAATTTTATTTTATTTTTCTGGAGACAGGGTCTCACTCTGTCACTCAGGCTGGAGTGCAGTGGCATTATCTCAGCTCACTGCAACCTCCACCTCCTGGGTTCAAGTGATTCTCCCACCTCAGCCCTCCTGAGTAGCTGGGGCTACAGGGGTATGCCACCATACCCAGCTAATTTATATATCTTTTAGTAGAGATGGGGTTTCACCATGTTAGTCAGGTTGGTATCAAACTCCTGGCCTCCAGTGATCCACCCTCCTTGGCCTCCCAAAGTGCTGGGATTACAGGCATGAGTCACCATGCCTGAGCAAATTTTTGAACTTGAATACAGATCTTTTGAAGTAACACAGAAAGATGTAAAATAAAACGGAATGAAGAAAGCCTACAGAATTCATGGGACACCATTAAGTGAACAAATATTCACACTGTGGGTGTTCCAGAAAGAGAAGGGGAGAGGTACAGAAAACATCGAATGAAACAGTAGTTGAAAACTTCCCAAGTCTTCTTGGGAGCAAAATGGATATCCAGATCCAGGAATTTGAATTAAAAAAAAAAAATAGATTCCATTCAAACAGGACCTCTCTCAGGCACATAAGAGTCAAATTGTCAAAAGACAAAGACAAAGAAAGAATTCTAAAAACAGCAAGAGAAGGGCCGGGCGCGGTGGCTCATGGCTGTAATCTCAGCACTTTGGGAGGCTGAGGTGGGTAGATCACAAGGTCAGAAGATCAAAATCATCCTGGCCAACATGGAAAACCTGTCTCTACTAAAATAGAAAAAATTAGCCAGGCGTGGTGGCAGGTGCCTGTAGTCCCAGCTACTCAGGAGGCTGAGGGAGGGGAATCACTTGAAGCTGGGAGGCAGAGGTTGCAGTGAGCCGAGATCGCGCCACTACACTCCAGCCTGGTGACAGAGCAAGACTCCGAAATAAAGAAAGGAAAGAAAGCAAGGAAGGAAGTCAAGGAAGGGAAAAGAAGAAGGGAAGGGGAGGGGAGGGAAGGGGAGGGGAGGGGAGAGAAGGGAAGGGAGGAAAGCAGGAAGGAAGGAAATGAAAGTGGTAATATGGGCACAAAGTAACGAATCTCAAACCAGACATACATAGAAAAGATTCCCCAGGGTTATCTGATTTCCAAGGCTGAACTAGCTAACTCCACTTCCCTCTGGTTTGGTGTTTGTAGTTTGCTGCTGCCTCAAACCTATGAAAAAATCCAGCAATGGATATACCTTCACTCAGAAAAGCAGGTAAGATCATGAGATCACAGGTATCCCTGGATGTACAACACCTAATTCTCTTTTCATTCAGTTTTATGTTCAATTTAACATTTGGGGTGGTGTCTATTATTACTGTTCTAGGTATTAGGAAAGTATGAAAAAATGAAAACATAATTCTTGCTTTCAAGGAGTTTATAATCAAATTGAAACAAGAAACTAACCAACATGAAACACGCTAATTAAAATAAGAGAGCATCTAGCTCTGCATCCCTGGACTATTCCAAAAATCTCTTCAACTCTGGTTTTCTCATTCATAGAACAAGCAAGCTAAGTGGGTCAATGGTTTTCAACCTTCTTTCTGGCCCAACACTTGAGAAATGATACCCTGTTAATAGTGACATTGGGGAGTAAGGTGGGAAAGATGCACCTTGGTGGGGGAAAGCAGATAATCTTTTGAATCCTGCAAAAGATGATTTCCAATTGTTGCAAATTGTGAATTAGATTTTTTCAGTCTCTGCTCAAATGTTGTCTCCTCAGAGAGGTTTCCCTGCCTCCTACATCCAAAACAGCATCTGTCTCTGTCACTCCTTCATGCCACTCCTCCTCACCTTGCTTAAGTTTTCTTCACAGCAATGAACTCACCAGCCATTATGCATTTGTTTGTTTTCTGTCTCCTACACTAGACTATAAGCTCCACAAGGCCAGGGATGAGGTCTTGTTTATCACTCCATACTTTATCACATTATGCCTGGCATAATGGACACTGAAAGAAAAACATAGAACGTACAATTTTTTTCAGCAAAAACCATAAATAAATGAAGGAAATCAAGAAGGAGAGTTGTCAGAAAATTACAGGATCACACGTTGGTGCTATAATATGTTTTGTGATTTCAAAGGCATTTCACAAACATCGTTTCATGTGAATCACGCACAGTCCTGTGTGTAAGTCGGCACAGGTATCACCAACAAGAAAACAAAGGCAAAGACACATCTGGTGACTTCCTCAGGGTCATTCACCTAGTGGCAGACCTAAGGGTTCAGCCCACACCTTCTGATTCTTAACCCAAGGCATTTCCCTTGTACCACTTCAGAGGTTTCATAAAGGTAAAGAGGTCAGGCACAGTGGCTCACGCCTATAATCTCAGCACTTTGGAAATCTCAAGGCAGGAGGACTGAAGCCCAAGAGTTCAAGACCAGTCTGAGTAACAGAGTGAGACCCCTCTCTATTGAAAAAAAAAAAAAAAAGGCAAGGAGACTAAGGCAGCCTTGAAGAATGCATGAGGTTTAGCAAAGAAAGGATGCAATGGTAAGGCATTCCAAGAAAAGGCAAAATCACGAATGAGTCTCCAGGGCCGGGAATGTGTGCCATGTAAACATGCGTGATATAAGAGTGGAGAGTGGGCAAAATTTTGGGGGGCTGGACTTAGAATGAATTCCGAGGTAGGCAGCTACAGTGAGCCTCCACTTGTTTGTTCTAATATTTTTAATCCTCCTACTCTCCCAGGATCTCATAATTTTAGCTTTCTACTGGTTCTTCTCCATCCTATAAATCCTCAAGCAGTGACTTTCTCTCCTATTCACAGCCAAACTTCCATGAAGAATAAACTATGCTCACTAACTCCACTTCCTGACCCCCATTCACTCCTCAACCCACTGCAAGCCAACTTCCACCCCTTCACTACTGAAATCTTCTCACTCACAACCTCCTCACCGCCAAATACTCTTTCTGGGTCTTACTGGATTCCTCTTCCAGGCCTCACTTGTCACGGCTAAGCTTATGATTCCCTTTTCCATGCAACCTCTCCTCTCTTGGCTTCCCCACACCACTCTCTGCCACTGACAGTTCCTTCTCTATAATTTGCAGGTACCTCTTCCCCCATCTGCCCCTGAAATGTTTCTTCCTTGGGAATTCAATTTAGATCTGCCCCTCTCACTGTATTGTCTTTCTCTGGGCAAGTCTATCTGTGCTACAGGCTTCAGACTGCAAGAACAGACACTAGCAAGGCTTAAAGACATTCTATGCCCAGCGTAAATGAAATCAGACACATTCTCTTGAGTCATTATGGTGGTGGATTCTGAACTAGGGGTCGGGAGGGACATGCTCTCCTCCCTAGCAGGACAATCACAGAATGTGGAGAGTTTGGGAGCAGTAGCATACAAATAGTTAAAAAGAAACCCCACATATAAAAACATTCAGGCAAGGCATGTCCTCCCACCCCTTACCCTGATTGAAAATCATGATGCTGAAGAGACTCACAAATTTGTCTCTACCCATAATATCTCCTTACAGGTTCTTTATCTGCATTTGTGACTTTTCATTTAAAAATCTCCAATGGGGTATTCCTTCCCAAACTCAACATATCCAGAATCAAATTCATCATTCTCACCCCATAAGCTGTTTCTTCTCATATGCTCTCTATTTTGGTGAGCAGTATCACTATATCCCCAAGTCATCCAAGACATTTTATTTTTTTTTTTTTATGGTCTCCCTCTAACCACATCTCATCAACGAACAAGGCCTCCCTCAGAGATGGTTCTCACATCCAAGCCCTGACTGCCCTCCCCATTGGTACTGCCTTAGCTCAAATGTTCACCTCTCACGTAGAACACAGCTACAGCCTTTGGACTGGTCTCCCAGTCACCCTGATTCTCTGCTGCAAGAATTATTGTTCTTAAAACAAGATCTTGCCCTATCACTTCCCTGTTCAAAAACTGTCCTGACTCCCCAGAAGCTGCAATATGGCCCCAGTGATCTCTGCAACATCATGTTCTCAACATCCCCCCTTCCATCCTACTTCTTCAGCCCTACAGACGGCTCCCCACTGCTCAGACAAAGGCACAAACTTCCACATGCTCATGTTTTTGCATGAGTCTGGAGTGTCCCCACCCCCCACCCGCTTTGTCCATCTGGCAAAATTCTATTCATTCCCCTAAGGTTCAACTCAAATGTCAATTCTGCTGCTTCGGCTTTCCTGATCCCTAGCCCCATCCCCTTTCCCCTGAATCAATCACTGGCTGGTGCTCCCATGGTGCTTCGTTCACAACCTCTAACGTGGCATTTATCAAGCGGGATTGTAGTTAGTTATTTACTCATCTGTCTCCCTTCCTAAATTATGAGCTCTGTGAGGGAAGAGGCCACATGACAGTTATGTTTATATCCCCAGGACCAAAACACAGAGCCTTGGAATATGCCAGAGTGTAAGCATTCAGTAAATGTTTATGAACCAGAACTAGCAAAACCATTGAGGTTCCTAAACTCTCTTGCTGAAAAACAAAATGAGAGAAACATTTTACATTTTTACCTTGAATTTTTTTAAAAAACATCAAGCAAAGTAAAACTTAATCAACTGCTACCTGCCTTCAAGACTTCAGCAGCAAAGACTGATACTGTTCGAGCAGATGGAGAGAATTACTTGAAAGGAAATTCTGTCAGTAAAACACCTTGTAGCTCAGCCTCACTTTTGAAATGACAAGTAAGAGGCATTTTTCCCCTGCAAAGGAAATTAAAGAAAGGAAACACTAAATACTATGCTTCTGAGTTTAGAGCAGACTTCAATTTTTTTTTAATAAATGATTTCTATCCATATCATTTCAAGATGGAACTTTTTAAATAAATGGAACTTATCAAATAAATATCACATTAGTAAATACGTTAGATATCTTGTCTTACCAAGATTTAACCAAAAAGTTTCGTGTTCACTTCTAAAGACATAAAATGATTTCATTTTTATCCCCAAAAGAAAATGATGTACATTATTTAAATTATGATAATATCGGGGGGGGGCACACAGACAATCCATGTCTTTCTACAGACAAATGAAGTTGAAGCTTGTTAGAGTTCACAGGAAGGGCGTTCTTATCAACTGAATACAGAATTGAAAAAGCAGTGAATTCCAAGAAGTAGCTTTCTTATAGCCTTTCTTAGCGTTTCAAAAAGATGTCAAAGTGACTATATAAAATGTTTGTTTTGTCTGGAAAAAATATCAGTGTTTGAGCATTCACAGACCACAGGGAGGTTTGCATTTAGGACTAGAGAAGATATTTCTAGGGTGTCAGTGAACTGAGCCTGCAGAGCTCCGTAACTAGACTTGCCTATAGATTTGAAAACGCCCCTGTGATATAAAAGGGTAATTCCTTTTTCAGAACTTTTTTTTTTCTTGGTAGTCTCTTTCTGTGAATATAAAGATGCACAGAGGCTCAAATTTCAATTAGAAATAGATTCTTTGACAGAAATTCTTTGGAGACACAGTCTGGCAACAATATGCAGATGGGATTACACGGAAGAGAGGCTGCAGTCAGAGAGGAGAGCCAAAAGGCCAGTGCGGTAATTTAGGTGGGAGGTAGCAGGGGTCTGGACAAGAGAAGTGACAAGAGGGAACAGAGAGAAAGGGACAATTAACATAGTGGCTCAAGGAAAATTCCACAAGTGTTGGCAAATAGTCTGGATATAGGGAATAAAGATTGCCAAACCTGGGTGACTTGGAGAAACTCATGTAACTTCCGAGAACGGAAATTTTTCATTACCTTTCAATCTTCAACGCGGCACCTAATAACAACCCCAAAGTAAAACTGGTCTTTCAAGATCATGATGATGTAGGAATATTTGTAGCCACATTTACTAAATGGTTAATGTCTTCCGTCCAGTACTCGGTCCTATTCTTTTCTATACCCCACCCATCCTTCCATCCATCCATTCATCTGACAAATACTGAATATCTTCTATGCATCAGACACTAATCTAGTGACTTGTAAGTGAACAAGACAGATGTAAATACCTGACCTCAGGGGACTAATAATCAAGGGACAATAAATACCTAACATTGTGACTACTGCAAAGCCCATACGCAAAATATTTTTTGTTCAAATTGAATAAATAATCTCCATTGAGTATGAGTCCAGAACAAATAAGAACTAGAACAAGGAAAGTATCTTCCTTACATATTATCCAAAGAAATTTCACTATAGCACCTTTAAAATCTACTACAATCAAATACTGTTCTAATTTAAAGGCAATCCTATTTTTTTCTTATTCATTGCTGGCCAAATTTATCAATAAAATGTTTTAACATTAAATGAAAACCTTAATGAAACAATTCACAGAAGAACAGACATGTGCAGTGTGGCCATTGGAAGTCATTTTTTGGTGGCCTCCAACTCTAATTTCAGAAACCCCAGAGCACTGCTCCAGAGAGTCATATAGCCCATCTTAAATCAAGCAAAAAACAAAATCAAAAGGAACACTTCTGTAACTTAAACGTTTGCAGGTCATGGCACCTTAAAAGTAGAAGAGGGGCAGAAAGGGGTGATATACAAAAAAAACAAGAATTCCAAGTAAAAGATGAATGAGCTGCTTTAGCAAACTTTTGGTGACCGAGAGCCATCTGCTGGTTACAGTTCAGCTGCAGCAATCCAGGAGGGCTAACTATTGCAAGCAGCTTCCCTATTATGCAATGCATGCTTGAAAACACGTTTACAAACACAATGCATATGTTCTTACTGCTATGGGGAAGCTAAAACAAGCTGATCTCATATAAGCAGTGAGTAGAATAGTGGTTATCAGAGGCAGGGAAGGGCAGGGGGTGGGGGAAGGAAAGGTTGGTTAAGGGATACAGGAGTACAGCTAGATAGGAGAAGTGAATTCTGGTGTTCTGTGGCATGCTAAGGTGAATATAGCAAATGACAATTTATGGTGTTTTTGAATAGCTAGAAGAGAGGATTATGAATATTATCAACACAAAGAAATGATAAAGGTTTGAGGTCATGGATATGCTAATTACCTTGATTTGACCATTATACATTATATACATGTATCAAAATGTCACACTGTACCCCATAAATATGTAAAATTAGGTATCAATTAAATATATATATATATATATATATATTTAAAGAGAAACAGCTGCACAAAAGTTAACAAAGCTCATGTAGTATGATGGAATCGCTGTTCCTAGAGCTTTTTTGACACCATTGGCAATAAAAACTGCATTTTCTTCCAGTTGGTTCTTCATAACCAAACAGTTATGATAAACTCGATGAGTGTCCAGTCAAGATGAATTCTTTGCATTTTGCTTTAGGCATTTGGCATGCCTAATGATTCTCATCTTCCTCTCAACATTACTGCTCTCACTTTAGTGTACCTGTTTCCATTCTCACTCATTTTATAAAGGTAAAAGCAGTAAGATATTCAATTAACTGTGCAAGTTAACACTGTTCTATGAACAAAGATGTAAGTCTAGTGAAACAAAATTACCAGCTGGCAGGTAGCGCCACCGTCAAGCATTTTAACAGAAATGTGTGTTTGTCAGTTGATGTACAAAAATCCGAATTAGGTATTAAAAGGCCATCGAAGCGTGTCAATGAATAATGCTTATGCAGCATTCAAGATGAACAAAGGCCAAGGACCACCTACGTCGTCATCATTTTTCACCTTGGTGACCTCGCTTTTTATTATACTAATTCATCTAACTCATGTCTAAAAACACAAAACTTTAAGATGGACACCTACACTTTCAGTCTTGGCATCTTTTTCCTCTTCAGGGCAAGGCCCAGGAACGTGTAAGCTCCCTCGGGCAACTTTTATGCAACCAGCTGGGTGCCAATGCACAGAATGATATGGAAATTATGTTTTAAAAAGACAGGATTCAAGAAGGTATACAATGGGGAAAAAAAACCATGATGTATAAATTTGTTCCCACTTGTGGTACCAATTTCTGTCTCAGTCCTTTCGGGCTGCTATAACCAATTATCTCAGACTGGGCAATTAATAAACAACAGAAATTTACTGCTCACAGTTCTAGAGGCTGGGAAGTTCAAGACCAAGGCATAAGCAGATATAGTGTCTGGTGAGGACTTTTTCTCTGCTCCATGGGTGGTGCCTTCTACATGGTCTCACATGTCCAAAGGGGCAAGGAAGATCCCTTTAATATTTTTTGATAAGGGCACTAATCCCATTCTTGAGGGCAGAGCTCTCATGACTTACTTCCCCAAAGCCCCTACCTCTTAACACTATTACTTTGAGTATTAGGTTCTAACATATCAGTCTTGGGGGGATGCTAATATTCAGACCACCGCAAAGGGTGTCAATGAATAATGCATACCATTCAATACACACAAAAGTCAAGGACCACCTACAGAGCCATAATTTTCACCTCAATAACCTTGTTATTTATTATACCAACTAATCTACTTCACATCTAAAATGGCAAATTATTGATGGATACCTAGGCTTTTTTTTTTTTTTTTTTTTTTTTTTTTTTTTTTTTTTTTTTTTTTTTCAGATGGGGTCTCACTCTGTCACCCAGGCTGGAGTGCAGTGGCATAATCTTGGCTCACTGCAACCTCAGCCTCCTGGGCTCAAGCCATTCTCCCACCTCAGCCTCCCTAGTAGCCAGGACTACAGGCATGTGCCACTGTGTCTGGCTAATTTTTTGTATTTTGGGTATACACCGGGTTTCACTATGTTGCCTGAGCTGGTTTCGAACTCCTGACCCCAAGTGATCCACCTGCCTCGGTCTCCTAAAGTACTGGGATTACAAGCGTGAGCTACTGTGCCTGGCTAACACCCATGTTTTTAACCATTTCATCCTTTCCTTCTGTGAGCAAGGCCCAGGAATGTATAAGCTCCCTCAGGTGACTTTTATGCAATCAACTGGGCACCAATGTGTAGACTGGTCTAGAAACTACCACCACCCTTGGAAGAGCAGGAATCAAGAAAGTACACAAGACAGAAAATGTGTGGTATAAATACATGGTCTTCTCAGCCTCCTCCTCCTCACACTGATTTCTCCGTTTTCTAATCTCCCGGACCATTTATGGCTCATACCACACAATGGAGCATTTTACTATACACTATCATGTATTGTTGTTTTGTTCAAGATAGAAGGACATTCCCAAACGGCATGCTATCTCTGTACTCCCTTCTGCTAAGATGGTGACTGCAATCATTCATTCATGTCTATAAACACTTCCCAGTTTACAAAGGGCCTCCACATACAGTTATCTCATTTGAGCTTCACAACAGTTTGAGGAGTCATGGTTACCTTCATTTTACTGCCAATGATCTGCAGTTACAACTCAAACCCTGGTTGTCTAGTACCAAATCCTTTGCTTCTTCCACAGAATCACACAAGGCAAACTTAGCAATATGCCACTTGAACATCTGGTGGAATAATGTCCCTGCAAACAAGATGATACCATCCCTGCAAGTGTGAAAGACAAAGTATTCAAAGCCAGTGGGAAAGAAATACATGAGGGACCCTAAAAGGGAATCATGGTAAGATTTCAAAAGCACGAGAGACAAAGCTCAGGAGACAAAACCCAGGGCAAAAGACAAGAAGACCTGAGTTCCAGTTCTCTCTCTTCCATTGATTCACCTTGGGCACAATGACTTCTCTAAGATTCAGTCTCATCATTTGTAAACCAAAAAAGTAATCCCTTGAGTTATAACATCATATCAGAAAGAAAAAAGCAATACACATGTGGAGGTGTTGGGGTCTAAGAATGCCCCATTCCACATGCATCCCACATGCATGTCCTGGAACCCACACTTATGTATGCTTAGCGATGACTGTCATATATTAAAAATTGCTTGGTAAGCAGAGAAGAGAAAGAGGGAAAAATAACTTTCATTTTCAACACACAAGAACAAGTTTTTTAATTTCTTGAAGATTTTTACTTAGAGAAAACACAAGTTGGAAATATTTTTTTAAATTAACATAATGAGGCAGAGCATAGTTCACATCTGTAATCCCAGCACTTCAGGAAGCTGAGGCAGGAGGATCACTTGACCACAGGAGTTAGAAACCAACCTGGGCAACAGAGAGAGACCCCGTCTCTATAAAATAAAAATAAATCAGCCAGGCATGGTGGCATGTGCCTGTGATCCCAGCTACTTGAGAGGCTGAGGTGGGAGGATCACTTGAGCCCAGGAGTTCCAGGCTGCGGTAAGCCATGATCTCACCACTGTACTCCGGTCTGGGTGACAGAGCAAGACCCTGTCTCAAAAAAATAAAAATTAAAATTAACATAATGAACTAAAATACAATGTGATTAGGTAATTCTTCTTTCTTCTTCCTGCTTATTCAGCAACTGGAATTTTCCTTCTTTTTCAATTCTCAAATTATTTTTTTTAATCATTTAGAATTAATACATGCAGAGGCAAGGAATCTTTTTATTTTCCATACCGAAAGTCACAACTATACCAGTAGTTAAGGGCTACAGTTAAAAGAAGATACTATTTTTTACTCATCAAAGCAACAAAATCCATCAAATTCTGATGCCTACTGACAGCTAAGGTTTAAGGAAAGGGGCCCTCACACAGATAGCTGAATGGACTGTAAGCACCACAACTTTTCAGAAAAAGACATGGTGGCCGGGCACGGTGGCTCATACCTGTAACCACAGCGCTTTGGGAGGCCGAGGCAGGCCGATCATGAGGTCAAGAGATCAAGACCTGCTTGGCCAACATGGTGAAATCCCATCTTTACTAAAAACACAAAAATCAGCTGGGCGTGGTGGCATGCACCTATAGTGCCAGTTACTCAGGAGGCTGAGGCAGGAGAATTGCCTGAACCCAGTAGGTAGAAGTTGCAGTGAGCTGAGATCACACCATTGCACTCCAGCCTGGTGACAGAGCAAGACTCTGTCTCAAAAAAGAAAAAAAGAAAAGAAAAGAAACGAAAAAATGAAAAAGGCATAGTGGTACCTATTAACATCTTTAACACTCATACCTTTTGTTGCAGTAACCCCACTTTGAAGACTGTTTCTAAAGAAATAGAAGCCACAGTTCTTATGAATATTTACTGCAGCACTCTTTATAATGGCAAAAAAAACCTAAACAACCCAACATCCATCAAATGGGGAGTGGCTGGAAAAATGCCTGCATATTTATATTGTGGAATATAACTGATGAATTTGTTAGATGAACTTTGAAGTGAAAAAAATTCCTTAAGTGAAAAAAGTAAAATTACAGAGGAATATGTATAGTACAGCTCTGTTTTCTTTAAAAATAGAAAAGGAAAACTCAATTTTATGTACATATGTTTGTAAATTTATATTTGTAAAAGTACAGATAAAAGTGGGGAGGGGAAATTCCAAACAGCCACTCCTGGTTACTTTAAGAGAAAGGCACTGGAGGGGAGTAAGGGAGAGACAGTATGAACTTTTGAGTTACACACTGGTATGTTTTGACCTGTTACGATGAGCGTGTATCATGTGGATTACCTATTTTAAACCCAATGAAAGGGTCACTTCCCCGTGATGGAAGCACGGAGGGATACAGAAAGGGAAGATAATATGAAAACACAGATCTACAAAAGTAAATGACAACTTAAGTAGCAACGATTAGAGAGAGGTATTAAAAGCATCCCTCTTCTTCAATAAAAAAAATTTAAGAATAAAAAATAAAAAATAAAATCAAGAAAAGCCAAAATCAAGCATATTTTTCCAGAGGGAAAGTGCAATACAACGGAAAATATGAAAGAAAAAGGTAAGAAAAGAAGGTGAAAGAGGGAGAAACAAGAATAAACAAAGTGGGGATCGGGCTGAGTCTACAGTCATTAAGGGGGAAGTATACAAATGACAAACGGGCTTACAGTTACAAGAGGGAAGAGGGAAGAGCTTACAGATAGAACTGGAAGGCATTTCCTGAAGTTGAAAAGCATTAATACAAGCATTCTTAACATTCTGTCTTAACTTTAAACGGAGAAAAACCCTAACTTTTCAAAATCTAGCAGCTGGGATGGGCTGTTTGTCTTTCTGTTGACTTACACCTCCATCTTGTGGTCCGTTCATGACATAGCTCTGTGTGTGTGTGTGTGTGTGTGTGTGTGTGTGTGTATCTGTATGCATGCAAGTGTATACGTATGTAGACAAATATAACCATATACACTCACAAGTGTAATACACGGATATAAATGTATGTATTTGTACTTACATATTCTTTAATTCAAGAAGAACTACAAAAGAAAAATCCCAAGTGTACCACTCAAAGATGATTCACAAAGTGAATACCTGCAGTTAACCACTACCCACAGCAAGAAAGAGAGTATGCCCAGAACCCCAAGAGCCCTGTCATACACCCTTCTAGTCACTGCTTCCCCTAAAGGGAACCACTTTCATGATTTCTGACACTGTAAGTCTCACCTTTATAGGAATGGCACCATACAGTATGAACTATATGAACTCTTCTGTCTGGCTTAGTCCATATGATGTTTGAGATCCATCCACAGTGTGCTGCGTAGTCGTAGACTGCTAATTCTCATTTGCTGTGTGACATCATTGTATGAACATGCCATAATGTATTTATTCATTATACTGTAGATGTTTACTGCGTTATTTCCAAGTGGGACTGCTAAGAAAAGCACTGTAAACAGAGACACCTATAGTCCCAACTACTCTGGAGGCTAAAGTGGGAGAATCGCATGAGACCAAGAGCTTGAGACTATAGTGAACTATGATTACATCTGTGAATAGTCACTGTACTCCAGCCTGGGCAACAAAGCAAGACTCTGTCTCTAAAAAAGAAAAAAAAAAAAAAAAAAAAAAAAAACAGAAAAAAAATAGCACTCCTATAAACATCCTTGTACATATCTTTTGTATAGTTCTATTTCAGCAAATACGGTTTTCCAAAGAGGTTGTACAATTCACAGTTCCAGCGGTAGTATATGAGAACTCCAGCTGCTCCACATCCTGGCAACACTTGATATGCCCATCATTTTAATTTTAGCCATTCTTGTAGCATAATGGTATGACATCATGACTTTAGTTTGCAACTACCTGATGACTAGTGAAGCTGAACACCTTTTCATATGTTCATCAGCCATTGAATACTCTCTTTTGTGAAATTCAAGTCTTTTGCCTATGTTTTTCTAACAAGTCGATGGCCTTTTTCTTGATTTATAGGGGTTCTTCATATATCCAAGATAACATTTCCTATGTCAAATATTAATATATGCCCTGCAAACACAGGGTTTCATTCTGTGGGTTATCTTTGTGATATCTTTTGATAAAAATAATTTTTTATTTTAATGAAATCCAACTTATCACTTGTTTCCTTTATGGTTAGTGCTTTTTGTGGCCTGTTTAAGACATCTTTGCTTATCCCAAGATCATAAAAATGTTCTCCTGTTTTCTTGCAGCAGCTCTCTGGTTCAACCCTTCGCATTTAGATCTACAATCCTTTTGGAATTGATTTCTTATGTAGAGTGATAGCTGAAGTCAAGGCTCATTTGTTCCATGTGGATATCCAGTTGTTGACACAATGCCATTTATTGAAAAGACTACGTCATGCACATAAATCAGATGACATTATGTGTGTGAGACTGCTTCTGAACTCTATTTTGTTCCACTGGTTTCTTTGCCTATCCTTGAGCCAACGCCACACTACGACTTCATGGTGAGTCTGGATAACTGGTCATGTGGTTCTCCGGCCTTTGTATTCTTCAAAATTGAAGAATACAATTGTCTTCTTGTCTCTTTGCATTACCACATAAACAGTGGCTGCAATCAGCTTCTCAAGTGACAAAACAGAAACAAAAAACTGGCTGGGGGCTGTAAGTGGGTTTGCTCTAAATCTATAAATCAATCTTGAGGGAACTGGCAACTTTACAATATTGAGTCTCCAATCTCTGAACGCGGCACAGAGACTGAAGAGATCTGAACATCTTAACTTCACTTCGACTTATTCAAAGGTTCACTTTCCAGTTTGTTACCTATACTCCGAAAATATTACAGACAATACGGTATTTTGAGAGAGAGAGAGACCACATTCTCATAACTTCCATTATAGTATACTGCTATAACTGCTCTATTTCACTATTAGTTATTGATGGTAATCTCTTACTGTTTCTAATTTATAAATTAAACTTTACCATGGGTATGTATTTACAGGTGAAAATACAGCATAGATAGGGTTCAGTACTACCCAAGCTTTCAGGAATTCACTGAGGATCTTGGAACGTGCCCCCTGCACTTAAGCAGGGACTACTCTATATTTATCTATTCAGCTTTACTTAATTTCTCTAAATAATGTTTTATAGTTTTCAGTGTAAAGTCTCATACAGCTTTCATTTTACTTATTTCTACAGATCTCAATACATCTTTCATTTTATTTATTTCTACAAAGTTCATGTTTTTTTTTAAAACTACTATGATAGTATCCTTAAAATTTTTTTCATTTGATTTTTCTTTGTTGCCTAGCTTTGAAAACCTTCTGAGGAGAGAAACTATCAGGTTGCTGCTGCTAACCGTGTGTGGTCATGCTTTGCTTCATTCTGTTTTGCACAGTAATAGTTGGATACCTTTCTTGACTTGATCAATGATGTGGAGTTGCAATGACCATTTGTTCAGATCTCAAGGTCTCTGGTTTTATTTGCTAGATCAGTCATCCACACAGATAATCTTTCTTTAAATTTAGTCTCTATTTGGAAGTCAGGCTGCTAATAGAGCTTCCTTTCTATCCCATGGTGGGGAGAAAAGAAACCCGAACTAAGTGGCTACAGAGATCTCTTCTGGTGATAATCAGCCTTATCAGTACATACATAACCTAAAAACTTCAAAGAACTACACAGTCAAGTTCTAAGGTAGTTTCAAGATACTTAAAGAGTACTACTCCATCACCTCTAAGATCGACTGTTAAGCAAAAGAGAAGATGTGCAGTAAAGAATGTATATTACATATTAATTCCTGTCTAAGACACACACACACACACACACACACACACACACACACAAAGTTGGACTAGAGAATTGAGATATGTGCCCGTGCATGTATCCTTGGGTATGTGTAGAATCCCTCTGGAAGGACACACACACAGAAGCCTATTAAAAGTGGCTGCTTCTGGTGAAGGAAATTGTATGTGAGAAGTAGAGGGAGCCCAGATATTCACTGATTATGCTTTTGTGCAGTTTAACAATATAACATTTTACTTTACTTATTTTTTTATTATTTTTTTTAAGACGGGGTCTCACCATGTTGGTCAGGCTGGTCTTGAACTCTCAACCTCAGGTGATCCGCCTGCCTTGGCCTCCAAAGTGCTTGGATTATAGGCATGAGCCACCACGCCCAGCCTACATTTTACTTTAAAAATAAATTCATATTTTTAAGAATTCTTCAAAAACAAATATTCATTCCCATAAACCACTGGAATGGTCAACATTTTGGCCTGGCACTATCAACCAAACCGCCTCTTCCACCAAGAAGAGTCACAAAAAAACACTTCATCATATGACATATCTAGTTTTTCTCTCCAAGAAAACATGGTCACTATATACACTATACAGCTGGTATCAGACCACTAGTTAAGAATACTACCCTAAGCATTCTGCTTCATCATCTTCAAGATATACTGTGAAGCAAAGAAGATGATGTGCCATTAAGACTGCAAAAAATGTGCTAAGGCAACATACATTCCAAATGTTTCTGATCAGTTCCTATTTCAAATACTCTCTACGTTATACTATCAGTCCTTGCACCAAATTATCTATTAACATTTCTCCAGAATGTGTAGACAAAGTCAAAAGCTATTACTTCTCAAAACAGAATTAAACAAGAATTAACAACAACAACAACAACAACAACAACAACAACAAAACAAGATTATCTGTCTGTAGAAGAAACCGGCTCTATGAAACTGCATAAATGCGTCATGTTAAAACTGCATGGAGGCCAGGTGCAGTGGCTTCTCCCTTGTAATCCCAGCACTTTGGGAGGCTAAGGCGGGCAGATCATCTGAGGTCAGGAGTCCCAGACCACTCTGACCAACATGGTGAAACCCCATCTCTACTGAAAATACAAAATTACCCGGGCATGGTAGCATGTGCCTGTCATCCCAGCTACTTGGGAAATTGAGGCAGGAGAATTGCTGGAATCTCGGAAGCACAGGCTGCAGTCAGCCAAGACAGCACCACTGCACCCCAGCCTGGGTGACTGAGCAAGACTCCATCTCAAAACAAAAACAAAAACAAACAAACAAAAACTACCTGCACTTCGAAAGTACTTCTCTTAAACCTCTTCAGGAAGACAAGTGGTAGGTGTAGACATCTCAGCTTCTTAAAAAAGTGAATTGGAGATTTCTAGTAATGACTTAGGTTCACTTGAGCCTAAATAAAATAACCCCTCAAAAAAAGGTCAGTGAGTTACTACCTCTCTGGGATTTCAATAAAAGGAGAAGTAACAAGAAATGAAGGTTCTTAATGAGGTCAAAGAATTGAAACTTGAGTCTCTGGTTCCTCAAGAGACTTCAAGAAGACAGCGATTGTTACTTAGGGAGGTGCAGAGAAGAGTTGAAACACACCCTACAACTTGCCTACCCCACATCATTATACCTCATCTTCCTTGTTATCAGAACCTCAACTTTGTTCAGGGCTCCACTGCTCGGAGACGATAACTTTATCCTCACCCTCAGCTCAAGAATCTCTCTCTCCTGAACAAACCAAGCCAATCACAGAAACTCCAACCTCCCATAGTTTCTGGTATAACATGGTCATGTCGTACAGTAATCTATTTCTATTTTGAGTCAAAGTCAATTAGGAAGCCTCCAGGAAGCTTTAAAAATGAGTAACTGAAAAATACAAAACAAATCAAGAGAAAAAAAAATGCTGAAAGCTATTAGAGATTTAAGAAAGTGGCTTTAATATTAATAGCAGACATTATCAACAGTTTTCATATAAACAACCATAGAAAAGTACACTTTAAAAACCCTAAATTTAAAACAGCAACCAACAAGATTTTAAAAAACAAATAAATTTAACCAAACATGTTACACGTTTTTGAAGAAAACATTACTAGAAGACCTGAAAACTGCTTTGGAGAAACAAAAAAAGAGTCCCATGATTGTGGATGAGAAAATTCAACATCATTGTAAAGGATTTCAAGATTTAACAGAATCCCATTTAAAAAAAAAAAAACAGTTGCTCTCTCTTTTGGAATTACATTAGCTGATTCCAGGATTCATGTTTAAAAAATAAGCAAAACTCGGCTGGGTGCGGTGGCTCACTCCTGTAATCCCAGCACTTTGGGAGGCCGAGGCAGGTGGTCACGAGGTCAAGAGATCGAGACCAGCCTGGCCAACATGGTGAAACTCTGTCTTTACTAAAAATACAAAAAGTAGGCGGGTGTGGTGGCGCACACCTGTAGTTCCAAGCTACTTGGGAGGCTGAGGCAGGAGAATTGCTTGACTCTAGGAGGCAGAGGTTGCAGTGAGCCGAGATCGCGCCACTGTGCAGCCTGGCCACAAAGCGAGACTCCATCCCGACCGCCCCCCGAAAAAAAAGCAAAACTCTTAAAAAGAAACGTAATGGCAGATTCGTCCTATCATGTATTAAAACTTAAAAGCCTCCATATTTTAGAAAATGTGGTACTAGCACATAAGTAGACAGAAGGACCAATGGAATACATTACAAAGTCCAGAAATAGATCAAAATACACATGGGAATCTATTCTATGACAATGCAGCATCTTACATTTGAAGATGAGAAGATGAACTACTAAGTAAAAAATATAGTCAGTCACAAAAATAGGATAGAGCCAAGAAGGAAGAAAGTAGGATTTGTACTCTTCACCAATTAAATTCCAAATGGATTGAAGATTTAACAGTCGTAAAACCACAAAAGTACCAGAAAAAACTGCAGGACAATTTCTTTATAACCTTGATTCACTATAGTTATATATAATAATTACATAATACTCTACTAAGATATTACTACATAAAACTCTCTTTATATGTTAGTTTGGAGTACGATACAAAAGTTTAACAGTGTTCTCTGGGAAAGGCCGTTGGGAAACAGGTACTCCCATAAATTGCTGGTACAAGCCTAGACTGGATCTACCCCACTAGAAAATAACTTGTGAAATGCTATCAAAATTACAAATGCACATACCTTTTCACCCAGCCATCCTACTTCTAAGAACTTACCCAGAGATATACTTTCACATATGTGAAATCCCTCACTGCTATATTTTTGTAATAGAAAAAGACCAAAAACAATATTCATGTGTATGAGACTAGCTAAATAAATGACAGTAAATACATAAAATGAAATATTATAAGGCTACAAAAACTAATGACAAAATCTTATGTCACAACTGGGAAAATCTCCAAGATATTTGATCAGGTGACACAAAAACGTTGTAGAATGCTATGTATATGTTACCATTTGTGTAAAAGATGGAGGGAAATAATATATTCATATTTGCTGGTATGCACTTAAGAGAACCCTGGAAGGATATGCCAAAAATTATCGAGAGCTATTACTTATGCAGAGGAGGAGGAGATGTAGTGGAAAGATTTTCACTGAATCCTGTTAAATGCTTTGTAGATTTCGCCATATGAATTACATGACTTATGCAAAACACATTCTCCTTTCTCTTCTCTTGTTATGCCTGGAGTGTGGCTAGGAACTGCTGTAGCTTTTCTGAGACCACGAGAGGAGTCACTCTGGTGATTGAAAGCCAGCACTGGGAGGTGAAGGGAAAATGAAGAGATAGCAAGGACCAGAAGCCTTGATGGCAACATTGGGCTGTTAATCAACCCTCTCACTTCTCTGACTTGCAGCTTATTTCATGGGACGTTTTTCCCTATTGAAGCCATTTTGAGTAGGATCATCTGTTACATGTGGTTGAGGGCATGCAACTGCCACACTAGTCTAGAGAGCTAAGCCCGGGCACCCCCTTAACAGACGTCGGTCACAGTGGGTTAGGACAATAAGTATGACCTTCTTTTCCAGACTCCTTTGTCCTCCTCCCCTAACTGCTGAAGAAACAACCTTCCCTTCTGGTCTTCATCACACTTCTACACACCCATTTGCACTAATTTCACTGTGCTGTGATCTCTTTTTGTACATTCCATTTGTCATTTACAATGTCTATTCTTGCAGAGTTCAGTTCCCTGGGCATTATAAATGACGCACGAATCCCCCCATGGGCACCTCTCAGCCCACCTTGCATGGCTTCAGTAACTTCTGATTCTAATCTTTGCCAAAGAAGAAAGCAGCAAGACTATGTACCAAAGCTATTTGTCTTTCCATCAAACTACCCAAAATAATCAGGGAGGCAGAGACAAAGCTCTATGCTTTACCAGGCCCTCTTCTTGAGTATACAGAAAGATGACATTCCCCAGTCGCCCTCACAGCTAGATGGGAGCCACGTAACTAGTTATGGCCAAGGGGCTGAGTGTGTGAAACTTGCAGACCAAAGCACAGAAGACGGACGTGAGTTCTCCACACCCTCATTCTTCTCCAGTCATGGGGAACACAGAGGCCTTGTGTCATGAGAGTACAACCCTAAGAAGGAAGCAACCTGAATCTTAGAGTCACCTTTACATGACAGACTTTACATGAGGCAGGCAATAAAAGCTTTCACATATTAAAAGTGTGACACTCTCGGTGGGGCACAGGGGGTCACGCCTGTAATTCCAGCACTTTGAGAGGCCGAGGTGAGTAGATCATGAGGTCGAGAGATTGAGAACATCTTGGCCAGCATGGTGAAACCCCATCTCTACTAAAAATAAAAAGTAGCTGGGCATGATGGCACACGCCTGTAGTCCCAGCTACTCAGTTGAGGCTGAGGCAGAAGAATTGCCTGAACCCAGGAGGCAGAGGTTGCAGTGAGCCGAGATCGTGCCACTACACTCCAGCCTGGTGACAGAGCGAGACTCTGCTCGAAAAAAATAGAAAAAAGAAAAAAAGTGTGACATTCTCAGGTTTGTTAACAGAACACAATCTAGCACATCCGGGCTCAGTCAACCTTTCTGTCAACAAAAATGTGTTGAATGAAAAACACACCTGCTGTCTACCCAACCCTGGGCTGGATGTTAAGAAAGATACAGAAAAGGGTGTGAAGATGCTCATTCACTGAGCATTATTTATTAAAAATTGTGCTAGCTTTGGTCTTTGTCCTTGGGGTATTTAATATCTAAATCAGGAGACAAAATACACACTTTAAAAAAAGACAAAAAGAAAAATAGTTAAGTATTAACCACATGGTCTCCCTAGCTAAGTCAGCTTCCCACTAATATGTTCTCAAAACACAATATATTTTTTGAATTTATTTTACTGATTGTATGATTCTCTATTTCATGTCTGTCTCTCTCCCTGGACTGTACATAGCTCAACTGCAAATAGTAGGTGTTTTCGTTGTTTGGGGTTTTTTTACCATTTTATTTCCAGTACATGTGCACAGCACATAGTAGGCACTCAATAAAGACCTAATTAATGAAGGAAGATTTGCTTCACCACATTTTTGCTTCCTTACCTACTTTTCATTAAACTAGCAGGAAACTGTAATATTATTAACTTTACTTATTCACTCCTTGGGGTTTGACTATCCCTACACTCGTGAGGGCAAAGCAAATCTATACTGACTTCAGCACACCCTTGCCTGTCAGAAAAGCTAGGAAGTCACTGTATTTCAGGGGCACAAATAAAAGAGAGAGGCCAGGTACGGTGGCTCACGTCTGTAATCCCAGCACTGTGGAAGGTCAAGGTGGGAAGATCACCAGAGGCTAGGAGTTCAAGACCAACCTGGCCAACATGATGAAACACCGCTCTACTAAAAATACAAAACATTAGCCAGGCATGGTGGTGCATGCTCGCAATCCCAACTACTCAGGAGACTGAGGTAGGAGAATCGCTTGAACCCACGAGGCAGAGGTTGCAATGAGCCAAGATCACACCATTGCACTCCAGCCTGGGTGACAGAGCAAGACTTCATCTCAAAAAAGTTTTTAAAAATGCAAAAAGTTTAAAATAAAAGAGATAAACATGTATGGCTTCTCTATTGCCTCATATGAGGGGGCTTATAATATGGATGTATATTCCTTAGCAACATCCTTCTTGTAGAAGAGTAGGTTGGTCATATGCTAATAACATCAAGCAATGTAAAGTATAAATCAATGATTCTTCAGGAAATCTGAGTATTACGAGGCATAAATCATCCCTCTTACAAGCCAAGATTTAAATTGAAATAAAACATTCAATGGTTTAAAATGGGGAGGGGCATTTTTCATGCTAACATTTAATGTAAATTTTTCTTTTGCCCATCTTGGCTGCCAAACCAGTGATACGAAATAGACATTGGAAATATCATGCTTTGTCAGTAGTGCAAGAGAAAAGTATATCTCTAAAATTAAATTTAAAAATCTGCATGCTAAGAGAATGTGGACATTTCATTGTTATCTTCTTTTGATTTTAGCAATTGGTCTGCTTGTCATTATATCCTTCTTGACACAGAACTACCACCTCAAATTCTAAACAACTTCCTTTTCCCTATAATCCTCTACATAGTTGGTGGTGTGAAGATTAAAGCTTAGCCAATTAGCCACCCACTGCAGCTCAGTTAATCACATAATCTTTGAGATGGTCACAGAGCAGTGGTGTATGCAATGTTTTCTTCTTTTTCTTTTTACAGACAAAGATTTAACTAATTGTGAGATTTAGCAATGCTCTGGAATATAAAGGGCGGGAAGGTTTTAAATCTGAGGCTGTGTCACTGCTTTATGAGACAGGGCTTATCTTCTTCCAAGAGACACTGTAGCACAGAGACTTCTTTAACAAGTTTCCAAATACCCTAAATTAGTCAACCATTGCTTATTTAGACCAAGGTTTACTGCTTTAGAATAATGACCGGTAATCCGTAAGGTAAAACTAAGATTCTGTCACATGACAGCTACACATTCCATTAGGTGACTGCCATGTTAATGTCTGTTTAAAGGAAATGCTAATCCAAACTGAAGTTTGACAATACTTGACTCTCCTTAATAAGGCCACATATGAGGAGGAAGAGAAAAGAGGAGGGGAAAGAGGGATGGAAAGACTCAAGGGACTGAGGGATGGGGAAGAAAGAGAGGAAAAGAGGGTTGCACAAAGTAAACAAAGAGGGAAACAGAGGTAGGGGCTCTAGGAAGCGAGGCTCACCAGATTCCAAGCAAGTCCTGGTAAGGTAAACTGATCTTGTGGCATTGCTGTCAGTTGCTAGGGAAATGTTGATTAGCAGATTAACCCCAGTTCTCTCACACTAAATGTGTTGTGGTCATGGTCTAGCATTAATGACAAAATGTGCCATAGTGAGCATGTCTATAACATTTCAAAGTTCTGACACAGCTTTCTGGCCACTGTGCTTCTGGAAGTCATGAATTAAGGGAAAGACACCAATCCTCCACCCCCAAAGTGACAAAGCAACACAATGACCCTCCCAAAACCAAGAGCTACAGAAGCAAAGAAAAATGTTGGAGGAATCCAGAGATTAGAGAAGCAAATGAAAATATTGGAGGAGCCCAGAACTAGGAATTAACTGTGCAGAGGACTGAGGAAATCTGTTAGTCATGGGAGATACTACAGAAACCAACCGGCAGAGAAAGGAACGAGTTTCTCCAGAGATAGAGCTGCGCATTCCCTACCAGTTGGTATTAGAAGTGACTAAGCAACTGATCATCAGGAGGGAAGGGGACACAGTCTGTGAACCCACACATGTTGTGTTTACAACGGAACTAATGTCCTCAGAGGACTAGGTCCAAGCAGGAGAATTATTAGATATGAGAAGTTGGGGAGAGAAGGGGAGGTCTCAAGGGTGGGGATCAGGAGTAAAGAAGGCAAAAATAATACTCTTACATAGGCAGGGGAAGGAAATCAAAGACCAGCAACTCTGACCTTAAATCTAAGAAAATCTACCTCTGGCAGTCTACGCTGGCTTTAGCGTTCACACATCCATGCACTTATTGCTGGTCCTCAGCAAGTCCACATAGTGCCATCCTCCCTGACTAGCTGGAGCAACGCTAGTGGGGTATTTGTTCTTATGGCCCTTGAGCAGATTTCCCAGGGACTTTTCTACACAGCTTTTGAGAGCCGTTTTGTCTACTATGAATTTTCTTATTGATCAGACTCCTCTGGAATGTCTACAGGACTTGCACTTTTTGGACAAGTGTATGTGGACACCTTCCTGTTAGGGTGTTGGGACTAAAGCAATCCTAGCCCAACAAGGATTCACCAATGGAAGGGAATGGGAAATTCACCTTCCAGTCCACCTACATCATTCTCCTTCCTCTTTGTATCTGCAATGATTTTCTTCCTTCACAGCACTCAAGATCCAGTCACCATGTTGGTTTCTCACTCTTGGCCAGACTCCATGTCATCTGGATCAGACCATCACTGTCCACATCTACCTTCTTCACTCCACAGGAGTCATTTCTCCTTTACAGTGCTTACATTCTTTTTAAACAGAATTCTTCTAGAAGCTTATCCTATACTTTTGGTCCTGAACAGAAAAGATACACCAACATCTTTTTTTTTTTTTTTTTTTTTGAGACAGAGTCTCGCTCTTGTTGCCCAGGCTGGAGTGCAATGGTGTGATCTTGACTCACTGCAACCTCCACCTTCTGGGTTCAAGCCATGCTCCTGCCTCAGCCTCCCAAGTAACTGGGATTACAGGTGCCCACCACCACGCCCAGCTAGTTTTTTTTGTATTTTTAGAGATGGGGTTCACTATGTTGGTCAGGCTGGTCTTGAACTCCTGACCTCAGGTGATCCACCCACCTTAGCCTCCCAAAGTGCTGGGATTACAGGCACGAGCCACTATGCCCGGTTGACATCAATATCTATGTTGCCCTTGGCTTTATCTTGAAAGCATGGAAATAAATCTGGCCCGTTACTTTATTTCAACCCTCAGGGCTTCGGTTACCTTTGCTTTACAGTGTCTCTCCAATATGGTCTCTGTCCTCATGTCATCCCAGCCATTCCCCAAGAAACCAACAAGCAACAGCTTTAGTCAACCACATGGATCAGCCTTATATGCATGAAGAGCATAAGGCAGTTCCAGTGGCAGGACCAGAGAGGTCCTCAGAAGGCCTCCATCCAAAAACATCACTGGACACTAACCTGCCAAACTCCCTAAACATTCCCATCAACTAATTTACTTTGGTTTAAATCCTAGAGTTTAAGGAGGTTTCATTTAAAATACCTCCAGAAGACAAGTCACTGCCAGCCATCGATTCTACTCCTAGCATTAACACGACATTGTTCACTAATAAGACAACAGGTAGCAAGCTGCACATAGAGGGAAGCGGACACAGAACAAATGAGATTTGGAAGGGGAGAATGAAGGGTAGAGGACCAGGTGCAGCAGAGGATGGGGTCAAACAGACCAGGTCCCTCTAGAGCACTCAGGGGCATGACAGGAGGGACAGAAGGTCTCCAAAGCAAGGAAGCAGCATGAGCTTCCTCCTAGCCTGACAGACACAATGCTCCAGTAATAACATCTTGTATTTATAAAGGTCTCAGAGTTTACAAAGCCCATCTCATAGCAATCACTTCATCTGGTTCCTAATGAAAACTGGGCAGCACACGTATCCCCAGTTGAAGGTCAATGATTTTGAAGCCCAGATGACCGAGGGACTAACAAGCTACAGAACTGGGTCCTTCTAGCAACTCATCCAGCTGATGCAGTGGTTAAGAATTCCGGGCTAAAATCCAAGCTCTGTGACCGATTAGCTTTAGAGTCTTGAACGCTCAGAGCCTCAGTTACTCTTCTGTAAAATGGGATATTATAAAGAGCTCCTGAGTAAATGCACATAAAGAGCTTAGCACAGTGCCTACCCTACCAAAAACAAGTAGCAGACATAAGCTACTGGTGTCATGACTAGTATATCGTGACATAGAGCAGTCATTCTAACCCTGCCACCTACTAAAACCATCTGGCAGTCTCTCCAGCTTTACTGCTGCCCAGGCCTCACCCGAGACTACAAATGAAACTCTGCAAGTATATGGTCTAGACATTTGTATTTCCTTCTTTTTTTTTTTTTTTTTTTTTTTTTCCATTCTCTCTTGGGTGATTCTGATGCAAAGTGCCACGACTCAAAATAAATGATACAGGCTGGGCGCAGTGGCTCATGCTTGTAATCCCAGCATTTTCGGAGGCCAAGGCAGGCAGATAACCTGAAGTCAGGAGTTCAAGACTGGCCTGGCCAACATGGTGAAATCCCATCTCTACTAAAAATACAAAATTAGCTGGGTGTGGTGGCGCCTGTCTATAATCCCAGCTACTCAGGAGGCCGAGGCAGAAGAATCACTTGAACCTGGGAGGCGGAGGTTGCAGTGAGCTGAGATTGTGCCACTGCACTCCAGCCTAGGCAACAGAGCAAAACCCAATCTCAATAAATAAATAAATAAATAAATAAATGATACAAAGCCGTATTTCTCAAATTGCAACATGCATTCAAATCACCTGATGATCTTGTTAAAATGCAAGTTTTGATTCCATAGTTTGGGGCTGGGAAATCAGAATTTGTAACATACTAGCAGGCGATTGATGCTGACGCTGCTTATCAGCAGGTAGCACATTAAAGGACACAGAGATGATCAGAAAACAGGGGTGATAATGACAGGCAAGTGGGGACCAAAAACTAAGAAAACAAAAACCACAAGGAACTAGTGGGAGGACTTAAGAGGTCCTTGGTCTCAATTCATAGGTTGGCCTCTTTGGTATCATTAAGTGACACAATTAGTGACAAGCAAAGAGCAGAGTCAGGTGCAAGCCAGATGATGCAAACCAGACTCTTCTCAAATGGGAACTATGACTACACATCACGACCTCCTCATCACTGCCAAGCAGAACGGTCTGAATGTTCTGTCTCCCTTCTGACCATCATGTCTGTACATGACCCTATTCCTCCCGAAACCTGCTCCCCGTCCTAACTATGCCCTTACTCATTTCTCGACTAAAAAGATTCTGCCTTCAGTGTAAAGCCCCTTCTAAAAGACAGTACTTTCCATTCACCTTGGATTCCTTCGCTCACCTGTACTCTTTAACCGACCTGGACCACCACCTTCATCCACTTACTTCACCCCAGCACCCTGGGACTGCATATGCCAGGGAAATAATTGGGAACCACAGTAGATTGGCCCACCACAGGCTTCGTCTTCATTTAAACCGTGCCCAGGAGACTGCCAACAGAGTATCGCTCCTCCCTCGCTGCCTTGTTAGGTTCATTTCTTCACAGAAGCAACTTAGCATTTAATCTACATTCCTGTATTTCGTAGTTTCTTTTTGAAACCTTGGATCATTGCTCCTGAGAAGACTGGGACCCAAGGAAAATCAGTTTCATTTTCTTCAGCTTGTCCTAGGCAGTGGTTTGCAATCCCTGTTGTATATTAGAATCACCTGGGGCCTCCCTGCCCCTCGGTGCCTCCACCCCAATCCCACTCTGGTTTACTTGTCCGAGGAGGAGTCTGGTAATGAATATCTAGGGTCCAAAACCACTGCCCTTGGGAAGCCATACTATTCCTACCTGGAAACTAAGTAGAAACAAGCTCCTCTCCACAGTAAATGCATCATCCCTGCATGGAATATGAGGAGAGGCGGGTTTCCACCCAAGCTCATCGCCTTCTGTGATGGTTCCCACGATGAAGCTAAGGGAGCTCTGGAAGCAGTGGGAGGCCAATTCTAAAGATGTAACAATTTACGGTTCATCCACCTCAGCCTTGAAAAGCCGGACCCGTTCTCCAGGTCTTCCAGCAGAGCTGGGCTCAGAGCAGCTGTCGGCTCTTTGAAGTGTGACTCACTCACTGGCTAAGAATGGGGAGAAGGATTCAACTGCGCAACTCCTTTGCCTCTGTGAGCCCCAGAAGGGACTCATTTTTTTCAACAGGCCAATTAAAAAAAAAACAAAAGTCCTTTGCCCACACAGATAAGTAGTGACTTCAGGAGTTTATAAGGCAGTTAACAAGGCAGAAAACTCAACCAAAGAATGCCAAAGAAATGTTCTGACTTCACCCGCAGTCTACCTTAGTATGCTCCACCCAACATGGGATTCAGCTGAACAGACCTGGTTTACTAAATCTAGAAAATTAACAACAACTAAGTTGAGTAGAAAATTACCGTCAAACACCATCAATGAACAGAATATATCTTAATTGATCTGATTCCTAAATTAAGCCATTCAGGAAACAGCTGTAATATCTACAAAGAAGTCTTCACCCACCAAGTAATCCCTGTAAATGAAAACATCCTACCTGATTAGATCTGGTTCAGCACCCTCATTCTTAAAGGATGCCAGAAGTAGTCTCTCTCGAGTGACAAGATCATCCAAGAGGTTCTGTCTTCGATCCCCTTCAAGCTGTGTTCTGCAGACATCTTGTTAAGGTCCAACGGTGAATAAATTACCTCGTTTTAACTATCACATTATTAAGTTAGCTCTTCAAGTCAGCTGTGGCTCTTACAGACTCAATCACTACCACCCGGAAGAGACTCGAGCCTCTCTTGTGCTTTTCCTGCTCTGACCTTCACCTTCACCAGGCCATCAGGTAAAGGGCCTTGACAGTACCGTTGGAGAGGGACTTACAAACACGGACACAGATCACGACACAAGTTCTTTCATTGAGAAACATACTAGGTAAAGAATACTTTCCTCCCAGTGACCACATTCATTCATTTATTTATTTTTGAGACAGTCTCGCTCTGTTGCCCTGGCTGGAGTGCAATGGTATGATCTTGGCTCACTGCAACCTCTGCCTCCCCAGTTCAAGGAATTCTCCTGCCACAGCCTCCCGAGTAGCTGGGATTACAGGCACACACAACCACACCTACCTAACTTTTGTATTTTTTAGTAGAGATGGGGTTTTGCCATGTTGGCTAGGCTGGTCTCAAACTCATGACCTCAGGTGATCCACCCACCTTGGCCTCCCACAGTGCTGGGATTACAGGCATGAGCCACCACGCCCAGCCCTAGTGACCAAATTTAAATGACTTTCCCTGCCAATAGTGCAATCTAGCTCAGTGGTGTCTTAGGTTTGGAGCTGTGTGTGTCAGTGTTAAACAGTGGAACACAGTTTCATAGTTCCACTATGGAACACTGACACATATAACTCAATATCAATACCCTAAGATGCTCTGTTTAAAAAAGTGAAGGTGTTGGGGGAAAGAAGTTCTCTATATTGCTTTCTTCCATGTGAATATCTATTAACACACCTAGAATATATTTTATAAAGTGCTACTTTATGAAACAGATTTGCTCTATAAATTGTTACCATCAGTTCACTATTTAAATACATTGCATAATCTATAAAGAAAATCACAAAGAGAATCATTTTAACGTGTGACTCTGGCAAACAGGCTAGACTAGGAGCCCCAAGGGCAGAGTTGTGGCCCTGTTTTCACCACCGTGATCCTGAACCACTTATTTCACCTTTTGGGATCTCTGTTTCTTTATCTGTAACACCAGGTAATCTCTAACCCCTTTTCCACAACAATTTGTAAGTGGGGGTTAAAAAAAAAAAATAACCATCCTTCTAGGAAATGTAGTCTTTGGCAAGAAACAATTCACCAATAAGTGGATGGGAGGGCGGCGTATACGCACACATGCAGCAAAAAGGGAAGTGGCGTCTGTCAACAACCCTTGCCGCTTCCCTTGGACTAAATACAAAGTTTTACACACTAGCTTTCTTTTTATCTTTTCTTTTCTTTTTTTTTTTTTTTTGAGACGGAGTTTCGCTCTTGCTACCCAGGCTGGAGTGCAATGGCGCAATCTCGGCTCACCGCAACCTCCGCCTCCTGTGTTCAGGCAATTCTCCTGCCTCAGCCTCCTGAGTAGCTGGGATTACAGGCACGTGCCACCATGCCCAGCTAACTTTTTGTATTTTTAGTAGAGACGGGGTTTCACCATGTTGACCAGGATGGTCTTGATCTCCTGACCTCGGGATCCACCCGCCTCGGCCTCCCAAAGTGCTGGGATTACAGGCTTGAGCCACCGCGCCCGGCCACATACCAGCTTTCTTGATGCAAACTACAGGAGCTGGTTTTTTTAGGCTGAACTGGGTGTATGTGTGTGTGCATGTTAAGAAACACTGTAAAGGAAATGTTGGAGACAAGTTCTGCCATAAAACAATGAGTGGAGAAAGCTAACAAACACTTTTTAAATACATCTGGCTAGGTGTGGTGGCTGATGCCTGTAATCCCAGCACTTTGGGAGGCCAACGCGGATGGATCACTTGAGGTCAGGAGTCCAAGACCAGCCTGGTCAACACGGTAAAACCCCGTCTCTACTAAAAGTACAAAAATTAGCAGGGCCTGGTGGCGCATCCCTGTAATCCCAGCTACTCGGGAGGCTGAGGCAGGAGAATTGCTTGAACCCGGAAGGCGGAGGCTGTAGTGAGCAGAGATTGCACCACTGCACTCTGGCATGGGTGACAGAGCAAGACCCCATCTCAAAAAAATCCGACACAGACATAAAAACTGAGCACAAAAATAAGATACCTCAACTCAACGTTTTTTTTTTTTTTTTTTTTTTTGAGATGGAGTCTCACTCTGTTACCCAGGCTGGAGGAGTGCAGCCGTGCAATGTCAGCTCACTGCAACTCCGCTTCCTGGGTTCACGTGATTCTCCTGTCTCAGCCTCCCAAGTAGCTGGGACTACTGGCACATGCCATCATTCTCAGCTAATTTTTGTATTTTTAGTAGAGATCGGGTTTCACCATGTTGGTCAGGCTGGTCTCGAACTTCTGACCTTGTGATCCGCCCACCTTGGCCTCCCAAAGTGCTGGGATTACAGGCGTGAGCCACGGCACCCGGCTGCCTCATACACTCTTGAGAGGAATGCAAACAGGTTCAACCAACTGCCGGACTGCCTTCTAAATATTTAACAAAATATAAAAGGCACAGTCTTTCAACAGACATTTCTCTGCAGATACAGTGATACAAGTACTTAGAAGCAAGGATGTACTCTGAACCATTATTTATAATAGCCACATTGGAGATATCAATAAGGAAGTAGTGTATCTGCACTACGGAATGTTTTGTAGCCTTAAAAAAATAATAGGAAAGCTGTTTAGAGGGCTGATGTTAATTAACATTTTTGAGCACTTACTGTTTGTTTACATGAATTATTTGACATGGAATAATCTCCAAAACACAACATTAAACCAAAAGAGAAAAATAAAAACAAAAACAAAAAACAGCAGCAGCAAAAAGCTAAACAGTGAATAGTATGCTCTTTGTTTTAAAAAAAAAAATCATCTCTATATGTGTGTATATAGACACAGAAAATTTCTGATACATAAACATTGCCTCTAAGGAAGGAGAACTGGGAATTAAGAGTATAAGAGGGACTTATGTTTCACTGCATATTGTTTCCTTATGTTCATCTCTATCATTCACTAATAAAAACACAAGCTTCAGAACCATATGTATAATATAATCCCTTTATAGGCAAAAGAATTTTATATTTACATATGCATATATTTCAAGCCTAGAAAAGTCTGAGATACTAGCTATTAGGCATCAACACTTAACTATGAAGAATGAGATGAGACAGGATAGAATAAGGAAGAGAAAGAGGAGTCATTGGTAACAACTAATGACAAATGTATAGGTAGAAAGTATAATACTTTTTATAATAAAAACAATAAAGGTACATTTTTAAATCAGCAAATACTAGCTACAGATACAAACTTATGTTAAGAATGAGCTAACAAAGAACATCAGTTTAAAAACAGTAAAACTTGATGTTTTGTAGATGAGTAACTAAAGAACAGAATCCCACACAGTTGATGCTAGAAGAGGCCTTAAAGATCCCAATTCTCTCATTTTGCTGACCAGAAAATTAAGGGCCAGCATGGCTAAGTCACTTGGCTGGGTTAACAGAAATGCTAAGCTAGAGCCCAGCTCTTTCTATCCGAGGTCAGGGCTTTTCCGCCAAACGTTCTGGGGACTCCTCCACCTGGAGGTGCTGACTTAACTTTGCCACTCCTTAGGATCCTGATAAAAACAATACTGTGAGTACGAATTCAGAATATTCCCAGAGACTCTGTAAATCTGGAAAACAATCCAATGAGGAATACTCTTGTCTCATTGTTTTATGTTTTATTTTAATCTATGGAGAGAAGAGAGCATAAGGAGATGGGGAGGAGGAAGATGGAATGAGAATAAATTAATGAATGGACCATCTGCATAGCATCCTTGTTATATAAGAGTTTTGTTAAGAGATCAGAGGAAACCATCTATACAGCATGTATGTGAACAGGTATGTAGCACTTGTGTGAAGCAGGGTAGTGGGGAAAGGGTGTGCCTGAGTGATGCTAAGGACAAGGAGAAGGTAGGGCATACAATCAGTGGCCAGTGCTGGGGACCCCCTCTTCCACCAACCTGGTGAATAGCCAAGGTAGAAGGTCAGAGAACAGATAAAGGAAAAGAGCTAACTATCAGAGTACTTTGTCATTGGCTATGCTGATTGTACATGTAATTATAGCCAATTCATGGATCTGTAAGGTTATAAATAAAACTGGATCCTGATTTCATATTATTGATAGCTACTACCAGCATGCATAAGCTCAGCTTCTCTGCTGTAACCTGGTAAGCATTTGAACCACAGATGGAGCAGGGTAAATATGCAACTGGATCCATAGGACACCCAATCCCACTTCAGCGCCTGGATTTTCTCTTATATTTGATAGAAGGCTTAAGAATTTAGGCCAGGTATGGTGGCTCACACCTGTAATCCCAGCACTTTGGGAGGGCAAGATGGGTGGATCACCTGAGGTCAGGAGTTTGAGCCCAGCCTGGCCAACAGAGTGAAACCCCATCTCTACTGAAAATACAAAAAATTAGCTGGGTGTGGTGGCAGGCACCTGTAATCCCAACTACTTGGGAGGCTGAGGCAGGAGAATTGCTTGAACTCAGGAGGCAGAGGTTGCAGTGAGCTGAGATTGCACCATTGCACTCCAGCCTGGGCAACAAGAGTGAAAACTCCATCTCGGAAAAAAAAAAAAAGAATTTAGGTAAGTCTTATTTTGCAAAAGAGCTGCTCTGGAGAAGGAAAAAGTTTGCAGATAATTACTTCTCCATGCCAAAAAAAGCAGAACTGCAAGGGAACGGTTTAAGGTTTTAGAGGTCAAAAGACTGTTCTGGCTTTCTTTTTTTAAGTCAACAAACTCTAATAAATCTTTATGATGTACCAGGCCAAGTCCTTACCTTCCTCAAAGCACTGATCACATTTTGCAAGGACTATATTTAATACCATAATTATTTATTTGTTTTGATACAATCACCATGCATGATTAAAAACTCCATAAAGAGGGCTGGGTGACGTGGCTCATGCCTGTAATCCCAGCATGTTGAGAGGCCAAGGTGGGTGGATCATGAGGTCAGGAGATCGAGACCATCCTGGCCAACATGGTGAAACCCCATCTCTACTAAAAATACAAAAAAATTAGCTTGGTGTGATGGTGCGCACCTGCAGTCCCAGCTACTCAGGAGGCTGAGACAGGAGAATCACTTGAACCTAGGAGGTGGAGGTTGCAGTGAGCCGAGATCACATTACCACACTCCAGCCTGGGCAACAGAGTGAAACTCCATCTCAAAAAAAAAAAACAAACCTCCAAAAAGAAAGGACTACCTGTAAATTCTCAATGGTAGCTGAACTCTTTACAATATTGATAAAATAATCAATAGCAGCTAATCCTCAAGGTGGACTTAGTACATGTGAAGTACTTTGCATATAATCTCATCCTTACAACTATCCTTTATGCCAGATGGACTTCTAGCATCCCATTCCACAAATGAGGCACAAAGAGGCTAAATAAACTTGCCCAAGGGTAAGTAAGTGTTGGTAACCTCCTTTCATTCAACACCCACCATTATGGGGGTGGGTGGGCTAGTCCTGTGAAGGGCTTTAAAAAGATTTTCTTCAACTTGCACAATAACCTGGCAAAGTATGATTATTCTTATATTATAGACCATGAAACTAAGGTCCAGAAAAAGCTAAACAGCGGCAGAACTGGTCTTCAATCTCAGTTCTGTCTGCTTTCAAAGCCAATGTTGTTCCCACTATACCAATGGCACCTTCAGGCTTCAGCAACCAGTAAGGTATCCAAAAAAACTAGTGAGATGTGGCTGGATCCGGTGGCCCACGTCTGTAACCCCCGCACTCTGGGTGGCTGAGGTGGGTGGATCACAAGGTCAAGAGATCAAGACCATCCTGGCCAACATGGTGAAACACAGTATCTACCAAAAATACAAAAAAACAAAAATTAGCTGGGAGTGGTGGCGCACCTGTAGTCCCAGTTACTTGGGAGGCTGAGGCAGGAGAACCCTTCAAACCCAGGAGACGGAGGTTGCAGTGAGCTGAGATTGCTCCACTGCACTCCAGCCTGGCAACAGAATGAGACTCCATCTCAAAAAAATAACAAAACAAAAAAACAAAACTAGTGGGGTTTAACTTACGTAGAATTACCAATCATACATTTTGCTAGGTATGGATGTTGAAGAAAACGAGAAACAAAACTACCTACTTTTACTGTCATGGTGAAAGAGCAAGAAGATTTTGACACCAAAAACCAGAAAGAACCATGTAACAGTTCTGTGTAAGTCAGAAAACAGGCTTGCCATGTTGGTTCACACCAATAATCTCAGCACTTTGGCAGGGCAAGGCAGAGGATCGCTTGGGACTAGAAGTTTGAGACCAGCCTGGGAAACACAGCAAGACCGCATCTCTACAAAAAATTAGCTGGGCATGGTGGCATACACGTGGAATCCTCGCTACTCGGAAGGCTGAGGCAGGAGGATCACTTGAGCCCAGGAGTTTGAGGCTGCAGTGAGCTATGAATTCCCCTGCCTTCCAGCCTAGGCAACCCGGTGAGATCCTGTCTTTAAAAAGTCAGGAAAAAATTCTTATAAACCAAAAAAAATTCAACTACATAAACACCATCTTCTCCTTATTTTTCTCACGTTATCAAGTATCAGTGAATATGGACGGACAGGCACAGTGTGTGAGAACCACTTCACCTACACTGGAGCTACCAGGGGAGTCCTGTAAAATCTGCTCAGTCAGCCTCTCCACAACTACATTCACTGAGGTTTGTTATATAGTAATTACCACATACCATGTACCTATCTATCTACCTACCTTTTTTTTTCCCCCAAAAAATACAGAGTTGAGAAATTTATAGATTTTAAAAAATTATTTCCAAAGGCTTTCTCCCAAGACACCAAAGTACTTTTTGATATCAAACCCTTTTGTAAAGAGATTTTTTTCTTTTTCTTTTTTTTGTTTTGAGATGTAGTCTTGCCGTGTTAACTGGGCTAGAGTGCATTTGCACAATCTTGGCTCACTGCAACCCCTGCCTCCTGGGTTCAAGAGATTCTCCTGCCTCGGCCTCCCAAGTAGCTGGGATTACAGGTGCCCGCCGCCATGCCTGGCTCATTTTGTAGATTTTTAGTAGAGACAAGGTTTCACTATGTTGGCCAGGCTAGTCTCAAACTCCTGACCTCGTGATCCGCCCGTGTTGGCCTCCCAAAGTGCTGGGATGACAGGCATGAGCCATTGTGCCCGGCCTGAGATTTTCTTTCTTCTCTTTAAAATAAATAAAGGTGCTGCCTCCTTTGAAATGCCAACAAAAGGATACATTTCATGTGAAACCAACTCTAAGAAGATGGTAATAAGTAGCTTTAGTACTATCTGACTTTCACATGCAGCCTCCCATGGCATCCATCTTTTCTCAGCTGGTGAGGCAATTATCGTTCCTATTTCAAAGCACTGTGAACAGATGTTAATGTCTTTCAGCAATTTAAACTCTCTGACTGCAAGACTTAAGTTTATTAATTGCATACTAAAGGATTCAAAAGCACAGAACTTTCATTTTAACTTGACTTTCATTCTTGCCAGGAGAAAAATACTTTTTCAGGAGAGAGCATAACATCTTATGCCTTAATTCCATGAATTTAATTGTTTAGAAAGCATTTTCATAGGACTTATCTTTCTGGCAACTCCTCGTGTTCTTTGGACAAGTTCACAAATGTAGAAAGGCATAAATTTATTAAGTATCATGAACTCTCAACTACCCAGTGCAGTAAAGAAATATAGTATTCAAATATTCACATTAAAAGAGTCACCAAACATTAATTATGCCTCAAAAAAAGGATTAAAAAGTCACTTCATTGGTGATTTATGAACAAACATTTTTCTCGACATCATGAAGTACACCTAATAAACCACAATGAACACTGTTTAATCTTCTGATAGTTAAGAAGGTTCTTGAAGATTTGTATTATAAACAAGATTTGTCTTGGCAGTCCGGCAACGCAACAATTAACAGAGAATTCTACTTGCAGACATGCCAGGTGACAGCTGACTGTATTATTTCTACTACAGTATAATTCAGCTTTTAAACAACTCACATTGGGGCCATTCAGCCCTGTGTTTGAACCCTGGTTCTTCCATTTCCTAGTTGTGGGGTCCTGGGTAATGACTAAAGCTCTCCAAGAATCCTCTCCTCAGTTTAAAAAACTCCTCTGCCAGGGCCAGGATTATAGGTGGCTCACCCCTGTAATCCCAGCACTTTGGGAGGCCATGGTGGGCGGATCATGAGGTCCGGGGTTCAATACCAGTCTGGACAACATGGTGAAACCCTGCCTCTACTAAGAACGCAAAAATTAGTTGGGCGTGGTGGTGGCACATGCCTGTAATCCCAGTTACTTGGGAGGCTGAGGCAGGAGAATTGTTTGAATTTGAGAAGTAGAGGTTGCAGTGAGCTGAGACAGTGCCAGTGCACTCCAGCCTGGGTGACAGAGTGAGACTCTGTCTCAAAAAAAAAAACCAAAAAAATAAAACCTCCTCTGCTGGAATGCTTGGTTACCTCTCCAACTTCATCAGCGACTTGCAGTCCAAAGTTTGACTTGGCCTCAGTATCTTTTTTTGTAAAAAGAGAAACACCAAAAAACAAACAAACAAAAATCTCATAATATGAGATTATCAGGACTCACAGATTGCTATCTATCTTAAATCTGGAGGATACTGCTAGAGAATTATTTTAAATGTTTGGGAAGGGGAAGTATATTAGGGGAACGGAAGATGGGAGGAACAGAAGTAGAATTAAAAAGAGGCCTTCATAATATATAAGCTAACTCCTTTCCCTTACATTAAAAGTGGCCTCCGTAGGCGGGCGCAGTGGCTCACGCCTGTAATCCCAGCACCTTGGGAGGCCAAAGCGGACCAATTATCTGAGGTCAGGAGTTCGAGACCAGCCTGGCCGACATGGTGAAACCCCATCTCTACTAAAAATACAAAAATTAGCTGGGCACAGTGGCGCACGCCTATAATCCCAGCTACTCAGGTGGTTGAGGCAGGAAAATCGCTTGAACCTAGGAGGCAGAGGTTGCGTTGAGTCAAAATCACACCACTGCACTCCAGCATGGGTTGTAACAGAGCAAGACTCTGTCTCCAAAAAAAAAAAAAAAAAAAGTGGCCTCCCTGAAAATACATAGGTTTATGAGTGCCCCCATGAGGTGGATTAGCTAAGTACCATCCCTAGTACTGGCTGTAGTTGTTACAGTAGAAATAGATCAACTATTTGAAAAAATAAATAGAATTTTAAAGAAAGTTGTTGTATTCCAGTGGAATTTTTGATGTCTCCTAGTAAATTCTACATTACCCACATAAGGCCCTAAATATTTTTGTAATGTTGGAAATAACACTTGTTTGCGGTTTCTGATGCTTACTACTTAATTCAGTAATTTGGGAAATAATTCTGAGATCACCATAAGACCAAAAATCTGTGAGATTTCAACAGATGGTCAGACTGTACGCATGTAGGAGAAAAAAGTCAATTATAACTGTGGTATGCTTCCTCTGTACTCTGTAATAACTAGCAGAAATTATTATTAACAGAAAAAAAGCAAAAGCTCTTACTTTGTATCTTTTCCTCACCCTATAGGTTTAGAACATAAATAAGGTGACTAATAATGTTACCCTAACGGAAACAAATGTATAGTTATATTAAATCAGGAAACAATATGTCGTTATCTTTCTAATATATGTGCTTTAGGTAACACTAACATGAATTTACACACCTTGACCCCATGTGTAGACTTCCCAGTGCTTAGAACTGAAAGGAAAGGAAATATTCCTGCCCATCAACTACTAAAAATACAAAAATTAGCCAGGCACAGAGGCATGGTGAGGTCTGTATATCAGGACTTGTTGATTTGGGTAAAATAAAAACCCTTTATATGATAGACCAACTGTGCTGTAACAAATCATACCAGATGGAAGGTAAAGTGTCTCAGAAAATTCCAACTGTGCTAAAAATACGGCCCTAATTGTCTGAAATTAAACTTTTATTTGAAACCTTAGTGGATTAATAATTGAATATCTAGAAAATCATGCAACTAAACCAACTTCCCTGGTGACATAAAGGGGTGAAATGGAGGAAAATATTTTTTAGAACACTTTCCATTGTTTTATCTAAGAAGCTGTATTCCTATATTTCCCCATATTTAAAATCTGGCAGTATCCATTTCCTGAAATACCAAAAACTGGGTCTTTGGCATGAACTACTGACAATCTAGAGAAAGGATGGGAGAAGACCAATTTGAAGTAAGTTTTCAAACCAATATGAACTCAGGTGTAAAGGGTTAGTGTAGGGAATAAGTCTCATATGTTTTACTAAACTGATCAGATTATTAATTTCTTTTCTTTTCTTTTGACACAGGGTCTTACTCTGCTGCACAGGCTGGAGTGCAGTGGCGTGATCTCAGCTCACTGAAATCTCCGCCTCCCAGGTTCACGTGATTCTCCTGCCTCAGCTTCCCAAGTAGCTGGGACCACAGGTGAGCACCACCATGCCTGGCTTATTTTTTATATTTTCAGTAGAGTCGGGGTTTCACCATGTTGGCCAGGCTGGTCATGAACTCCCGGCCTCAAGTGATCCACCGCCTTGGCCTCCCAAAGTGCTGGTATTACAGGCATGAGCAACCGCACCTGGCCTGGATTACGAATTTCTAAAACATATACATATATTTTAACACTTGGTAGGAGGTTAAGATGACGGCATCACTTGCGTCAAGGAAGTCCCACCCCACCCCTTCCCCTCAAACTCCCATACTAGAAGCAGCCTCTGTGCCTCTGGAGGCAAAACAAGGCAAACAAGTCACATCTCAATCATCTACGTAAACACGGGGGTGGGTGGAGAGGGGAGAGACGTATGGTTTTTGCTGGTATTGGCCACTCCGAAAAGAAATGGATCATTAAAAACTCTGGAAACTCCCAGAAGTGGAATCACAGCTTAGGATGATCATGGAAGTTTTCCTGTCGGAGCAGTAGCTAGCCATGGTCAAGGCCGTCTAGACAGGGAGCAGTGCGGGGCTCTGTAAATACAGCATTGACGGAAAGCATTAGCCTCCTTAACTGCACAGGTTACACCCAAATAAGTCAATTCCTTCGGTGGGTCTTGCTTTGCCAGCATATTCACTGTAAAACATGTAACAGACACTTAAAATAGAAATCAAGATTACAGGCAATATTTTGGAAACCAGGTCTTCCTCAAGCTGTGGAAAAATCTGGGTGGCCCAGATTCCTTCCTTTCTTAAAATAAGACTGCTTTTCCTCCCACTCTAGAAAAGAGGTGGAAATGTTTACATGGATACATCTGATGTGTTGACACAGCTCTTAGCAATAAGTCCTTCAAAAGGGCGATCTTTTCCTTCAGGTTCTGCAACAAAGCTCTGATTGTCACGGTAAGCTGAAAAGAAAAGAACACATCCTAAGTATTCCAGTCCAGAGGTATAGAATCCACGAAATTACATCACGTCAACACCACTTCACAGGCTATGATTCAACCAGGCAAGGGCTGGAAGAGATACTCAGCCCCTCACGACAAACTCAGGGCTGGAAGGAGACTGAGTGGTGTCCTGGTCTAGCTGCCCACCTACAGCGTGTATACCAGCTCCACAGCCTGGCCCAGTGGTGCGCCAAGCCAGACTGGAACTGAGGCTGGCTGGAAGTTGTCAGTGTGCCCTCACAATCAGCTGAATCCTGTTGCCTGAGCTTCTGCCCATTGATCCTATTTATCTGCCTTGGAGCCATGCAGGAAATTATGTTCACCAAATCTTCATTCAACAGCAAAAACCCTCGGTTCTCTCAACCAGGCTTCAATGACAAGGCGTGGAGTCCCTTGCCATCCCCACCGGTCTCTCTCAACAACTGGTAAAATTTACAACCCCATGAAACGTTTTATAGCAATGTGTTCTTTTCATACAAGAGGAATGTTAACCACACATGACTCTTTTTCTAGGAATATGTGAATTTTCTCCAATCAACCTAGAATCCTAGAAGACATTTTTGTCTGTGACTCTAACCTGTTACATTAAAGGATGGAGAAGACTGGAAAGGTGAAAAAACAAACTGCGTAGGTTAAGACATATTCAGCCACGGACGAAATCGGAGACAAATTAAAAAGACAGAAGGCCGCAGTTTCCTTTGCTACCTTGTCAAAAGCAGCAATTATACAACTCAAATGGGCTCCCTCCTTGGATTTGCAAAATCACACCAAGGAAAACCAGCCAGCGCACCAGAGGCTGGCCCAGGGCTGCATACATCCGGCAACCCTCCGAGGCACCTGCAGCCCAGGAAAGTCTAACCTGAACTACTCCCATACCCCTGGGAACCAAAGAGGAGCCAGTTACAATGCTTGCCGGGAAACACCAAGGAAGGCAGATCTCTCTACATTCAAAGACAAAAGAGCAAAACAAGTAAAGAAAAAAGTGCCACACACACCAGGTCTACGAAGAGGAGTCCGCAAATCAAAGCATTCAGGAGATGGAAGACTGTGTATGTAGCCATTACAAATCATGGCTCAAATCTCAATTTGTTCACACAGAAAGATATCCATCACAATTTATTAAAAGAAAAAAATCAAGCCATAAAATAAAATATCACCCAAACAGAGAAAAAAACAACCCAGGAACTAAATACAGATACTTCAAAACACCATGGTTCTGTCTAAGTTGTGGGACATTCTAGTATTTTATAAGAAAATGATTACTTTCATAATCAGGAAAAAAGTGCCATTATCACAATTAAACAGACACTTTCTAGAGCACAAGAAAAAAAAAAGACAGCCTAATTCATGTTTTAAGCTAACATAACCTTGGTAACGAGCAGTGACAGATATAACCACATGTCAATCTCACTTAAGAATTACAAATGTAAAAATCTTTTCAAAAATATTAGCAAAGCAAATTCAGAATTACATTAAAAAGGACCATATACCATCAACAAGTAGAAACTATTCCAGTAATTTAAGCACAGTTTAATGTTAGAAAAATCTAGTAATAAAGCTCATGGTGTTAATGATTAAAAACAGAATAAATATATGATTAATACAGTATAAGGGAAAATTTTTAAAAAGAAACACACACCAAAAAAAGAAAAACTAAGAATAGAACACTGCCTTAACTGCAATATTATTTAACTTTGCTCAAGAAGTTCCAACCAATAGAATAAGAAAAAATAAAGAAATATACAAGCACTAGAAAGATGAGATTATTATTTGAGATTGATAACAGTCTATTTAGAAAAGTTCAGAATCAACTGAAAGACTATTACTAATTTATTATTCTTATATTTATTATTATTATTTTGAGACAGACTCTTGCTCTGTTCCCCAGGCTGGAGTACGATAATGTGATCTCAGCTCACTGCAACCTCCACCTCTCAGGTTCAAGCAATTCTCCTTCCTCAGCCTCCTGAATAGCTGGGACTATAGGCGCCTGCCACCAAGCCCGGCTAATTTTTGTATTTTTAGTAGAGATGGAGTTTCACCACATTGTTCAGGCTGGTCTCAAACTCCTGACCTCAGATGATCCACCCATCTTGGCCTCCCCAAGTGCTGGGATTACAGGCATGAGCCACCGTGCCCAGACTGAAAGATTATTAAAAAGTAGAAGAAAAATAGTAAAATTAAAAAAAATAAAAAACAAAATAAAAACAGTAGAAGAATTCAGTATGCTGAGTAGTCATAAAGTGAAAAAAAATCAAGGACATTCCTAAATTTAAGTAATGCCTAGGAAGGATTTTTTAAATTATTATTTTGAAACTTCACTAACAATACCAACAAAATCTAAAAAATACAGCACAGTGCCTGGCACACAGTAACTGTGCAATAAATACTGCTGAAGAAACAAAAGGAAACACTCAATATTGTAAAAGCATAAGTTTTCGCCAGGCATGGTGGCTCACGCCTGTAATCCCAGTGCTTTGGGAGGCCGAGGCAGGCAGATCATGAGGTTAAGAGATCGAGAACATCCTGGTCAACATGGTGAAACCCTGTCTCTACTAAAAATACAAAAAAATTAGCTGGGCGTCGTGGCACAAGCCCAGCTACTCGGGAGGCTGAGGTAGAAGAATCGCTTGAACCCAGGAGGCGGAGGTTGCAGTGAGCTGAGATTGTGCCACTGCACTCCAGCCTGGCGACAGAGCAAGACTTCGTTTCAAAAAAAAAAAAACCAAAACATATATATATTTGTTTTCTCTGGGTGCCGTGGCTCACGCCTGTAATCCCAACACTTTGGGAGGCTGAGGTGGGTGGATCATGAGGTCAGGAGTTTGAGAGCAGCCTAGCCAACACAGTGAAACCCTGTCTCTACTAAAAATACAAAATTAGCCGGGTATGGTGGCACCTGCCTGTAGTCCCAGCTACTCGGAAGGCTCAGGCAGGAGAATCGCTCGAACCTGAGAGGCAGAGGTTGCAGTGAGCTGAGACCACGCCATTGCACTCCAGCCTGGGTGACAGAGTAAAACTCCTTCTCAAAAAAATAAAATAAAATAAAATAAAATTTTATATATATATATATATATATATATATATATATATATATATAAAATGTTCCCCAATTTCATCTAAATATACATGTCTATTTGAAATCCCATTTGGAATTCTTCTATTGCAGAAGAGGTGGAAATTAAGGCACAGCAGTTTGGTTTTTTTCCTTTTTTCAAATGAAGTTTTACAAAATTACTCTGACAGAAGGAAAAATGAAGGAAAATAAAGGCTATGAATATGTGTAATATTCATATGGGCCTTAATCAGATATAAAGTGATTATAAAAAACTACAAGAGTTGATGCTGGCAATTACCAACAGCTTCAATAGTGCAAGAGGACAGCCCAGAAACAATGTGGCTGTATACAATCCAGTAAATGAAATACGAACTATTTCATATGAGAGAAAGAAATTACTAATTTAGTAAATGGGGAAAAAATAAAATTAGATACCTACAGCACACCAAAGTAAACACCAAATATGTCAAAGATGTACATGCACAAATGAAAGAAAGTAACAGGAAAAAAGGTTAAGGAAAATTTAGATAATTAATTATTTATATAACCTCTGCATGCGAAAGGCCTTTTTAAGCATGAGTATTTCCTCCTCCGTTAGAAAAGATCACCAACAAAAATGCTGATAATTTCAAATAAAATTTAAAAACCAATACAAGTTTTAAAATGTCACCTATAAAATCAAGTTAATAGAGAAAATACGTATACTAAATACACTAGATCAAAGCTTAATATAGTTAACATGTATATAAAGAGAACTTTGAAATTAAAAAAACAAGGCTGGGCACGGTGGGTCATGCTTGTAATCCCAGCACTTTGGGAGGCTGAGGCAGGAGGATCTCTTGAGGCCAGGAGTTTGAGACCAGCCCGGCTAACATGGCAAAATCCCATCTCTACTAAAAATACAAACATTAGCCAGGTATAGTAGCATACAGCCATAATCACAGCTACTTAGGAGGCTGAGGCACAAGAATCACTTGAACCTGGGAGGAGGAGGTTAGAGTGAGCCAAGATCGAGCCACTGCACTCTAGCCTGGGCAATAGACAAGACTCTGTCTCAAAAAAAGAGACAGAGAGAAAAAGAAAAAAGGAATTAAGAAACAAAAAGATTAGGTTAAGGACATTATACAGGCAATTCATAAAGGAAGAAACACAAATATGAAAAGATGTTCAAGGCCAGGCACAATGGCTCATGCCTGTAATCCCAGCACTTTGGAAGGCTGAGGCAGGTGAATCACCTGATGTCAGGAATTCCAGACCAGCTGAGGCAGGGTAATCACTTGAACCTGGGAGACCCAGAGGTTGCAGTGAGCCTAGATTGTACCATTGCACTCCAGCCTAGGCAACAAGAGTGAAACTCCATCTCTTCAGAAAAAAAAAAAAAGAAGAAAGAAAAGATATTCAAGACATAATAAAAATGCATATTAAACTACTGTAACATAGTATTTTTACCTAATAGAGATTTTTAAAAAGATAATCAAAATTGGTGTAGAAATTATAGAAATGTAATTCTGTAATACATGTGTTCAAAGGGCTTAAAATGTTACACAATCCAAATCCAGAAAGTCTACACTGAAGAATTTATTTTAACATGGGCAAGAATTTGGCTAGATTTAAAAATCATTTATAATTAGAAAGACTCTAACTGTCAAAGAAGATGACACCAGTTAAATAGATAAGAGCCCTTCATGTGAAAGATCAAACCATATATTTACTAGAAGAAAGCAGAAATAAGTATTTTATAACCTGGAAATAGCAAAAACTTAGATATGACTAAATATACAGAAGCAATTAAAGATTGGCAGCCAACTTCATTTAAAAAAAAAACCACAAAACTTTCACATGAATAAACTACCACCAGCAAAGTCAAACGTCAAATGATAAAGGAAAGGAAATAACTGTAATTTATCACAAGGAGCTGATCTCCCTAATATGTGAGGAGCTCTTAAAAGATCAGGACTAAAAGGCTAATAATCCAGTCGAAAATGGGCAAAAGATGGTTCACAAAAGAATATATATATAAATGGCCTTTAAGTATATGAAAGCATACTCCACTTGACTCATTATATGAGAAATACACATTTAAAACGACACTGAAAGACCATTTCTCACTTAAGAGATTAACAAAAATTCAGAAGATTCACAGCACCCTCTGTTGGCCAGGCTGGGAAGTGCTCACACATTGCTGCTGGGGTGTCAAAGGTGACAACCCCTTTGAAGGCGGATTTCACAACAGGTAAAAAAAAAAAATTACATATGCCCTAGTTCTTCGAACTCACCTTTAAAAGACATCTACACATAATTTTTTTTAAAGGGCAAGTTTATTTACTGCGGTATTAATCACAACAGCACAAGACTGGAAGCAATCTAATTGCCCTTCCTTAGGAGACAGGTTAAATGAAGGATGTTATATCTACCCTAAAGAAGAACAAGAAATATGAAATAAAATGGAGAAATTTCTGTAATATATTATTAAGTGAAAAGATCAAGATACAAAAGAGTGTCTCTCATATATATGTATATAAATAAATATATATCATATATATCGATGTGTGTGGTGAGGGAGAGAGAGAGGGAGAGACAGGGAAAGAGGGGGAGAGAGAGAGAAAGAGAGAGAGAGAGAAAGAGAGAGAGACAGTCACTGACCAGGCTGGAGTGCAATGGCACAACTTCAGCTCACTGCAACCTCTGCCTCCTGGGTTCAAATGATTCTGCTCAGCCCCCTGAATAGCTGGGATTACAGGTGCCCACCACCACACCCAGCTAGTTGTTTGTGTTTTTATTAGAGACGGGGTTTCACCATGTTGGCCAGGCTGGTCTGGAACTCCTGACCTCAGGTGATCCTCCTGCCTCAGCCTCCCAAAGTGCTGGGATTACAGGCGTGAGCCACCACACCTGGCCCAAAAGAGTATCCTTTATATAAAAAGAAGAATATATACACAGACACACACATACCAACATACATATACACACAGAGAGGCTTATTTCTGCAAAAATTTAACACAGGAAGAATAAACCAGAAATTAATGAAAATGGTTACGCAGAAGAAGTAGGTTAAGAAGAGGTAGAAAAGAGAGGAATGAGAACAAGACTTGGAGTGTCACTTTTATATAATTTTGACTTCTGAACAATGTAAATGTTTTACTTATTTAAAATTAAATCAAAAAAGCTGGAAAAAGCAACTCCTGTAAATGAATAAAAACAGAAACAAAGGATAACATAAGACAGAAAACAAGAATCAATTATTGCAAAACTCCTCAACAAAATACTGGCAAATGGAATCCAGCAGCAGATCAAAAAGCTCATCCACTACAATCAAGCAGGCTTTATCCCTGGGATGCAAGGTTGGTTCAACATATGCAAATCAAAACATGTGATTCATGACACAAACAGAAATAAGACAAATGCTACATGATTATCTCGATTGATGCAGAAAAGGCTTTCGATAAAATTCATCACCCCTTCATGTTAAAAACCCTCAATAAACTAGGTATTGAAGGAGCATACCTCAAAATAGTAAGAGCCACCCATGACAAACCCACAGCCAACATCACACTGAACAGGCAAAAGCTGGCAGCATTCCCTTGAAAACTGGTAGAAGACAAGGATGCCCTGTTACTACTCCTGTTCAACACAGTATTGGAAGTCCTGACCAGGCCAATCAGGGAAGAGTAAGAGAAGAGAGGAGGGGAGAGGAGAGAAGGAGAGAGGAGAGGGGAGGAGAGAAGGGAGGAAGAGAGGAGAGAGTAGAGGAGAGGGAAAATGGGAGAGAGGAGAGGAAAGTGGAGAGGGGAGAGGGGAGACGGAAGAGGAGAGGGCAGAGGGAAGGGGAGAGGGGAGAGGGAAGGGGAAGGGAGAGGAGAGGAAAGAGAGAGGAAGGGAGGGAGGGAGGGAGAAAGGAAGGAAGGAAGGAAGGAGGGAGGGAGGGAGGGAGGGAGGGAGGGAAGGAAGGGTATCCAAAGAGGAAGAGAGGAAGTCAAACTATCCCTGTTTGCAGACATGATCTTATATCTAGAAAACCTCATACTCTCCGTCCAAAAGCTCTTTAAGCTTATAAACAACTTCAGCAAAGTCTCAGGACACAAAATCAGAGTGCAAAACATCACTAGCCTTCCTATACTACAACAGTCAAGCCAGGAGCCGCATCAGGAATGCAATCCTATTTACAATTGCCACCAGAAAACAAAATGCCTAGGAATAGAGCTAACCAGGGAGGTAAAAGATCTCCACACACAAAAAAAAACTATAAAACACCGCTCAAAGAAATCAGAGATGACGCAAACAAGTGGAAAACATTCCATGCTCATGGACAGCAAGAATCAATATTGTTAAAATGGCCATACCGCCCAAAGCAACGTATAGATTCAAGCCCATTGCTATTAAACTACCACTGACATTTTTCAGAGAACTAGAAAGAAGTATTTAAAAATTCATATGGAATCAAAAAAGAGCCCAAATACAAGGCAATCCTAAGCAAAAAGAACAAAGCTGGGCTGGGCGCAGCAGCTCACGCTTGTAATCTCAGTACTTTGGGAGGCAAAGGAGGGTGGATCACCTGAGGTCAGGAGTTCAAAACCAACCTGGCCAACATGGTGAGCTCCCGTACTACTAAAAATACAAAAATTAGCTGGGCATGGTGGCTCCTGCTTGTAATCCCAGCTACCCAGGAGGCTGAGGCACGAGCATTGCTTGAACCCGGGAGGCAGAGGTTGCAGTAAGCCAAGATCATGCCACTGCACTCCAGCGTGGGTGACACAGCAAGACTCTGTCTCAAAAAAAAAAAAAAAAAGGAGAACAAAGCATCTTGCTAACCCAACTTTAAACTATACTATAGGGCTATAATAACCAAAACAGATATAAACCATGCAACAGAATAGAGAACCCAGTTGACTGGGCACAGTGTTTCAAGCCTGTAATCCCAACACTTTGGGAGGCTGAGGCGGGCAGATTACCTGAGGTCAGAAATTTGAGACCAGTCTGGACAATGCGGTGAAACCCCGTCTCTACTAAAAATACAAAAATTAGCTGGGCATGGTGGCACACACCTGTAATCCCAGCTACTCGGGTGGCTGAGATGCAAGACTCGCTTGAACCCAGGAGGGAGAGGTTGATGCAGTAAGCTGAGATCGTGCCACTGTACTCCAGCCTGGGAGACAAAGCAACACTGTCTCAAAAATAAATAAATAAACAGAGAACCCAGAAATAAGGCCACGCATACAACTATCTGATCTTCGACAAACCTGACAAAAATAAGCAATGGGGAAAGGGTTCCCTATTCAGTAAGTGGTGTTGGGATAACTGGCTACCACGTGCAGGAGATAGAAAATGGACCCCTTCCTTATACCATCTGCAAAAATTAACTCAAGATGGATTAAAGACTTACGTTTAAAACCTAAATCTAGGCCGGGCATGGTGGCTCACGCCTGAAATCCTAGCACTTTGGGAGGCCGAGGTGGGTGGATCACCTGAGGTCAGGAGTTCAAGACTAGCCTGGCCATCATGGTGAAACCCCATCTTTATAAAAATAATAATAATAATAATAATAATTTTAAAAACCTAAATCTATAAAAGATTTAGGTTGCCTGGAAGACAACCTAGGCAATACCATTCTGAACATAAGAACAGGCAAAGATTTCATGACAAAGACACCAAAAGCAATTGCAACAAAAGCAAAAAAATCGGCACATAGGATCTAATTCAACTAAAGAGCTTCTGCACAGTAAAGGAAACTATCAATGGAGTGAACAAACAATCTACAGACTGGGAGAAAATATTTGCAAACTATGCACGTGACAAAGATCTAATATCCAGTATCTATAAGGAACTTAAGCAAATTTACAAGAAAAATCCACCCCATTAAAAAGTGGGCAAAAGACATGAACAGACACTTTTCAAAAGAAGACAGACATGGTGCCAACAAACATAGGAAGAAAAAGTTCATCATCACTGCTTATTAGAGAAGTGCAAATGAAAACCACAATGAGATACTATCTCACACCAGTCAGAATGGCAATTACTAAAAAGTCAAAAACTAATAGACGCTGGAGAGGTTTCAGAGAAAAAGGAACACTTATATACTGTTGGTGGGAGTGCAAATTAGGTCAATCATTGTGGAAGACGGTGTGGCAATTCCACTAAGAACTCAAAACAGAAATATTATTCGACCCAGCAATCTTGTTATTGGGTAGACACCCAAAAGAATAGAAATTATTCTCCCATAAAGACACATGTATGTATATGTTCCCTGCAGCACTATTCACAGTAACAAAAGACATAGAATCAACCTAAATGCCTGTCAGTGGTAGACCAGATAAAGAAAATGTGGAACATATACACCATGGAATATTATGCAGCCATTAAAAGATCAAGATCGTGTCCTTTGCAGGAACATGGGTGGAGCTGCAGGCCATTATCCTTAGCAAACTAATGCAGGAACAGAAAACCAAAGACTGCATGCTCTCACATTCTGTAGGTTATTTGTTCACTCTGTTGATGTAAGACAGGGCTAAATGGTGAGAACACATGGACACATAGATGGAAATGACACACACTGGGCCCTAGCAGAGGGGGGGAAGTTTAAAGGAGAGAGAGGATGAGGAAAAATATTAAGTACTAAGCTTGGCTGGGCGCTGTGGCTCACCCGTAATCCCAGCACTTTGAGAGGCCAAGGTGGGCAGATCTCGAGGTTAGGAGATTGAGACCATCCTGGCCAACATGGTGAAACCCTGTCTGTACTAAAAACACAAAAATTAGCTGGGCATGGTGGCACGCACTTGCAATCCCAGCTACTCGGGAGGCTGAGATGCAAGAATCACTTGAACCGGGAAGGCAGAAGTTGCAGTGACCCAAGATCACACTACTGCACTCCAGCGTGGCAACAGAGGAGACTCCATCTCAAAGAAAAATAAATAAATAAAATAAGTACTAGGCTTAATACCTGGCTGACAAAATAACGTTTACAACAAACCCCCACAATACAAGCTTAACTATATATGACAAACCCACATATACACCCCTGAACTTGAAAGTTAAACTCTTAAAAAAATAATTCTAGTAACTTTGGAACATAATAACCTCAGTCATCTTAGATTCATCTAAACTTTAACAAATTCAAATTTTGAACTTAGTGTTTGTCGTGGTACTTTAATTCTGAAACTATTTTCTGTAAACTGTAAAATAGACTAAATGAGTAAAAACATACTGATGCTTTTGGAAATTAGGATTCTCACTGTGAGAGAAAGAAAATACAAACTTGGAATGGGGAAAATAAGGAAGAAAGGTGTGGTGTTAGATTTGAATCGGAGGCTTATATTTTTAACCATAATCACAAGTATAAACGTGTGATTTCACAAAAATCTATTTTCTAGCCAAATCCCACCACTGCTTTTATACAGCCCATAACTAAAGATGGTTTTTACTTTTTCTTTTTTTTGAGACAGGGTCTTGCTCTGTTGCCCAGGCTGGAGTGCTGTGGTGTAACCTCAGCTCACTGCAGATGCCACCTTCTGGGTTCAAATGATTCTCATGCCACAGGCTCCCGAGAAGCTGGGATTACAAGCCTGTGCCACCACGCCCAGCTAAATTTTGTATTTTTAGTAGAGACAGGGTTTCACCATGTTGCCCAGGCTGGTCTTGAATTCCTGACCTCAAGTGATCTACCCACCTCAGTTTCCCAAAGTGTTGGGATTACAGGAGTGAGCCACCACACCCGTTTTTACACGTAAAATGTAAAACTTATAACTATCCTTGTGGTGATAATAGAAACTCCAAGACTTGAAGACATTGTCTCTTGGCCTGCAAAGACTAAAAGATTTATTATCTAGAGGAAGTTTACTAACCCGTGAACTAGACTATAAAAGAGAAATGTTTGGCTGGACGCAGTGGCTCACACCTGTAATCCCAGCACTTCAGGAGGTCAAGGCAGGCAGATCACCTGAGGTCAGGAGTTCAAGACCAGGTTGGCCAAAATACTGAAACCTCGTCTCTACTAAAAATAGAAAAAATTAGCCGGGTGTGGTGGCAGGCACCTGTAATCCCAGCTATCTGAGAGGCTGACACAGGAGAATCACTGGAACCTAGGAGGCAGAGGTTGCAGTGAGCTGAGATTGCACCATTGCACTCCAGCCCGGCCAACAGTGCAAGTCTCAAAAAAAAGAAAAGAAATGTTTATGGTAAAACAGGAGAACTTAAATACGCTAGGTTTCATTTAGTCTCAATTAAATAACTATTAACTGGTTGGCTGTGATGTCCGTTCAACACATGGAAGCAGATAGATCATTAGACACACGTGTGCACGGAGAGCCTCAAAGAAAGATAGGAGGGTTGTTTGAGTTTTCAGATCTCAAAACTCAAACAAATCATTGTGTACTAATTCCCTCCTGGTATTACCTTTGGTGTCTTTTCACCTTTTCTTTCATACTGATTCCGTTGTTGAATTTTCTCAGCAATTTCTTGGGCAATTTGACAAGTAGAATCGTAGGTGGAGAACCTGCATCAAAGTCATAAAAAGAGAAAATGTTTAAGGTTAATTTTTGTTTTTCTTTTTGTTTTGATAAGGAGTGTAGCTCTGTGGCCCAGGCTGGAGTGCAGCGGCGCAATCGTGGCTCACTGCAACCTCCGTCTCCTGGGTTCAAGTGATTCTCCTGCCTCAACTTCTTGAGTAGCTGGGACTGCAGGTGTGAGCCACCATGCCTGGCTAATTTTTGTATTTTTAGTAGAGACGTGGTTTCACCACATTGGTCAGGCTGGTCTGTTTAAGGTTCTTTAAAAGAAATTTTTGCATTGTCTAAGTTTGACATTTTCATTCTAGTCACAGAATTCAAACAAAAGTGGAGAACAATAGCATTACCAGTAAAAGCAACATGGACTGAGTGATATTTACTATGTGCCAGGCACTATTCTGAAGGCTTTATTAGTAATAACTCACTTAATCTAAACAGGAACACTATGAAGTGGGTGCCATTACCATCTCCGTCTCATACAGGAGAAAATGAGGCACAGAGGCAGAGTGACTTGCCCAAGTGGTACTACCCGCTGCAAACCAAGGCTGTCTGGCTCCAGAGCTGGGGCTCTTAACAACGGTGCCATTCCGCCGATGATAAAGCATTTGGGGGCCTCTGCTGTACTGGGCAGTGGAGAAGACAGCAGTGAACAGAATGCACACAGTCCCTGCTTTCACAGAGCTCATATTTTAGGGAAAGAAACTCATAAAACAAATACCATGGCAGGTGTTGACAGGTGCTAAGAAGAAAAATGCAGCAGGACAAAGGGACAGAGAGTGATGAGGAGCTGCTATTTAGAATCCCGTGATACTGAGGCAAGCTGAAGAAGCTGGCCTCAGAGATGCCTGGGGGACAGCTCTAGGTCAATACAGACCTTAAGTCTGATAAGAAACATTTACAATCTATTCTCCCTAAAGCCTGCTACCCAGAGGCTTCGTTTGCATGATAAAACCTTGGTCTCCACAACCCCTTAGCATAACCCAGACATTCCTTTCTATTAATAATAACTCAACCAATTGCCAATCAGAATATTTTTAAATCCACTTACGACCTGGAAGCCCCTCAACCCCCTTTGAGGTATCCTGCCCTTCTGAATCGAGCCATCATAAATCTTACAGGTATTAATTCATGTATTATTCTCCCTGAATTGTATAAAAGCAAGCTGCTCCCCAATCACCTTGGGCACATGTCTTCAGGACCTCCTGAGGGTGCATCCTTAACCTTGGCAAAATAAACTTTCTAAATTGATTGAGACCTGTCTCAGATACTTTAGGTTCACAGTATCAAGGGCCTTAAAAATGTTCATACCCCCCAGGTGCGGTGGCTGAGGCCTGTAATCCCAGCACTTTAGGAAGCCAAGGTGGGTGGATCACCTGAGGTCAGGAGTTTGAGACCAGCCTGGCCAACGTGTTGAAACCCGGTCTCTACTAAATATATAAAAATTAGCTGGGTGCGGTGGTGAGCACCTGTAATCGCAGCTACTTGGGAAGCTGAAGCAAGAGAATCGCCTCAACCTGGGAGGTGGAAGTTGCAGGGAGCCGAGATCACGCCATTGCACTTCAGCCTGGGCAACAAGAGCGAAACTCCTGGCAACAGAATTTTTTTTTTTTTTTCTCAAAAAAAAAAAAGTTCATACCCTTGAACCCAATAGTTCGATTTCACTTTCAACAGTCTAATGAGAAATCCAGTTAGTCAAACTAATTGAGAATAACAAAAAAAGTATAAATGCTTTCACTTTCAACAGTTCTAATTCCTCCTTCTAGACAAGGAGCCCAAGGAAATAATAGATGGAACAAAGAGCCTGCCTTTGAGATGAAAAAAAACAACAACTAATACTAGGAGAAAAATAAATTATGGTCATTCATGTGATGCACCATTAGGCAACATAAAAACAATTATGTTTTTAAAGAATGTCCAATTACATAGAGAAATGCTGTTGTATCAGGTGTTGTGGCTCACGCCTGTAATCCCAGCACTTTGGGAGGCCAAGACGGGTGGATCAGAAGGTCAGGAGATCAAGACCATACTGGCTAACATGGTGAAACCCCGTCTCTACTTAAAAAAAAAAAAAAAAAAAAATCAATAATGGCTATTTCCAAATTACAGAGTTAAAGATGCTATTTATTTTCCTCTTTGCAAATTTTCAATTCTCTAAATTGAATACTCTCTATCAAGTGGTGTATATACCTGTTAAAATTAGGTTTAAAAAAATCAATGTTAAATTAAATAAATGGCCCAAATAACCTAGATTCCAGGTAACTCAACTTTGTTCTTGGAATCCATTCTTCTAACATCGAGGCTGTCAGCAACGTAAACAATTATAGACTATATTAGAAATAACAACATAAGACATATATTCCAACAAGAACGTTATGGAGCTGTAATCTGTTTTTAATTATTAAGCAGAAAGGTCAAGTCTATTATGCTGTAACAGGACGTTCCTTGGGATCAAAACTTGCATCTTTCATCGTGCAATCCTTGGGATTAATTGCTAAATAAATGACCCTATCACCTACTATTTTACTGCAGAAGCTACTGCTAAAAGAAAATTGTTCACAGTATTAACTCAAGAAAGTGTAAAATGCCTTATAAACAAGTACACAATTTCCCTCCCAGATTCCTGTATCTGGAAGGGCCCCCAAGATCTAGGTCTTAGTCCCAACTGGTTACTAACTGGCCGGTGACCATGGATTCCGAACCTCGGTTTCTCCACCTGTGAAATAAGGGGGTTCACCGGATGGACGGACACGCTGCAAAAAGGTTATTTTGACTTCACTTTTATAGGAGTCCAGGGAAGCCTGAACCGGCCAGCTCCACCACCAAGATGGGCGGGAAATCCCCCGCTGCGAGATGCAGCCCAGAAAAGCTCGAGCAATAATTTAGAGATTTGGCTCAAGTCCTCAGTTCTCCAGCGGACCACCCCCGTTCTCCTTCCCGGGCCCCCCTGGCAAGGACCAAGGGTGGCAGGATGTGGCTGAGCCCCCTCAGCAGAGGGAGGGTCTCGCCGCCCCTCCCCTCACCCGAAACGCCTCCAGCGGCCGTGCCAAGTGGTCGCCTGCTCCCCGGAAGCCCGGCCGCCCCGAAGGTCCCCTCGGCGCACCGCCGCCCTCACCCGGGGCTCACCAGGGGTCCGGTGCCATCGTGCAGACTCCGCCCGCCGCTCGGACTCTTCCTGCTCGCAGCAGCTGACTACGGCGGCCGGGGCGGCTCACTCCCCGCAGTTCGTCCCGTGCGCGACCGGAGCCTGGAGTTTGCCAAGTGAATATAACGAGGGCCTTAGAACCGCAATCAGAGAAAGTGCTGCCCTGGGGACAGTAGGTGGGAGCCATCTACTCCCACTGAGATGCGAACTGCTGAGCTCAGTTAAAACTGTGAATAGAAACTAAGCATTTTCCCAGGAAGGTGGGAGCGCTGTAAGACCTCTCTCTAGCAGTTACTTAAGAATTCATCCGGGGCCGGGCGCGGTGGCTCATGCCTGTAATCCCAGCACTTTGGGAGGCCGAGGCGGGTGGATCACGAGGTCAAGAGATCGAGACCATCCTGGTCAACATGGTGAAACCCCGTCTCTACTCAAAATACAAAAAATTAGCTGGGCATGGTGGCACGTGCCTGTAATCCCAGCTACTCAGGAGGCTGAGGCAGGAGAATTGCCTGAACCCAGGAGGCGGAGGTTGCGGTGAGCCGAGATCGCGCCATTGCACTCCAGCCTGGGTAACAAGAGCGAAACTCCGTCTCAAAAAAAAAAAAAAAAAAAAAAAAAAAAAGAATTCATCCTGCTTCCAAAACAAAAAGCTAGATTGCGGTGAGACTTACACCCTATATGAACTTATTACAACCTACCTTAAGTTAACTTTCTGATATGTACATTAATGACGCTCAATAACGCTTTTTAAAAAATCTTTAACATTTTTTTCACTCAGCTTCAAACAGGGGCCCAACGAAGTTATCAATTACGTATTGCTTTATAGCAGCCTTCCCATCACTCCTCTACGCTTGATGACTTATTTTTTAAATGCCATTTATTTGGTGCTTGCTTTTAGAGTTATCAGGAAGTCGCAGACTCTACACAAAGGGATGGAGGAATTAGTTCTGTGCAGTTAGTGCCATCCCGTAAATTTCCAGAGAAATAGCACACACAGAAAAGAAAAGAAGAAGAAGAATCGTCTCACCTCATCCCTCCTCCCAGCCCCCATACCCCTTATTTCCAAGAATGCTAATGAATTGGAACTCGGCAGGGTGGGTTTCTGCGCGGGCGTAGAGCTGGCGCGCATGCGCTCGCCCGTTACCATAACGACCAGGAGACGCTACACTTACCTGGTAGGAGAGCAAAATAAGCAGAACTTCCCAGAGATGGAGAACGAAATTTCCCCGGAGGCTCAAGTGGCGGAGCTGGAACTTGACGCCGTGATCGGCTTCAATGGTGAGGTTTCCAGCATCTCTGGGCTGGCTCGTTTAGGAACTCAGAGGACGCGTAGTTCAAGCAGGAACAGCGAGACAACGAGGACACATGAAAGGCAGTGTGGGACAATGGCAGGAGCCCTGGCCGGGGACAGGCACAGGAGGACCCGCACAGCCCGCCCCGCCCCAAGGCCTTGGAGAGTCACTTCCTCGCTCCGAGCCTCGGGGAGTGTGGGGTGTTTTGTTTTTTTTTTTTACCAGCTCGGACAAGCGCGGGGGCACCTAAAAGGGACCACATGCCTCCTCCCCAGGCGGGACGGATGAGTAAGGGGGTGGTTGGAACCCTTCTCCCGCTGGGTCAGCCCTTCCTGGCTCTGAGCCCCACGCGGCTCTCAAAGCCCTAGGCCCCTTCCTAACTATACAGAAAGATGCTGTCTGTGTCGGCCCCTGGGACTAGCTACGAAATCTGCTAAAATCCCGGATGGCGTACCAGCAAGAAAGCGCTGGGAGGGAATGTGTGTTTGAGCAACCCCCTAAGGGGATGATCTTGGTTCTCTAACATCTTAAGGAAGGTTTCTAAATGGTGAGGATTTCAGACCAGGACAGCAGGGGAAGGGGACGCCAGGGGAAGCTGAAGGGGAAGAGACGAAGGTCGCTCTGCTGAAATCTTATTTGTGACTGCCCTGTTGTTTTGAACATTCAGGGAAGAAAAAGCTGTTGTGGGGTTTCGTTGTTAGTTTTGAGAGGTTTTGGTTTTCTGAGGGATGAGAAAACAATGAATTAGATTTTAGGAGAAGCAAAACTTTTTTAAAAATGTGTGTTGTGATGCCTGAAAGCGTTAAGAATGTGGATGCAGAACAATCACTGTCTAAAGTTGTAAGCATACTCTAGGATTTAGCTCTTGACTCTTGGTTTTACTTTAACCGTCTCCGATAGAAAGTGAGCGCTTTACCGGGCCGGTGACTTACGCTTGTAATCCCAGCACTGTGGGAGGCTGAGGTGGGCAGATCACGAGGTCAGGAGTTCGAGAGCAGCCTGACTAACATGGTGAAATCCCATCTTCACTGAAAATACAAAAATTAGCTCGGCCTGGTGGCACACGCCTGTAATCCCAGCTACTTGGAAGGCTGAGGCAGGAGAATCGCTTGAACCGAGTAGGCAGAGGTTGCAGTGAGCCGAGATCCCGCCACTGCACTCCAGCAGCCTGGGCCAACGAGACTCTGTCTCAAAAAAAAAAAAAAAAAAAAAGGAAGGAAGTCAGCGCTTTATACATTTCGGATATCAGATATCCTGAGAGCTGATTACAAGATCATTGGGAAAGAATTGAGCAGCCTACAGTGGGTTGCAAAGCATCACTTATTGAGTCAATGTAGGACCACACACACAGAACTCTGCAACTGAATTCATGCTGTGGTTGCAGAGTTCCAAGTCCAAATATATGGTAAATTATATGCCAATGTCTTCCATGACAATTACTAGTTATCTTTGCCTTTTAGAATGACCCCCATATAATCAAATTGTTGTTACCTTGGTGGCTTTATATTAATATATATTCTTTCACACAATCAAATATACATGTATGTATAACCTCTGTGCAAAGTAATACCTTCTGGACTAAGAATACAGGGATAATTCCATAGCCATGCTTATGAGGAAGAATTTAGAAAACTGGAAACATACAGTAAAACTGAAAGAAAAATCAGCCATTATTACATTTTTCAAACATATCACTGTAAATTTTTGGTGTGACCCCTTTGAACATACATTTACATACAAATAGTTTTTTTTTTTTTTTAAATAAAAGTGCGCTCAAGCTGTATATGTTCTCTCTCTCTCTCTCTCTCTCTCTCTCTCTCTCTCTCTCTCTCTCCCTTTTTATGGAGTCTTGACCTGGCACCCAGGCTGGAGTGCAATGGTGGGATCTCGGCTCATTGCAACCTCCACCTCCTGGGTACAAGCAATTCTCCTGCCTCAGCCTCCTGAGTAGCTGGTATTACAGGCACGTGCCACCACATCCAGCTAATTTTTTGTGTCTTTAGTAGAGACAAGGTTTCACCATGTTGACCAGGCTGGTCTCAACCTTCTGACCTTGTAATCCACCCACCTGAGCCTCCCAAAGTGCTGGGATTGCAAGCATGAGCCACTACGCCCGGCCAATTGTATATATTCTCTTATCACCAGACTTTTTTTCATCTACTAATATACCATGTAAATCTTTCCTTAGCAATAAATATAATAAAATAAATAATATACTTCATGCCATAATTTAAATATAATATTAACATAATATTTTATGCCATAATTTATTTAAATAACACCCTGTTATTGAGACTTTAGTATAATTTGCATATTTTTGCATTTATTTTTAAATGCAACTAAGAACATCTGCAGAGCTAAGTCTTTTTGCTCTTTAACTTTTTTCTTAAAATAAATTATGGGTACATTTAGAATGTCTAAAATCTAAATACCTAAAAATGTCTAAAGACTTTTTTTATTTTTATTTTCTTAAATTTTAGAGATGGGATCTCACTATATTGGGCAGGCTGGCCTCAAACTCCTGGGCTCAAGGAATCCTCCCACCTCAGCCTCTCAAGTAGCTGGGACTATAGGCTTGCTAGTATACTGACTCAGTTATATCCTAAAGACTTTTGATGTATCCTCCAATGCTATATCCTATACACAACAGAAACATATATAGAAATATTTCTAATAGCACTTTTTTTTTTTGGAGATAGGGTCTCACTCTGTCAACCAGGCTGGAATGCAGTGGCTTGATCCCAACTCACTGCAACTTCTGCCTCCTGGGTTCAAGCAATTCTCCTGCCTCAACCTCCCAAGTAGCTGGGATTACAGGTACCCACCATCACACACCTGGCTAATTTTTGTATTTTTAGTAGAGATGGGATTTCACCATGTTGACCAGGCTGGTCTCAAACTCCCGGCCTCAGACAATCTGCCTGCTCGTCCTCCGAAAGTGTGAGATTACAGGTGTGAGCCACCGTGCCTGGCTGCATATTTCTCATAGTTAAACATTAGAAACAATCAAAATCTTCATTAAAAGTTGAAAGGACAAATCAATTGTAGTACACCGTATGTATACAATTTAATTCCTCTGCAGGAATTAAAAAGAATGAACTACTGCTATATACAACACTATGGATGGATCTCACAAACAGATAATGTTAACCAAAAAGCCAGATACAAAAGAGTACAAATCTTATTGTTCCATCCCTATAAAGTTCTAAAAGGAGTGAACTGAATCTACCGGAATAAAAGTCAGAGCAGTGACAACCTTTCAGGAGACGTAGACTGGGAGAAGGAACGTGGGAGGCCTCTGGGTGTGCTCATGTTCTACTTCTTGACCTGGCCTCTGGGTGTGCTCATGTTCTACTTCTTGACCTGGCCTCTGGGTGTGCTCATGTTCTACTTCTTGACCTGGCCTCTGGGTGTGCTCATGTTCTACTTCTTGACCTGGGCTGTAGTTAAACAGGTGTGTTTAACTGAAACAAAGAAACTTAAAACTAGACTTTAAAACAAAACAAAAAAAAAAAAAATCACAAGATCTACAAATTTAGAAAAGAAGAGACTTCTTTATTCCTTCCTTTCCTCCCTCCCTCCCTCCCTTTCTCTCTCTCTCTCTCTCTCTCTCTCTCTCTCTGTCTCTCTCTCTCTCTCTCTTTCAAGACAGAGTCTCACTCTGTCCCCCAGGCTGGAGTACAGTGCTGCTATCTCGGCTCACTGCAACCTCTGCCTCTCAGAGGTTGCCTGAGCCTCCTGAGTAGCTGGGATTACAGGCATATGCTACCATGCCCAGCTTATTTAGTAGAGACCCCATCTCACCTGAGCTCAGAAGTTCGTGACCAACCTGGCCAACGTGAACCAGGCTCAAGGTGATCACCTGCCTTGGCCTCCCAAAATGCTGGGATTGCAGGTGTGAGCCACTGCGCCTGGCCGGCTTATTTTAAAGTGTTACATCCTGCAAGGTGGCCATCCTGCAGGCTGAGAAGTGTGCCTCAGGCCAACTTCTATACTAGCTCTTAAAAAAAGACAGAGAAGGTACAACTTTCATAAGGCTTGGGAGAAAAGATTTTGACTAGGAGTAAGGGGGTAAAGATTGAAGGCAGAACATTTCGGGTAACAGGAATGGGGGACAAAGGAGGAAAAGTGGAGAGCGTGGGGCCCGGTTGCAGAAGGGCAAATAGCATGGTGTGGCTTCAGTATCAGGAACTGGCAGGATATCACAGGAAAGAGAACGTGGAGTTAGATTTCAGAGGCCTTAAATGCCAAGTGATTGAGTTTAGATTTCAGATGGAAACAAATTAGAAACAAAAGCAAGGCCCCTTTTATCATTGCAACACTGAAACTCACTGTAGTGTTACATATTACACTTGAATTATTTTTTGAGACAGAGTCTCCCTCTGTCTCTGGGCTGGAATGCAGTGGCACAATCTCAGCTCATGGCACCCTCCACCTCCCAGGTTCAAGAGATTCTCCTGCCTCAGCCTCCTGATTAGCTGGGATTACAGGCATCTGTGACCATGCCTGGCTAATTTTTGTATTCTTAGTAGAGATGGGGTTTCAGCATGTTGGCCAGGCTGGTCTTGAACTCCTGACCTCCTGACCTCAGGTGATCTGCCTGCCTCAGCCTCCCAAAGTGCTGGGATTGCAGGCATGAGCCACCATGCACGGACTTAAACTTGAATTTTAACTTTATGATGTCAATATGTAACTGTAGTTAACACTTAGAGGTATTATATTTTGACCAGAATTTATTATTTAAGCAAACCAAATATAGCTGTGTTTAGAACCCTTAATAAAGTTGTAGTTATTAAGAGTTTGGTCACATTCATTCATTGACTGGAGTAGATAGCCTATGATTTTCCTGTTACAGTATACAAAGAGTTCTTATAAAACAGCAACAACAACAAAATAGATCAGGAGTCTACAAAGGATACCCCATGGGTCAAATCTGGCCCATTGCATGTTTTTGTAAATAAAGTGTTATTGGAATGTAGCTATGCCCTTTTGTTTATGTATCATCTATGGCTGCTGGCTTCTTTTTTTTTTTTTTTTTTTTTTTTTTTTTTTTTTTTTTTTTTTTTTTGAGACAGAGTGTTACTCTGTTGCCCAGGCTGGAGTGCAGTGGCATAATCTCAGCTCACTACAACCTCTACCTCCTTGGTTCCGGTGATTATCCTGCCTCAGCCTCCTGAGTAACTGGGATTACAGGCGTATGCCACCACGCCCAGCTAATTTTTTATTTTTAGTAGAGACTAGTTTTCACCATGTTGGTCAGGCTGATCTCGAACTCCTGACCTCATAATCTGCTCATCTAAGCCTCCCAGAATGCTGAGATTACAGGCATGAGCCCTACGGCTGCTTTTATACCACACTAGCAGATATGAGTAGTTGCAAGAGACCATATTGCCCACAAAGCCTAAAATATTTACTACCTGGACCTTTGCTTGTTTGTTTGTTTTCTGGGGGGGCTGGGGGGATGGGGGTGGGAAAGGCCAGATCTTGTAAATAGGTAATGGGCAAAGAAATATAAATGGCTATTCACGCAAAAAGCTAAAAAATGCTATTAAAGGTCATGTGTGGTGGCTCACACCTGTAATCCCAGCATTTTGGGAGGCTGAGGCAGGAAGGTTCCTTGAGGCCAGGAGTTCAAGATCAGCCTGGGAAACATGGTGAAACCCCATCTTTATAAAAAATACAAAAAATTATCCAGGAGTGGCAATGCATGCCTGTGGTCCAGCTGTTTGGGAGACTGAGGTGGGAGGATCACCTGAGCCCAGGAGGTGGAGGCTGCAGTGAGCTGTCACTGTACCACTGCACTCTAGCCTGGGCAACAGAGTGAGACCTTGTCTCAAAAAAAAAAAAAAAAAAAAAAAAAAAAAGCTATTAAAGTAATGATGTTTTGGCCGGGCGTGGTGGCTCACGCCTGTAATCCAAGCACTTTGGAGGCCGAGGTGGACAGATCACCTGAGGTTGGGAGTTCAAGACCAGCCTGACCAACATGGTGAAACCCCATCTTAAAAAATAATAATAATAAATAAAACTAAATTTAAAAAAATAAATAAAAGTAATGATGTTTTTCACTTCTCAAACTGGGGAAGGCAAGTGTGTGTGTGTATATATATATATATATATATATATATATATATATATATATGTGTGTGTGTGTGTGTGTGTAATATAGTAAGGTAAGAAAAAGAAATGGTTCTCAATTACTATTGTCAGTATTAATTTTACAACCTTTTGAAGGCCAGTTTTATAGTATCTTTTACGATTTTTAATGAGAATAATCTTTAAGTTTTTTTTTTGGTTTTTTTTTTGAGACAAAGTCTCACACTGTCACCCGGGCTGGGGTGAGGTGCAACCTCCACCTCCCAGGTTTAAGCAATTCTTCTGCCTCAGCCTCCCAAGTATCTGGGATTACAGGCACCCATCACCATGCCCAGCTAATTTTTTGTATTTTCAGTAGAGATAGTGTTTCACTATGTTAGCCAGGCTGCTCTGGAACACCTGATCTGATGATCCACCTATCTCAGCCTCCCAAAGTGCTGGGATTACAGGCAGGCCACTGTGCCCAGCCATATCTCTGAGCTTTTAAGGACATGAATCAGCCGGGCGCAGTGGCTCAAGCCTGTAATCCCAGCACTTTGGGAGGCTGAGGCAGGTGGATCACGAGGTCAAGAGATCGAGACCATCCTGGTCAACATGGTGAAACCCCATCTCTACTAAAAATACAAAAAAATTAGCTGGGAATGGTGGCACGTGCCCGTAATCCCAGCTACTCAGGAGGCTGAGGCAGGAGAATTGCCTGAACCCAGGAGGCAGAGCTTGCAGTGAGCCGAGATCGCGCCATTGCACTCCAGCCTGGGTAACAAGAGCGAAACTCCGTCTCAAAAAAAAAAAAAAAAAAAAAAAAAAAAAAAAAAAAAAAAAAGAGTATGTACAATGAAGTTCCCTGTGACATTGTCTATAATAGCTGAAATATTGGAAGAAACAACCCAAATGTCCATTGTAAGAAGTTTGAAAAAATTATGCCCCAGAAATGTTTTTGAACAAGACAGGTGGTGGTCGCTCCACATCATGAATGTGCTAAATGCCACTGAATTGTTCACGTTAAAATGGTTAATTTTATGTTATGTGAATCTCACTCCAATAATTTAAAAAATTATATTCCTTTTGTGCAATTAAATACCATATAATCCTTGAGAAAAATGGGATAGACGTGTATAAAATAACCAGGAAAGATGTCAAAGATATGTTAAGTATAAAATGTAATTTGCCTTACAGTGTGTATTATATGAGCCTCTTATGGTTTAAAGTGTACATATGTTTGAGAGAGAGAGAGAAAGAGGGGATAGAGAGGAGGGAGGGGGAGGGACAGAGGGAGAAAAAGAGGGAAGGAGAGGAGGAGAGAGAGACAGAAAATGGAGTGTGTGTATGTCAGGAGAAGAGAGCAAGGAACATTCATTGCCGTGGACATGCGTAGTTTTGATAACTCCATATTTGAAGGCTATTCTATTTGAGAAGAATCCCAAGATAGGTAGGAGCTAGTTCTATTGCTTTAGTGAGAGCCTAAAAGGGGCACATAGTTTCTCTCCTAACTCCTTGGCAGGATGTAACATAATTGGCTCAACCAATCCGACTTTCCCTCCCAGCAGTTCCACTCTTATAAGAGTGATGCAAAGGAGCATGCTGGGGGTCAAATACTGCATTGAGCGTTGAGCAGTGTGGCAATGAGAGCTCTTTAGTTCATGTCACTTGGTCTCGCCTTGCTATCAGTTCTGCCCATTTTTCAGGTGTGATCCAAATTTCCTGCCGGTTGTGTCAGCAATACGTATTCCTTCCATAAAATTCTTTTTCTGCTATATTTAGCCAGAGTTGACCCTTCTAGTTTGCAACCAAGAACCATAATTATTAAATGCAAAAACAAAAATAAATCTGAAGAAATACACACCTGCATGTTACAAGGTGATCTCTGGGCCGATTTTGTACCTTAGAGTAGAGTAGCTTGGTCCTGGGGCATGTGTGCATTCAAGCATCATCAATAAAGATACATTGTTTCCCAAAGCAATTAAAACAATTTACTTTCCCACTAAGCATTTTATGAGTATTCCCTTTGATCTACATCAACACCAATGCCTGGTACTCTCAGCTATCTTAATTTTAGCCATTTTGGTAGCTATGACGTGGCATCTCACTTTGGATATAATTTACATTTTCCTGGTTACTTATGAGGTTGCACCTCCTTTTGTATGTTTAGCAAGTTTTGAATTTCATTCATGATAAACTGGCTATCCATATCCTTTGCTCATTTTTCTATTGAGAAGCAATGTTTTTCTTATTGCTTTGTAGGAGTTTCTTATATATTATGGAGATGATCCTTTGCCTACTGTATACATTGCAAAGATCTCCTGGTTTGTATTTTTCTCTTCATCCTTAATGTCTTTTGTCATTATTATTATTATTATTATTATTATTTTTTTTTTTTTTTTTTTGAGACGGAGTTTCCCTCTTGTTACCCAGGCTGGAGTGCAATGGCTCGATCTCAGCTCACCGCAACCTCCGCCTCCTGGGTTCAGGCAATTCTCCTGCCTCAGCCTCCCGAGTAGCTGGGATTACAGGTACACACCACTATGCCCAGCTAATTTTTTGTATTTTTAGTAGAGACGGGGTTTCACCTTGTTGACCAGGATGGTCTTGATCTCTTGACCTCGTGATCCACCCGCCTCGGCCTCCCAAAGTGCTGGGATTACAGGCTTGAGCCACCGTGCCAAGCCTAAATTTTTTTTTTTTTTTTTTTTTTAAGAGACAGTCTCACTCTGTCGCCCAGGCTGGAGTGCAGTGGCACAGTCTCGGCTCACTGCAACCTCTACCTCCCAGATTCAAGTGATTCTCCTGCCTCAGCCTCTCAAGTAGCTGAGCTTATAGGTGCCCACCACCACACCTGGCTACTTTTTGTATTTTTAGTGGAGACAGGGTTTCATCATGTTGATCAGGCTGGTCTCAAACTCCTGGCCTGAAGTAATCTGCCTGCCTTGGCCTCCAAAAGTGCTGGGATTACAGGCATCAGCTGCCCTGCCCAGCCTAGATATTTTTCATTTTTAACATAACTGGGTAAATATATCAGCCTTTTCTTTTATGATTTGCTGTTTTTGTGTCATAGTTAGAAAGTCATTTCTGATACCTTTTGTATATATTATCTTGTTTTTCTCATTTAGGTCATTGATCTACCTAGAAGATATTGTTTGTGTAAGGTGTGAATTATGAATCTAATTTTAATTTTTCATGTGGATAGCCATATGATTGTTTATAAAGAACCTGCAATTAGAAAAAAATAAAAATATTTTTAGTAGGAATAGATCACCCCAAAGAGACAAACCTTGGTATTATAAGAACATGTCGCATAAAAAAGAAACTCTCCGTTAAAATGAAAAGAATCATTTATTCAATAATTACATTTGGCCATTTGAGCAAAAATAACCATTTAGCAAAAGGAATCACATAAAGCACCAAAATAAATTTCAGAGGGAGTTAAATGTAAAAGAAGCATACATTTAAGAACCAGAAGATTATATTAATAAATATTTATGACTCTTTTGATGGAGAAGGAGACAGCAACAAAAAAATATTTTTTAAAACCCAAGAATAAATGTAACAAGAAATGTGTGAGATCTTTACGAAAAAAATCGAAAATGCTACTAGAAGACATAAAAGGAGACTTATGGGCTGGGTGCAGTGGCTCATGCCTGTAATCCCAGCACTTTGGGAGGTTAAGGTGAGTGGATCGCAAGGTCAGAGTTCGAGACCAGCCTGACCAACAAGATGAAACCCCGTCTCTACTAAAAGTACAAAAATTAGCTGAGCGTGGTGGCATACGCCTGTAATCCCAGCTACTTGGGTGACAGAGCAAAACGCCGTTACAAAAAAAAAGAAAAACAGAGAGACTTATGCAGAAATATATCCTGTTTTAAAACTATATCTTATATTAATATATCTCACTATAAACACAATCATGAATTTTAAATAGTCAAGGTGACATGAAAGTTCATATTGTAAAATAAACACTAAGAGTAATCAAAAAAAATCTGACCACAGATGAGTAATAAGGAGGACCCGGGTCTGCTTCATATTAAAGCATATTACAAGAGTTTTTACTTGTTGAGATACTTCTTAGTATAATCGAAATCAGGTCCTGGCCACTTGTCACTTGAAAGCTGAAAGCTCAAGAGATGAGCTTTGGTGAAAGGAAGGTTAGCTTTATTTGAGAAGCCAGCAACCTGGGAGAGGTAGTAATCTAGCTTTCTTTCTTTCTTTCTTTCTTTCTTTCTTTTTTTTTTTTTTTTTTTTTTTTTGAGACGGAGTTTCACTCTTGTTACCCAGGCTGGAGTGCAGTGGCACAATCTCGGCTCACTGCAACCTTCGCCTCCCGGGTTCAGGCGGTTCTCCCGCTTCAGCCTCCTGAGTAGCTGGGATTACAGGCATGCGCCACCATGCCCAGCTAATTTTTTGTATTTTTAGTAGAGACAGGGTTTCACCATGTTGACCAGGATGGTCTCGATCTCTTGACCTCGTGATCCACCTGCCTCAGTCTCCCAAAGTGCTGGGATTACAGGCTTGAGCCACCTCGCCCGGCCCAACTAGCTTTCAAAGACACCTCACCGAGTTGAGTCTCTGGATCAGGGAAATTAGAGGAAATAATGATCAAAGCATTTCGGTGAAATGTACGCAGCCTCGGGTGGGCAGTTGGTCAATATTTTGGGGCCTTCTGCAGATGCCATTTGCCCTGTTCTCGCCAGGCTGGTCAGCCCATTCCAAGAGTTGTTGGTCATTGTATTTTATTTTATTTCTACTGAAGGTTCTGTTTTCCTGAGACTGTTTTTAGTGAATAATCTACAAACTCAAGCAAAACAATAATTACGTTCAAACAAACAAGCTTTTCTCTAACATGGAAGCAGTAGTGTTACATTTACAGATATGTGGAGTACAGGATCTGCTTGTGGAAAGAGGTGTCACCGTGAATGGTCCCAGGCTCTTCAGACCACCTGGCAGGCACTTAGAACTGAAACCAAAATTTAAATTTTTTTTTTTTTTTTTTTTTTTTTTTGAGACAGAGGCTCGCCCTGTCGGAGGCCGGAGTACAGTGGTGCAATCTTGGTTCACTGCAACCTCTGCCCCCAGGTTTAAGCGATTCTTCTGCCACAGCCCCCCTGAGTAGGTGGGACTACAGGCGTGCAACCACACCTGGCTAATTTTTGTATTTTTAATAGACACAGGGTTTCGCCATGTTGGCCAGGATGGTCTCAATCTCTTGACCTCGTCATCTGCCCGCCTCGGCCTCCCAAAGTGCTGGGATTACAGGCATGTGCCACTGCACCTGGTCAAAAAAAAAAAAAAAAATTCTTTTCCTGGTTAGGCATATTTGACATATTAAAGTTGTATCAATTTAAGGTGTATAATGTAATGTGTTAATATACATGTACATTCTGAAATGATGTCCACAATCAAACTAATTAACATATTCACCTCACAAAGTTACTTTGTGTGTATGATGAAAACACTTAAAATCAACTCTCTTAGCAAATTTTAAGTATACAATGCAGTATTACTATTATTATTATTATTGAGATGGAATCTCACTCTGTCACCCAGGCTGGTGTGCAATGGCACAATCTCGGCTCACTGCAACCTCCACCTCCCAGGTTCAAGCAATTCTCCTGCCTCAACCTCCCAAGTAGCTGGGACTAAAGGGGCTCACCAACATACCCAACTAATTTTTGTATTTTTAATAGAGACAGGGTTTCACCATGTTGGCCAGGATGGTCTTGATCTCTTGACCTTGTGATCCACCTGCCTTGGCTTCCCAAAGTGCTGGGATTACAGGTGTGAGCCACGGCGCCCGGCCACAATGCAATATTATTAACTAGTCACTACACTGTACATTAGGTCTCTAGAACTTCTTTATCCTGCATAACTGAACTTTTGTACCCTTTGACCAACATCTCTTCATTCCCCTCACCCCTAGCAACCACCATTCTTCTCTCTGCTTTTATACATTTGGCTTTTTCAGGTTCCACATATAAGTGAGATCACTATGCATTATTTATCTTTCTGCATCCAGCTGATTTCACTTAACATAATGTCCTCCAAGTTCCTTTAAAAAAAATAGATTAAGGACCTGAATAGGTATTCCTCAAAAGAAGACATACAAACGGGCAACAGGTATATAAAAAGGTACTCAACATCACTAGTCATCAGGGAAATGCAAATCAAAGCCCAAATGAGGTATCGCCTCACACCTGTTAGAATGGCTATTGTCACACAGACAAAAGATAACAAGCTGGCGAGAATGTGGAGAAAGGGAACCCCTGTCCACTGTTGGTGGGAATGTAAATTGGTACAGCCATAATGGAAAACAGTACAGAGTTTCCTCAGAAAACTCAAAAAGAAAACTACCATATGATCTGGCAATCCCACTTCTGGGTATATTTCCAAAGGAAATGAAATCAGTATATGGAAGAAATATTTGCACCTCTATGTTCTATTCAGCGCTATGTTCAGCACTGTTTGCAATAGCCAGGATGTGGGAACAACCTGAGTGTCCCTCAACAGATGAACGGATAAAGACAATGTTGACCGGGCATGTTGGCTCACGCCTGTAATCCCAACACTTTGGGCGGCAAATGTGGGTGGATCACAAGGTAGGAGTTCAAGACCAGCCTGGCCAAGATGGTGAAACCCCATCTCTACTAAAACTGCAAAAATCACCCAGGCACAGTGGCAGGTGCCTGTAATCCCAGCTACTTGGGAGGCTGAGGCAGGAGAATCACTTGAACCTGGGCAGCAGATGTTGCGGTGAGCCGAGATGGCACCACTGCACTCCAGCCTGAGTGACAGAGTGAGACTCTGTCTTAAAAAAAAAAAAAAAGAAAATGTCATACACATACACATGTGCACACATACAGGCGTACACAATGTAATATTACTCAGCCTTTAAAAAGAAGGAAATCGGAGGCCCGGTGCTGTGGCTCACGCCTGTAATCCCAGCACTTTGGGAGGCTGAGGTGGGTGGATCACCAGGTCAGGAGTTCAAGACCAGCCTGGCCAACATGATGAAGCTCCGTCTCTACTATGAATAAAAAAAATTAACTGGGCATGGTGGTGTGTGACTATAATTGCAGCTACTCGGGAGGCTAAGGCTGGAGAATCGCTTGAACCCAGGCAGCAGAGATTGCAGTGAGCCAAGACTGCACCACTGCACTCCAGCCTGGGCAACAGAGTGAGACTCTGTCAAAAAAAAGAGAGAGAGAGAAGGAAATCATGCCATTTGTAAAGACATGGATGAACCTGGAGAATATTATGGCTTGTTAAGTGAAATAGGCCAAGTGTTTATCTTTCCCAAACCTTTGCCTAAGGTAGTTGACTTGCATTCTCCGTATGCCTGTGCGCTCACCCAAGCAGGCTGCTCACGCTCCATGCACTCACGCTCTCTAGGATTGCAAGAATTGGCCATAGGCCTTGCTGGACCAGCATCAGCATCACTTAGGAGCTTATGAGAAATGCAGCATCAGCATCACTTAGGTGGCCTGAAATAGAAATCTGCATTTTAACAGGATCCCTCAGGAATTATATAAACATAAAAGTTTAAGAAGTAATTACTAGATCAAGTGATTACTAGAAGTAATTACTAGACTTTTTGTCAGTAGAATAAAATTGTCTATTTCCCCCAACTTATTTTAGCTGAACTAAGGATTATTTTTAAAGTGTTGGCCAGTGGCGGTGGCTCATGCCTGTAATCCCAGCACTTTGGAAGGCAGAGGCGGATGAATCACAAGGTCAGGAGTTCGAGACCAGCCTTGCCAACATGGTGAAATCCCGTCTCTGCTAAAAATAAACACACACAAAAAATAGCTGGGCATGGTGGTGGGCACCTGTAATCCCGCTACTCAGGAGGCTGAGGAAGGAGAATCGCTTGAACTCAGGAGGCAGAAGTTGCAGTGAGCCAAGACCGCACCACTGCACTCCAGCCTGAGCAACAGAGCAAGACTGTGTCTCAAAGAAAAAAAAAGTATTGTCTTTTGTACTCAAGTAGAAAATTCCCAGCCACTTCTGCACCTGATTATTATTGCTGTTCATCTTTCTCTTTTAGGACATGTGCCTGCTGGTCTGAAATGCCATCCTGACCAGGAGCATCTGATTTATCCTCTGGGTTGCACAGTCCTCATTCAGGCAATAAATACTCAAGAGCAGAATTTCCTACAGGGTCATAACAACAATGTCTCCTGCTTGGCCATCTCCAAGTTGGGAGAGTACATCGCCTCTGGACAAGTCACATTCATGGGGTTCAAGGTGAATACTGTGAAAACCACTCATTGTGAATTTATCCAGAGGTGCCTCTTAGAAGAGCTGCTCCACGTGAAGTTGTTAGTTCCGTGCAGCAATGTGCTTTGTTCTTCCTTCTTCTTCCTCTTGACTTCTCTTTTAACTCATTTTCGTTCCATCAGACTGGGAGTGAAGGACTCTCATGATTTTACACCCGAAGTTGCAGCTTGTGACTGATACTGCTCACAAACAAAAGTTCCTGCTGAGTTTCCTTTGTGTTGCTGTCACGTTTGTAGAACCTGATCTGATTTCTAGAAAAGTGATAGTATGGGCCAGGCGTGGTGGCTCATGCCTATAATCCCAGGACTTTGGGAGGTCAAGGCAGGTGGGTCACCTGAGGTCAGGAGTTTGAGACCAGCCTGGCCAACATAGTAAAACCCCATCTCTACTAAAAATTCAAAATTAGCTGGGCCTGGTGGCATGTGCCTGTAATCCTAGCTATTTGGGAGGCAGAGGCAGGAGAATTGCTTGAACCCGGGAGGTGGAGTTTGCAGTGAGCCGAGATCGCAGCATCGCACTACCGCCTGGGCAAAAAGAGTGAAATTCCGTCTTAAGAAGAAAAAAAAAGAAAGAAAGAAAGAAAGAGAAAGAGAAAAGAAAAGTGACAGTACTAATTGTTTTTCATCAAGAAGGGTGGCTATCTTCTCAGATGCTTTGAATGCCTCCCTATGATCTGATGGTGTGTTCTTGTCCCCAGGCAGACATCATTTTGTGGGATTATAAGAAAAGAGAGCTGCTTGCTCGGCTGTCCCTTCACAAGGGCAAAATTGAAGCTCTGGCCTTTTCTCCAAATGATTTGTACTTGGTATCGCTAGGAGGCCCAGATGATGGAAGGTAATGAACTGAACATATTTACTTCTATTCTTTTTTTTTTTTAATGTAACTTTTATTTTAGGTTCAGAGGTAAATGTGCAGGTTTGTTATGTAGGTAAACTTGTGTTTCCACTGTTTGTTATATAGGTAAACTTATGTCCCGACAGGGGTTTGATGTACAGATGATTTCATCAACCAGGTGCTCAGCCTAGTAGTTATTTTTTTCTGATCCTTTCCCTCCTCCTACCCCTCACCCTCAAGCAGTCCCCAGTGTCTGTGTTGCCTTCTGTGTGTCCATGTGTTCTCATCATTTAGCTCCCATTTATAAGTAAGAACATGTAGTATTTGGTTTTCTATTTCTGTGTTAGGTTGCTAAGGATAATGGCCTCCAGCTCCAACCATGTTCTTATAAAGGACATGATCTCATTCTTTTTTATGGCTGTGTAGTATTCCATGATGTATATGTATCACATTTTCTTGGTCCAGTCTACCACTGATGGGCATTTAGGTTGATTTCATGTCTTTGCTATTGTGAATAGTGCTGTGATGCACATATGATCACATATGCCTTTATGGTAGAACAATATATATTGTTTTGAGTATATAGCCAGTAGTGGGATTGCTGGGTTGAATGGTTGTTCTCTTTTTAGCTCTTTGGGGAATCACCACACTGCTTCCCACACGGTTCAACTAATCTACATTCCCACCAACAGTACATGAGCATTCCCTTTTCTTTGCAACCTCACTAGCATCTGTTATTTTTTGACTTTTTAATAATAGTCATTTTGACTGATATGAGATGGTATCTCACTGTGGTTTTGCTTTGCATTTCTCTAATGACAGGAGATATTGAGCCCTTTTTCACGTTTGTTGGCTGCACGTATATCTTCTTTTGGAAAGTGCTCATGTCCTTTGCTCACTTTTTAATGTTTTTTTTTTTCCTTGTACATTTATTTAAGTTCCTTATAGATGCTAGATACTTTGTCAGATGCAAAGTTTGCAATATTTGCTTATTTTCTGCCAGATATATTTCCAGAAGTGACAAGGGCCCTGTCCCCTCTAGTATTCTCTCTTGGCCCATCTTATGTTTGAGTGTGCATTGTGTGAAAAGCCTCTGAGAAAAATATCATAAAAGAGTGTTTTTCAAACTTGGCTGCATGTTGAAATCACCTGGGCAGCTTTAGGGAATCACTGGTGCCTGAGTGTATCTTCAGAGTCCAGTTTGATCGGCCTGAGCTCTAGGAGTTATACAAGCTTCCCAGTACTGCATTGAGTAAAAGTGGTGAGAATGAACATCTGTAAGGAACATGGCTGTGCCTTGGTCAAGGATAGGCTGCGGCAGGATGTTTACATCCTGCGTGACTCAATGAGTTTAGAGTGCAGGCATATAATTCCACTGTTATGATAGCCATGTAGCCATAACATGGGAAGGCCATCACTTGGCTCTACACCACTATTGACTGTAAAAAGTATAATTGCCCTTTTGACATTGTGCAGGTGCCCTGGTGCCCAGAGAAAGAGAGAGAGACGGTGGCGTGAGGTGGCTCATGCCTGTAATCCCAGCACTTTGGGAGGCTGAGGCAGGCAGATCACCTGAGGTCGGAAGTTTGAGACCAGCCTGACCTACATGCAGAAACCCCATCTCTACTAAAAATACAAAATTAGCCAGGCGTGGTGGTACATGCCTGTAATCTCAGCTACTTGGGAGGCTAAGGCAGGAGAATCGCTTGAACCTTGGAGGCATAGGTTGTGGTAAGCCGAGATTACGCCGTTGCACTCCAGCCTGGGCAAGAAGAGCAAAACTCCGTCTCAGATAAATAAATAAATAAATAAATAGTGAGCCAGAGCTGTCCATCTTTGCAGATGGACAAAAAGGAGCCAGGACACAGCTCAGCCCGCTCATTCCCAGAGGGAGAAAGAGTTAAGCTGCTGATCCTGAAGGCAGGGTAGAACTGGTCACGCAGCTGTATGTGGGAGCTGCTGGCTCAAGCAGCCAAGACAGGATGGACAGTGTGAGAAAGCTGTTGATGAGAGCTGTTGCTGAGTAAAATCATCTTCCACCTGCCTACAGCCCCCGAGTGTTCCTTCTGCTCATGCACTCACTCCCCTTGGACTTCAGCATGGGCTGCACCCGTACCCCGGGCTGTGACAGCATCTTCATCTTGTTTCAGATCTTAGCGGAAAGACTCAATTTCACCCCATTCAGTGTGATGTTAGCTGTGGGTTTGTCATATGTGGTCTTTAACATGTTGAGGTATGCCCCTTCCATACCCAATAGAATATTATTTAGCCATAGAAAATAATTTTTTTAAAAAAGAAGGATGAGCTGTTGTCATTGTAGCAACATGAATGTAACTGGAAGTCATTATGTTAAATGGAATAAGCCAGGCACAGAAACAAATATCTCATGTTCTCACTCAAAAAGCGTAGCTCTCATGGAAGGAGAGAGTGGTTTGCAGAGGCTGGGAAAAGAAGGAGGTAGGAGGATAAGAGTAGTTGGTTAATAGGTACAAAAATACACTTACATAGAATACATTCTAGTATTCAATCACACAGCAGGAAAATTATGGTTAAAGATTTAGTGAATATTTCAAAATAGCTAGAAGTATTGTAATATTCTCAACACAAAGATAAATGTTTGAGGTGACGGAAATCCCAATTACTCTGATTTAACCATTATGCATTATATACAGGTATCAAAATATCTGTGTACCCCACAAACATGTACAGCTAGGTATATCTATAAAAACATATCCCAGGTAACTCTAAATATGCAGTTAAACACGAGATCCATTGCTGAAAAGAAGGACACCACACCACCACCACCACCACCACCATCATTGTCATGAAAGACAACAGCTACATTTTTCTTTTCTTTTCTTTTTTTTTTTTTTTTGAGATGGAGTCTCACTCTGTCACCAGGCTGGAGTGCAATGGCGCGATCTCTGCTCATTGCAACCTCCGCCTCCCGGGTTTAAGCAATTCTCTTGCCTCAGCCTCCCAAGTAGCTGGGATTACAGGCACGCACCACCACGTCCAACGAATTTTTACATTTTTAGTAGAGACAGGATTTCACTATGTTGGCCAGGATGGTCTCAATCTCTTGACTTCCTGATCCACCCGCCTTGGCCTCCCAAAGTGCTGGGATTACAGGCGTGAGCCACCGCACCCGGCCGACAACAGCTACAATTTTAAAGCACTTACTATGTGGCAGGCCTGAGCTGAACATTTTTATTGCATTGTCTAAGTTAAATCCCACATTAATTTCAAGAAGTGGAAGCTATTGGTGGCAGGTGAGGAGCCCGCTGGTAAGTGACAGACCTGGAAGACAAACCCACCCTCGCAGCTTGACTCCAGAGGCTGCACCTTTAACTTGCATCGCCAAGACAAAGTTATGATCTTTGCCCTTGTGTTAAATCACAGCCGAGTTAGGCAGAGAATACAAGGGAAATTGAAAAAAAGAAGTATATTTAAAATATATTAGCAAGAACTGGTCGGGCGTGGTGGCTCACATCTGTAATCCCAGCACTTTGGGAGGCTGAAGTAGGTGGATCACCTGAGGTCAGGAGTTCAAGACCAGCCTGGCCAACCTGGTGAAACATTGTCTCTACTAAAAATACAAAAATTAGCTGGGCATAGTGCTGAGGCCTGTAATCCCAGCTACTCAGGAGGCTGAGGCAGTAGAAGGGCTTGAATCTGGGAGGTGAATTTTGCAGTGAACCAAGATTGCACCACTGCACTCCAGTCCGGGCGACAGAGCAAGGCTTGACTAAAAATAAATAAATACATAAACAAAATGTACTGGGAAGAACAATCAATGCAGAACATATTCCTATGTAAATGTCAAAGGAACACAGTCTGTGGAAGAAAAATAATAACACCTGAGATTTCTGTGGGACTGAATACTTCCGTACACCTTTACATATATTTTCTTATTTGAGCTTCATAGGTTTATTACAAAGGAAATGTATATTTGTGTATAGTTCTATAATGACAGCTCTTCTCTTATTATATAGCAAGTCAACAAAATTTTCATGACATCTCCTTTTCTCGTCATTCATAAGCGGTCATGCCTTCCCTGGGCCGTTACCAGTTGAGTGTTTCTGATAAGTAATGTATCCAGAAATTCCGTTAACCTTCTTAGCTCAACGTTTTTGTTTTTTTGTTTTGTTTTGTTTTGTTTTGTTTTGTTTTGTTTTTGTTTTTGTTTTTGTTTTTTAAGGAGGGCAAGCAGAAAAAGGCTTGTTTTTTATTTTTATTTATTTTATTTATTTATTTGTGTTTTATATATGGAGTTTTATTTTCTACCTATCTAAATTTTTTTTTAAATTTTACTTTACTTGTATGCTATATCCAGCATTTCTCCCCATAGTATCCCTCCCCACCCTCCCTTGTTTTATTTTAATGACCAATCTGTGTCATTACCGAGACTGCTATCTACAGACAAGAAATGGGGAGCTCCTATTTCTTGTCTCTTTCTCCTTACACACAGTCTTGATCTTCCCCTTCTTGGCCTGAAGACGCTCTTCACGGGGCTTGTGTGCTTCGCTGGGCATGGTGGTATGTGCCTATAGTCCCAGCTACTCAGAGAGAGGCTGAGGCAGGAGAATCGCTTGAACCAGGGAGGTGGAGGTTGCAGTGAGCTGAGATTACACCACTGCATTCCAGCCTGGTAACAGAGCAAAACTCCATCTCAAAAAATAACAGTAATAATCATTCTGATGTTGATTCAGATGCATGTCCAAGGTTGAAAACACTGCCTTTTGTCATTTTCTTCATTGCATTCCTTTTTATTTTCAACTGGAGTACTTCCCCAAGGAAATTTTTTATATCAGATAAATGGATGGTGGACTTTAAAGCCTTGCATGTCTGAAAAGGTCTTTATTTTAGCGTCAGACTTGATGGATGGGCTCACTGGCTTCCAGCTTTATCATTTCCTTTAAAGCTTTAAAGTGTCACCCACATGTCTTCTAATACCCAGTGTGGTTGAGGAGACGTCAGGGGTGGTGTGATTTCGTTGTTTGGGGTTTGTTTGTTTGTTTTTGTTTTTGTTTTTGTTTTTTGAGATAGACTGTCGCTCTATCGCCAGGCTGGAGTGCAGTGGCGCAATCTCAGCTCACTGCGACCTTCGCCACCCGGGTTCAAGCGATTCTCCTGCCTCAGCCTCCCGAGTAGCTGGGACTACATGCATAAGTAACTTGTTTTGTTTATTTTTTCTTTCTAGAAGCACGAAGATGGTTGTGTCTTATTTTGAAAGCCTGTTTTCTCTTTGACTTTGTTTGTTTGTTTGTTTGTTTTTTGGTACCTCTTATTTTGGCAGTGTGGTGGTGTGGAGCATAGCCAAGAGAGATGCCATCTGCGGCAGCCCTGCGGCCGGCCTCAATGTTGGGAATGCCACCCACGTGATCTTCTCCAGGTGCCGGGATGAGATGTTTGTGACTGCTGGAAAGTAGGTGTCTGTGCTCGGAGTTTTCAGGACTCACAAATTGCTATATTTTCTTGCACAGAAAACATGGTCATTGTGATCTGGGGAACATGTCTTTAGTCCTGAAAAATACCTTACATAATAGTTTTTGTGATTTTTTGTAGTCATTAAAAGTTATTTTTGCTGGAAATATTTTAACTATACTTATTTAAAAATTCTGGGGCTGGGCGCTGTGGCTCATGCCTGTAATAATAATCCCAGCACTTTGGGAGGCCGAGGTGGGTGGATCACGAGATCAAGAGATCAAGACCATCCTGGTTAACATGGTGAAACCCCATCTCTACTAAAAATACAAAAATTAGCTAGGCTGGTGGCGTGCACCTGTAGTCCCAGCTACTCGGGAGGCTGAGGCAGGAGAATCACTTGAACCAGGGAGGTGGAAGTTTTGGTGAGCTGAGATCGCGCCACTGCACTCCAACTTGGGCAACAAGAGGGAAACTCCATCTCAAAAAAAAAAAAAAAAAAAAAAAAAAAAAAAATTCTGATGTTGGCCGGGTGCGGTGGCTCAGGCCTTCAATCCCAGCACTTTTGGGAGGCCAAGGTGGGTGGATCACGAGGTCAGGAAATCGAGACCAACCTGGCCAACGTGGTGAAACCCGTGCCTACTAAAAATACAAAAATTAGCAAGGTGGCAGGTGCCTGTAGGACCAGCTACTTGGGAGGCTGAGGTGGAAAAATTGCTTGAACTCACGAGGTGGAGGTTGCAGTGAGCCGAAATCATGCCACTGGCTTCAGCCTGGTGACAGCACAAGACTGGGGTCTCATGATCTGAGAGTTTGCAAATGAATTCTGCCAGAAAGTTTCAAATGGTTAGACTGTTAGCCATGTAAGATCATTACCAGTAGGATCAGCTAACCAGCTAAGGGTGACCTAGCTGAAAGTTTGAACAGAGGCCAGCATCTGCCTGAGGGAATAAATTGATTTAAATTAATTTACAGATTCACTAATTAGAACCCTGATTGAAGTTTTTGTTTTTTGTTTTGTTTTTCATTTTTCTGATGAAGTTTCGTTGTGTTGCCCATAATCTCAGCTCACTGCAACCTCCGCCTCCCAGGTTCAAGTGATTCTCCTGCCTCAGCCTCCCAAGTATCTGGGATTACAGGCAGCCGCCACCACTCCCAGCTAATTTTTTGTATTTTTAGTAGAGACGGGGTTTCACCATGCTGGCCAGGCTGGTTTCCAACTCCTGACTTCAGGTGCCCATTTGGAGTTTGAAGGCAAGGCTAAACATGAATAAAAAAATTCTTTTTAAATGTTATATACCAGTTCAAAGGGGAAGAAATCAGAAAATACAGAGTTCAAGTATGTGTTCAGTAGAACTATTTTTTTTCAAGCCATCTGTGGCCTCCCCATCTGGGAAAGGCACACATTGTTAGTTACCTTTCCAGCCAGAGAAGAGAATTTGCGCAGCTCTGTATCTATACTGTTTTCCATCCCCGCTTTATGAGGCACAACTGACATTTGTTCCATGGCTAATTATAAGGAATGATCCATTCGAAGGCCATGAAGCTAATTGACTGACATGAAAGCCAGCCCCTACCAAGCAATCTAAAGCAACCGACCAGAGGCTGCGGTGATGCTCTCCAACTTTTTCAGGTTCGCAGAGTGGTTTGACTAAGCCAGGGTTTTATGGCGTTCGCAGCCCCTGAAGCAGCAGGCATTGGTCCACTCTGATGTCCATGAACAATGTTTCTTCAGCACTCAAAACCTGAATTTTACATAAAAAAAGTGTTTTTTTATGACAATCTGCATTCTCTATCTGGTTTGATTTCATGTGACAGTGAGAACTGAGAAAGTTATCATTCTTAAGTAAAATTTCTGACATGGCACCTATATGTGCTGCGTTCTGTAACTTGGTCCCAATGTCATGTATTCCACTATATTGTCCCTGTGAGATGTCCTGCAAATTTCAATATTTCAGATTCCAAATAATATCTACCAGGATGACCATGAAAAAGCTCTTTGTTTTAAAAGAAAAAGTTGGCTGGATGCGGTGGCTCATGACTATAATCCCAGCACTTTGGAAGGCCAAAGTGGGTGGATCACCAGGTCAGGAGATTGAGACCATCTTGGCTAACTCGGTGAAACCCCATCTTTACTAAAAATACAAAAATTAGCCAGACTTGGTGGGGTGTGCCTGTAGTCCCAGCTACTCTGGAAGCTGAGGCAAGAGAATCGCTTGATCCTGAGAGGCAGAGGTTGCAGTGAGCCGAGATTGTGCCACTGCACTCTGACCTGGGCAACAGAATGAGACTCTGTCTCAAAAAAAATAAATAAATAAATAAAGTTAAGTATGTTTAAAATATGTCTGAGTACTTACTATATGTATAACTCTGGGAGCTAAAAAGCAAAAAGAAAAACCTGATACAGTTTTAGATTACTCTTTTCTGCTGAAAGATATTCACTGAAGACTTTGACTATGATATTAACCTTGTTATTTTTATACAATTATTAATTCAGATTAATTCAACATGTAATGAGTAAATACTGACCATATATCAAGTCCTGTGTTAGGTGCTAATTTTGTTTAGCTTTTAGTTGCTTGGTCTAATTTCTTTTTCCTTGAAGACAAGACTCTACACAACAGGTCTTCCCTTTAAAATTTTTCCTTGGGGGGGGGAAAGAAAAACAAACCACATTTAAACTTACTCTTCCTCCTATCGAACTGAAATTTGGTGTCCTCTGACCAACATCTCCCTACTCTTCCACCCCCAGCCGCTGATAGCTACCATTCTACTCTCTGTCAAATGAGTTTGGTGTTTTTACACTCCACAGCTGAGTGAAGGCAGGCAGTGTTTGTTTTTCTGTGCTTGGCTTATTTCACTTAACATAATGTCCATCAGGTTTGCCCATGTTGCCACAAATGTCAAAATTTCTTTCTGTTGTGTACATATGCCACATTTTTAAAGTCCATTCTTCTTCTTCTTCTTCTTCTTATTATTATTTATGGAATCTCGCTCTGTCGCCCAGGCTGGAGTGCAAGGGCACTATCTGGACTCACAGCAACCTCCACCTTCCAGATTCAAGCGATTCTCCTGCCTCAGCCAGTAGCTGGGATAATCCCAGTAGCTGGGGTTATGGGCACCTATCACCACACCTAGCTAATTTTTGTATTTTTTTAGTAGAGACTAGGTTTCACCATGTTAGCCAGGCTAGTCTTGAGCTCCTGAGCTCAGGTGATCCACCCGCCTCGGCTTCCCAAAGTCAATTCATCTTCTGATGGACACTTAGGTTGTGAAGACCATGGTCAGTGTAGTTCATAATATATTGTATACTTGAAAACTGCTAAAAGAATTTTAAATTTCTCACCACCAAAAAAACGGTAAGTATATGAGGTAATGCACATGTTCAATAGCTTGATTTTGTTATTCTACAATGTGTACATGTATATAAGCATCGTGGCGTACACCATGAATATATATCACTTTTACTTGTCAGAAAGAAAGAAAAGAACAAAGAGGAAGAAACTGAATAAGCTCTGATTTACTCTGTACTTGCTCCCATGCTTATGTGTCTGTTTTCAGCAGAGTGGGTAGCGTGCACTTCAGAGTGGGAGGGAGCTGGGTGTGAATCCTTGCTCTGCTGTCTTCAAGCTCTGCACTTTCTCATTTGGCGGGGGATGTTGGAAATAGATGCTCAGTGCTGCAAAGAAATATCAGCACTGAGACAAAAGATCTTTCAGCAATGCAAGTTTTACTCCTGGACTGTGGGAAGGGTGCTCCACTAGCCATCCTACCAGGAGAGTGAGTACCCTCCCTGCAGTCCAGAAAGTAAACATTGCGTTGCTGAAAGATCCTTTGTCTCAGTGCTGATTTTTAATTGTGGCACCGAGCATCTATTTCCAACAGGGGAATCATAAAACTTGCCTCATGGTGTTGTTATGAGGATCGAATAAAAGATCTTTCGTAGCGTACTAGGTTGTAACAAGGCCTCAAAAATGCTTGGATCTCTTCCCCTCCGTTTCAGGGATGAGGTGATGATTAAATCGGTGTCCATTTGATTGCAATTATTTTTATATATAGTGGGACAATTCGAGTATGGGAACTGGATCTTCCAAATAGAAAAATCTGGCCAACCGAGTGCCAAACAGGACAGATGAAAAGGATTGTCATGAGTATTGGAGTAAGTATTCATTAAAGTATTAAATAACAATTAGCACACATTCCTGTTAGTAGTACTGACCAAGGTGTTTGTGTGTGTATGTACATGGGGCTGGGGATAGGAAGGTGAGGCATAGACATAGGGGATGTTGATTGAAGAAGCCCACCTTGGCCAGGCGCTATGCCTCACACCTGTAATGCCAGTACTTTGGGAGGCCGGGGTAGGTGGCTCACTTGAGGTCAGGAGTTCGAGACCAGCCTGGGCAACATGGCAAAACCCCATCTCTACTAAAAATACAAGAACTTAGCCAGATGTGGTGGCAGGTACCTGTAATATCAGCTTTTCAGGAGGTTGAGGCAGGAGAATTGCTTGAACCTGGGAGGTGGAAGTTGCGGTGAGCCGAGATCATGCCACTGCACTCCAACCTGGGCGACAGAGTGAGACTCTGTTTCAAAAAAAAAAAAAAAAAAAACGAAAAGAAGAAGTTCCCTTCAGAAGTCACAGAAGAGTCACTTAGACACAGCACAGGTAAACCTTGTTTTACTGGAATCTAGGCTGTCGTCAAACACACAGAGCCTGCCTCACCTGGAGGAAAGCAATGTAGCCTGTGGCTCTCAGAGCCCACACCACGTTCCTATGCCACTGATGCTGCTTCTGCTACTGCAGATAAAGTTTCTGACCATGAAACCCATTGTTGAAATGGAATCTCTTCCATAAAGGGAAATTATTAATAGACTTTAACTGCAGATTTATATATTCAGGTTGCGTATTCCTTATCTGACATTTTTATAACCAGAAGTGTTTTGGATTTTGAATTTTTTTTTCAGATTTGGGAGTATTTGCATTATACTTCCCAGTTCAACTCCTCTAATCTGAAAATTCAGAATTTGAGATGTGCCAATGAGCATTTCCTTTGAGTGTCACATCAGCACTCAAAAATTCCCAATTTTGGAGCATTTCAGATTTTAGATTTTTGGATTAAGGATACTCAACCTGTATAACTTCATTCTCCATGGACTTATTCCTCTTATTTAATGCATAGTTATTTTAGGGATATGGACTTTGGAAAATAAGAGATACAGCAAATGTATATCCTCTTTGGAGAAGCATACCTTCATCCTAGGAGCCCTTAAGAGATGTCTCAAAAGTCTGAACTGGCAGAGTATGCCTATTAACATCAGACCCAAATAGACTTCAAGTGAAATGCACAGGCTAATTGGAGTCTAAGATTTCCCTCCATTCTATGTGAAGCCCTAACCCGGATCCCCTCAGAGCTGTTCTGACCCATGTTTGAGCTTGGGGAAATAGAAGCAGCCCTGAGCATCTCAGCAGGTCTTCATAGGGTGCCAGAGGAACCTCATCCCATTCCTGACCAGGGGTCCATGGCCATCTCTGAGGACATCCAGGTCTTCAGGTTTCTTTTTCTCTCATCCCCAGATGGCCGACGATGATAGCTTTTTCTACCTTGGTTCCACAACTGGAGATATTCTAAAAATGAACCCCAGGACTAGACTGCTGACAGATGCTGGGCCTGCGAAGGACAAATTCAGTTTGGTGAGTAGAGACCATCACAGTCTGTGCTGCCATTTTTCTCCCTCCACTGGCAACATGTACTTTCTTTTTCCTTTTTGAGATGGATTCCTGCTCTGTCACCCAGGCTGGAGTGCAGTGGCGTGATCTCTGCTCGCTGCAACCTCTGCCTTCCTGGTTCAAGCCATTGTCCCGCCTCAGCCTCTCAAGTAGCTGGAACTACAGGTGTGCACTACCACGCCTAATTTTTGTATTTTTTAGTAGAGACAGGGTTTCACCATGTTGCCCAGGCTGGTCTTGAACACCTGACCTCAGGTGATCCGCCTGCCTCGGCCTCCAAAAGTGCTGGGATTACAGGCATGAGCCACCACGCCCAGCTGAAGTATGCGCTTTCTTAATGAAGAAAGAGTTTGTGGGGAAAACAGAAAAAGCCAGTGATGGACCCCAGGCCATATCTCAATTTGCAAGGTACATTAGCCAGTTCTCTATTCGGGTAAAGACGTTTCTAGGTGTCCTAAATTTAGGGAATCAGAAGCACATTTATGTTCACCTCTTCAAAGCATAGGGCCTGCTGCTTTGTGATTTTAAACCGCATTGGTTCCAGCCCAGTTGCCATACCTAAGGGAAGTGTACTTTTTGATCTATAATACTATATATATATACAATTTTTGTCTATTCTACTAACTAGATCTTAGATTTTAGCCTCAACTGACATTAAAAGTCATGAACAAGACCTAGAAATAGTCAACTGTTTATATTTACAGAATTCCTAACAATTCTAGTTAAAAGGAGTTAGAGACTTTGATATGTACACCAAAATAAAAAGCTACCATCAGAGGATAATTTTATATAATAACTGCTGCTATTTCCAACACCCCAGAAACTTACTAGGGCTGTTTCTACTAAAGTTTGAATTTGAAAGTTTGTGCTAGGTTCTCCACCTGCCTGTCTCATTTCTGATAACACAACAGATGGTTCTAACTAAGCTTAGATACTTCAGATACTTAGATATTCTCAAAAACTTTGAAATATTGCACCGTGTTCCTGGGAAAATGTCAGTGTTTTCTTAGTCATACAATCATTTAATATTCAAGTGTTCAAGGAGCTGCATAAAAAGAGGGGGAAAACTATAGTATAAGTAGAGAAGAGTTTAGAAATAATTATATGGCTAGGCGCGATGGCTCATGCCTGTAATCCCAGCACTTTGGGAGGCCAAGGTGGGCGGATCATGAGGTCAAGAGATCGAGACCATCCCAGCCAACATGGTGAAACCCCGTCTCTACTAAAAAAAAAAACAAAAATTAGCTGGAGTGGTGGCACGCACCTGTAGTCCCAGCTTCTTGGGATGCTGAGGCAGGAGAATTGCTTGAACCTGGGAGGTGGAAGTTGCAGAGCTGAGATCCCACCATTGCATTCCAGCCTGGGCAACAGTTCGAGACTCTGTCTCAAAAAAAGAAAAGAAATAATTTTACAAGAGATTGAAGTGTAGCTTTTCATGTGTGATTTTTCTAATTCTTTTTAGGATAGGAATTCTCTTTTTATTGTTGTTATACTTTAAATTCTGAGACACATGTGCAGAATGTGCAGGTTTGTTACATAGGTATACACATGCCATGGTGGTTTGCTGCACCCATCACTCCATCATCTACATTAGGTATTTCTCCTAGTGTTTACCCCTTATCCCCTTACCCACTGCCCTTGACAGGCCCCGGTGTGTGATGCTCCCCTCCCTGTGTCCATGTGTTCTCATTGTTCAACTCCCATTTATGAGTGATAACATGTGATATTTGGTTTTCTGTTCCTGTGTTAGTTTGCTGAGAATGATGGTTTCCAGCTTCATCCATGTCCCTGAAAAAGTCATGAACTCATCCTTTCATGGCTGCATAGTATTCCATGGTGTATATGTGCCACATTTTCTTTATCCAATCTACCATTGATGGGCATTTGGGTTGGTTCCAAGTCTTTGCTAATGGGAATAGTGCTGCAGTAAACATACGTCTGCATGTATCTTTATAGTAGAATGATTTATAATCCTTTGGGAATATACCCAGTAATGGGATTGCTGGGTCAACTGGTATTTCTGGCCATAGATCTTTGAGGAATTGCCACACTGTCTTCCACAATGGTTGAACTAATTTACACTCCCACCAACAGTGTAAAAGCATTCCTATTTCTCCACATCCTCCTCAGTGTCTGTTGTTTCCTGCCTTTTCAATGATCACCTTTCTAACTGGTGTGTAAGATGGTATCTCAGTGTGGTTTCGATGTGTATTTCTCTAATGACCAATGATGATGAACCTTTTTTCATATGTTCATTGGCCACATAAATGTCTTCTTTTGAGAAGTGTCCATTCATACAGGACAGGAGTTCTAATATATTAAACTAATAAAGACAAAGCACATCAAGTTAAGGAGAGCAACTCTTAGAGCCCTGCCAGTGCCAACTCTTGAGATGCCTCCAAAGGGCTCCATATAACACTACCTGAAAACTACTGGAATTTTTTGTTTATTTTCCTAGCACTTGGGAACTAAATATCTCTCCAGCAAAGATGCTGGCTCTCTTACGGTTCCTCAAACCTTTGGCACTTAAGTCACCTGTGGGTACTTAAATTCTTAACCATTCAGGTCTAATGGTCCATTTAACAAGGCAATGATTGCAAGACACCTTTTACATGGGTAAAAAGAAAATAATTACTGCAGGATGAAGGGATAGGAGGTGTCATTGAAGATGTTTGGTTTACAATATCAAGTGATCTTACTCACTTTGAAACTCTACTTAAGTATTTGTTCAGGCCAGGTGTGGTGGCTCACACCTGTAATCCCAGCACTCTGGGAGGGTGAGGTGGGCAGATTGCTTGAGCCCAGGAGTTCACTCAGTCCAGCCTGGGTGACCTGATGAAACCCCATCTCTACAAAAAATATGAAAATTAGCTGGGCGTGGTGAAGCACGCCTGTAGTCCCAGCTACTCTGGAAGCTGGGGCAGAGGATGCAGTGAGCTGAGATTAACCCACTGCACCCTAGCCTGTGGGACAGAGTAAAACTCTGTCTCAAAAAAAAAAAAAAAAAAAAAAAATTTTTTTTAAATCTATGATTAGAAAGTTAAAGAATTGGAATGGTTTAAAATTGGCTTATTGCCCAGGTGTGATGGCTTACGCCTGTAATCTTAGCACTTTGTGAGGTGTTGGTAGGTGCTAAGAAGAAAAATGCAGCAGGACAAAGGGACAGAGAGTGATGAGGAGCTGCTATTTAGAATCCCGTGATACTGAGGCAAGCTGAAGAAGCTGGCCTCAGAGATGCCTGGGGGACAGCTCTAGGTCAATACAGACCTTAAATCTGGTAAGAAACATTTACAATCTATTCTCCCTAAAGCCTGCTACCCAGAGGCTTCGTTTGCATGATAAAACCTTGGTCTCCACAACCCCTTAGCATAACCCAGACATGCCTTTCTATTAATAATAACTCAACCAATTGCCAATCCGAACATTTTTAAATCTACTTATGACCTGGAAGCCCCCCAACCCCCTTTGAGGTATCCTGCCCTTCTGGATAGAGGCATCATAAATCTTACATGTATTAATTCACGTATTATCCTCCCTGAATTGTATAAAAGCAAGCTGCTCCCCAACCACCTTGGGCACATGTCTTCAGGACCTCCTGAGGGTGCATCCTTAACCTTGACAAAATAAACTTTCTACATTCATTGAGACCTGTCTCGGATACTTTGGGTTCACAGTATCAAGGGCCTTAAAAATATTCATACCGGGACAGGCACGGTAGCTCACACCTGAATTCCAGCACTTTAGGAGGCTGAGGTGGGTGGATCACCTGAGGTCAGGAGTTCCAGACCAGCCTGGCCAACATGGTGAAACCCCATCTCTACCAAAACAAACAAACAAACAAACAAACAAAAATTGGCCAGGCATGGTGGTGGGTGCCTGTAATCCCAGCTACTCAGAAGGCTGAGGCATGAGAATCGCTTGAACCCGGGTGGTGGAGGCTGCTGTAGCTGAGGTCACGCCACTGTACTCCAGCCTGGGCAACAGAGGGAGACCCTGTCTAAATATATATATATATATATATATATATATATATATATATATATACAGATGGCAGGTAAGCACATGAAAAAATACTCTGCATCTTATATATCTTATACTTCTCATTGTGAGAAATGCAATTAAAACAGCAATGAGACACTACTACATTCCTTTTCGAATGGCCAAAATCTAGAACACTAACGACACCTAATATTGACAGAGATGAAGAGCAGGAAGTGCTATTATTCATTGCTGATGGGACACAAAATAGTATGGCCACTTTGGAAGATGGTTTGGTGGTTTCTTACAAAATTAAACATACTCTTAACCAGGCAATACAGCAATTGTACTCCTTGGTATTTAACCAAAGGAGCTGAAAACTTACATTTACACCAAGAACCTGCACACAGATGTTTACAGAAGCTTTATTCATCATTGCAAAAACTTGGAAGCAACCAAGATGTCCTTCAGTTAAGTAAAGGGATACATAAACTGTGATACATCCAAACAATGGAATATTAATCAGTACTGAAAATAAATTAGCTATAAAGTCAGGAAGAGGTTTTACAGGAAAAGAAGCAAACTTAAACACATATTACTGAGTGCAAGAAGCCAGTCTGAAAAGACGACATGTCACTTGATTCTAACTATATGACATTCTGGAAAAGGCAAAATTATGAAGACAATAAAAAGGTTGCTGCTTGGCCAGGTGTGGTGGCTCACACCTGTGATCCCAGCACTTTGGGAGGCCGAGGCGGGTGGAGCACCTGAGGTCAGCAGTTTGAGTTCACATTCTTGAGCCCTGGCTTCTCTTCTCAATCACAAAATGTCTTTTGAGCTAGAACAGGCTAAATTCAACTTAAAGTAACTTGAAAGGACATGGTATTTGTTTTATAATATTCAAAATGCATTAAGGCACAAACCTATGCAGTCACTAGCTATGTCGAATGTTTTAAAATCAAATATTGTGGCCAGGCGCGGTGGCTCACGTCTGTAATCCCAGCACTTTGGGAGGCTGAGGCAGGAGGATCACTTCAGGTGAGGAATTCGAGACCAGTCTGGCCAACCTGGTGAAACCTTGTCTCTACTGAACATACAAAAATTAGCTGGGCGTGATGGGGCATGCCTGTAATCCCAGCTACTTGGGTGACTGAGGCATAAGAATTGCTTGAACCTGGGAGGTGAAGTTTACAGTGAGCCAAGATCATACCACTACATTCCAGCCTGAGTGACAGAGAGAGACTCTGTGTCAAAAAATAATAATAATTAAAATAAAATAAAATGTTGCTATGCACATTTTAAAATTAGAACTTCATAGTGGATACTACAAAACAACCATTATTCATCGTCATTTTTTTCTTTGGGGTGAGTTGTGGGGGGCACCCCAACCTTTGAAGAGTACTTTAAATTTTAAATATGGTTCCACTATTGGTAAGATTATGTACTACATGTTCAGATGATACAGTCACCAAACTGTAAGCAGTCTTTTGTGCTTTCTTGGGATGTTAAATATGGTTCCTTTGCATTTATAAGAATTAAGTTCTGGTGAAAACAGCGGCAGCTGAGGAACTAACATTACTAAGGCTATGCTTATACCGTCTACTCTTGACTGCATTTGAGCAGATGTAAAAGTGTTTTTTTGTTTGTTTGTTTTTTGTTTTTGAGATAGAGTCTAGCTCTGTTGCCCAGGCTGGTGTGCAGTGGTGCAATCTCGGCTCAATGCAACCTCTACCTCCCAGGTTCCAGCGATTCTCCTTTTTCAGCCTCCTGAGTAGCTGGGACTCCAGGCACCTGCCACCACGCCCGGCTAATTTTTATATTTTTAGTAGAGACGGGTTTCACCATGTTGGCCAGGCTGGTCTCGAACTCCTGACCCTGTGATCCGCCCGCCTCAGCCTCTCAAAGTACTGGGATTACAAGCGTGAGCCACTGAGCCCAGTCAAAAGTGTTAATTTTTAAAATACTTAAAATGTACCGGTGGTTTTAGGGAGGGAGGATGGTAAAGCCTGTTTGCATCTTGCAGGCCCAGGAGAGTTACTTCCTGGCAAATGAGCTCGTTGTTGACATTGAGTCCCCTTGGTCAGCTTCGGGGTGCATCTTGAGCAGAACCTTCATGAACATTCTCCAAGCAATGTGTGCGGCACTGGCATGACTTTGGCTATCTTTAATTCATCTTTCATTCAGCCTTTTTCTTTTTTTAAATTAACATTTAAATTTTTTTTTTAAATTTCCATAAGTTTTTGAGGAACAGGTGGTATTTGGTTATATGAGTAAGTTCTTTCAGGGTGATTTGTGAGATTTTGGTGCCTTTCTCTTAACAGTGTTTCTCCCCGTAGGGAGTGTCAGCTATCAGGTGCCTGAAGATGGGGGGTTTGTTGGTGGGCTCTGGAGCTGGACTGCTGGTCTTCTGTAAAAGCCCTAGCTACAAACCCATCAAGTAAGTTCTGGGCCTCATGGAGTGGGGATGGGTAGAGATCCGCTAAAGGGAGGCTTGGTTAAAGCCAACAACTCGATGATATTGGCAAAGTGATATTTGGTTAAAAAATTTTATCTTGCTGTTAGAATGAGTAGTTGGAATCACAATCAATAGTGGCTTCTTTGCCAGTGAAAAGACAGAAGCGTATGTTGAATCAAACCAAAGTAGTCCAGGGGTCAGGGAAGACAGTTCATAGAGCAGTGGGCTTCAACAAAAGCCAGATAGCCCACATGTGCTTTGTATGGTCTCTTCTACCTCCTAGGAAGCCAGAGGTAGTTGCACACACATTGTAGAAATGAGCATCAGCTGTCTTCATTCAAAGAAATCTGTGTTGAACATTCACAATGTACCAGGCACCATTCTGGGTGCTTAGGATATCTCAGTGAATAAAACAAAAAGATGAAAAAAAAAATCCCTGCCCTCATGGAGCTTACATTCTAGCAGGAAGGAAAAGGCAATAAATAATAAACAAAATAAACAAGGAAGTATTAGAGGGTGATAAGTACAATGGAGAAAAATGAAGTAGGATGGAGACTAAGGGGATTACTGTCTGAATAGAAGCAGGGAGGCCCGGACATGGTGTCATGCCTGTAATCCTAGCACTTTAGGAGGCCGAGGTGGGCTGATCGCCTGAGGTCAGGAGTTCAAGACCAGCCTGTCTTGGCCAATGTGGTGAAACCCTGTCTCTACTAAAAATACAAAAATTGGCTGGGCGTGTTGGTGTATGCCTGTGATCCCAGCTACTCAGGAGGCTAAGGCAGGAGAATTGCTTGAACTCGGGAGGCAGAGGTTGCAGTGAGCTGTGATCCTGCTGCTGCACCCCAGCCTGGGAGACAGAGTGAGACTTCATTTCCAAAAATAAACAAATAAATAAAAATAAATATAAAATATTAAAAAATAGAAACAGGGAGTCCAGGTGCAGTGGTTCACGCCTGTAATCTCAGCACTTTGGGGGACCAAGGCAAGTGGATTGCTTGAGTCCACAAGTTCCAGACCAGCCTGGGCAACACAGTGAAACCTCATCTCTACAAAATATACAAAAATTAGTCAGATGTGGTGGCACACACCTCTAGTCCCAGCTACTCAGGAGGCTGAAGCGGGAGGATTGATTGAAGTTGATCAATCAATCTCAAGGTTGAGGCTGCAGTGAGCCATGATCGCGTCACTGCACTCAGCGTGGGCGACAGAGCAAGACCTTGTCTCAGTTAATAACAACAGCAACGAAAGCAGTGTATGCGTTGCCATTTTAAATTCACTGGTCAAGATACAGCTTATTGAGAATGTTTTGGACCAGTTTCATGCCTGTATGAAGGAGAATGAGGGAGGGAGGAGACTTTAGAACAATATCGGAAGCCTTCTAGGTTATTACACATGCTCAAGCTTGAAAGCCACAACCCCAGAGAATGCTGGGAGCAGCGTTTCATTAGGAGCCCGGTGCCTAGACAACCTCGTGGAATAGACACTTATAAAACCTGGAATCTGATTTCTGAAGAGAGAGAGAGAAAAAAAAAAAACTCCTCTCTTAATTTACAACCAAACCTGAATCCTAATACAGATGAGGTGAGGAAGAGAAATGATGAGAAACCTAACCTTAAGATAGCAAAAATTAGGAGAGGAAAGAAATAACATCCAAGTATTATCCATAACACAAGCTGCAAGAAATAAAATCAAGTTAAAAAAAAAAAAAGGCTATGTTGGATTGTCTTTGGATGTAGGAAGTGAATATAGTCAATTAACCACTAATTTTGTAACCCTTTGTTTTTTTTTTTTGATGTGCCTATGTTCCCATTATGATGAAAATAAACTGAAAGCAATTATTACAAGGTTTGTGCTGTCACTATTTCCCAAATCACACTGCGTGACAGTGCAGACTTAGATGTGGTGATTTCCACCTCCTGGGCTTTTTGTAGCTTTCAAGTCACGTGGTCCTCCTAGCCTAGGCCTCCCAAAGTGCTGGGATTACAGGCATGAGCCACTACACAAGCTTCGAAATGACTTTACTTATAAATAAAACTTTGTATTCTAATACAAAGGCAATAAATAATAAACAAAATAAACAAAAAGCTTTGTATTCTCATACAAAAGCAATAAATAAACAAAATAAAAAACTTTTGTATTCTCATACAAAGGCAATAAATAATCAACAAAATAAACAAAATACTTTGTATTCTCATACAAAGTTTTATTTATAAATAACATGCAGCTCCCATGAGAAGTCATGAGGACTAGCAAGGGAAGACATATGATCAAAAGGGCTCCAGTGCCAAGCTCTGTCCTTCCCCTTTTATCCTTAGACTTCGCTTTGTGTTCTAAAGTTCCCAGATGCCAATAGCCAGTATTTCTTTGTTGTCATCTGTGGGCTAGCGTATCTTACCTTCAGTGCAACCCTGTAAAGGAGGAATTATTTTGTGGTTGAGTAAACTGAGGCCAGAGGTTTCTGGCAACTTGTCAAGAGTCACAGACCTCTAGTTAGTGCAAGGACTGGGATTTGACTTGTCTTCCTTTCTTCATTAACTGTTCTGTGTCCCACCAACAAACAAACCTGGAAAATGCTGCATTTCCCGTGCTGGCTTCCTGCACAAGAACCTGCATTGAATTCTTTATTGTCCAAACTAAATAGTTACAGAGAGAGGTTGTATTCCTAGGGCCTCATTCATTTACAAGCTTTTTTTTTTTCTTTTTTTTTTTTTTGAGACAGGGTTTTGCTCTTGTTGCTCAGCCTGGAGTGCAATGGCGCAACCTTGGCTCACCACAATCTCCACCTCCTGGGTTCAAGCAATTCTCCTGCCACAGCCTCCCGAATAGCTGAGATTACAGGTGTGTGCCACCATGCCCAACTAATTTTGTATTTTTAGTGGAGACAAGGTTTCTCCATGTTGGTCAGGCTGGTCTTGAACTCCCGACTTCAGGTGATCCACCGGCCTCAGCCTCCCAAAGTGTTGGGATTACAGGCGTGAGCCATCGAAACTGGTTACTTTCTTTTTAAGTTTATAAAGAGAAGAGGGAGAAATCTGAAATGTAGAAGAGGAGAAACCAACTCCTAAAAGTTCTGGCAAAGACAACCCCTAGTCCGTCCGTCCGTCCGTCCGTCCTTCCTTCCTTCCTTCCTTCCTTCCTTTATCTCTCTTTCTTTCTTTCCCCTCCTTTCCTTCCCTCCCTCCCTCCATCCCTCCCTCTCTCTCTTTCTTTCTTTTTCTTTCTTTCCTTCTTTATTTTCCATCCCTCCCTTCCTTCCTTCTCTCCCTCCCTCCCTTCCTTCCTTCCTTCATTTTTTCCCCTTTTTTTTTCAGACAGAGTCTCACTCTATTGCCCAGGATGGAGGGCAGTGATGGGATTGTGGCTCACTGGAGCCTCCAACTCCTAGGCTTAAGTGATCCTTCTTCCTCAGACTCCCAAGTAGGTGGGACTACAGGTGCGCACCACCATACCTGGCTAATTTATTTTATTTTTTTATTTTTAAAGACAGAGTTTTGCCATGTTGCTCAGGCTAGTCTCAAACTCCTGGCTTCACATGGTCCTGCTTGCCTACGCCTCCCAAAGGGCTGGGATTATATGCATGAGCCACTGCACAAGCTTTGAAATGATTTTACTTACAAATAAAACTTTTTATTCTAATTTTTTACTTCATGTAAGCATCATAAACATTTTCAGTAGTACAGTGTAATCTTTTTATTATGACAAATTGCCCAAGAAAGTGCTAAGAAAATTCACCAACAGAATCAGTACAAAAGAAAAGGTGAAAAGACACCAAAAGTAATACCAGGAGGGAATTAGTACACAATGATTTGTTTGAGTTTTGAGTCTGAAAACCCTCCTTTGAGGCTCTCTGTGTGCATGTGTGTATAATGGTCTATCTGCTTATGTATATTGAATTGACATAACAGCCAACCGGTCAATATTTAATCATAGAGACTAAATGAAGCAGAACACAATCTTTTAAACTATTTTTAGGCAAATATTCTATGAAGCTGATGTTCCATAGATCATTTATTCCATCCCAATAGTATATTTAGGTTGTTTCTAACCTTTTTCTCATTTAGATAAGGTTTTCATAGCAGCCTTTGACATAAAGCATTTTCCCCCTGACTTTTGGATTACCTTTCAGAAGTGGAATTAATAAAGGGGTTAGTTGCTATGTTCCTTTGTACCCACATGCACTCCTGGAATGTTCCCTCTACCCAAATCCTGCCTGTGTTGCACAACCCATGTCAGAATGTTATCTCACTGAAGGATCTTCCCTGATTGCTTTAACCTAGCTGACCTCTCTCTCTGCTGATCATGGGTACACAACCTTGTGAGTAACTCCTGCCTTTTCAACTGTGTCAAAATTAACATGCCCAATTTGTATCCTCTACCATGCTTCAGATGATTCATAAATAATTCCTGGTTGAGTGAATCTACTTTACCTTTTTGCTTCTCCCTAAAGGAAGATTCAGTTGCAAGGTGGTATCACTTCTATCACCCTTCGAGGAGAAGGACACCAATTTTTTGTAGGAACAGAAGAATCACACATTTATCGTGTCAACTTCACTGATTTCAAAGAGACTCTCATAGCGACTTGCCACTTCGACGCTGTTGAGGATATTGTCTTTCCATTGTGAGTAGAAGAGGAAAATAAGAACGTGGAAGTTTGATGCAGTATGCAAGGGCATTTGATTTTATTAATGCATTTTCAGTATCTATTAACATAGTTATGATTTTTTCTCCTTAAATTTTTCTAGTGTGATGAATTATTTTCATAGATTTTCCATTGTCTTCACCAGGCAATTATATTAGTTTTCCAATTCAAATTTGAGTTTTTTTAGAATATTGACTTTTCTAATAAATCCCTCATGGAAACAGTAAGTACCTGACAAAACTTTTCTGTTTTCCTAATGCCACCTGGAAAAAGCTTAGTACGGACAGTCCCTGACTTACAATTTTTAATTTTATAATGGTATAAAAGAAAAATTCATCCTTTTATACATTCTTTTATGCATTCTTTTTATAGTAGAAACTATACTTCAAGTACCCATACGACTATTTTGTTTTTTCCTTTCAGTATGGTATTCAATAAATTATATAAGATATTCAACACTTTATTATAAATTAGGCTTTATGTTAGATGATTTTGCCCAGCTATAGGCAAACGTAAGTGTTCTGGGTATATTTAAGGTAGTCTGGGCTAAGCCAGGATGTTCAGTAGGTTAGGTGTGTTAAATGCATTTTTGACTTAAGATATTTTCTGGGTTTTTTTGTTTGTTTTTTTGTTTGTTTGTTTGTTTTTTTGAGATGGAGTCTCACTCTGTCACCCAGCCTGGCTGGAGTGCAGTGGTGTGATCTCAGCTCACTGCAACCTTCGCCTCCCAGGCTCAAGTGATTCTCCTGCCTCAGCCTTCCGAGTAGCTGGGACTACAGGCATGTGCTACCACGCCCAACTAATTTTTGAATTTTTAGTAGAGATGGGGTTTCACCATACTAGCCAGGCCAGTCTTGAGCTCCTGAACTTATGATCTACCCACTTCAGCCTCCCAAAGTGATGGGATTACAGGTATGAACCACCACGCCCAGCCTCTCAAAGTATTTCTCTTGCCACTAATTTTACTTAGTCTGATATTAAGATCGCCACTTCTGGCCGCGCACGGTGGCTCAAACCTGTAATCCCAGAACTTTGGGAGGCCAAGGCGGGTGGATCATGAGGTCAAGAGATCGAGACCATCCTGGTCAACATGGTGAAACCCCATCTCTATTAAAAATACAAAAAATTAGCTGGGCATTGTGGCACGTGCCTGTAATCCCAGCTACTCGGGAGGCTGAGGCAGGAAAATTGCCTGAACCCAGGAGGTGGAGGTTGTGGTGAGCCGAGATCTTGCCGTTGCACTCCAGGCTGGGTAACAAGAGTGAAACTCCGTCTCAAAAAAGAAAAAAAAGATCGCCACCTCTTTATTCTTCTAAAATAACATTTACTAATTAGGTATATTTGCTATAATGTAATAAATTTTCATTGGAAAACCTAAAGTTCCTATACAGAAAAAAAAAAAAAAAAGGACTCTGGGAAAAATTGAATTAGGTCAGGATTTCTCAACTTCAGCACTGTTGACATTTTGAATTAGATAACTTGATATTGTGGATGATATTCTGTGCATTAAAGGATGTTTGGCAGCATCCCTGGCCTCTACCCATCAGATGCCAGTAGCAGCTCCTTCCCTGCAATTATGACAACCAAAAATACGTCCCTAGATATTGTCAAACTTCCCCTGGTGGCAAAATTACCCCTCGCTGAGAATCACTGGAGTTAGGCCAAATCGCTTAAAACTAATGCAATTTTGTAAACCAGTCACAATTTTAATAAAATATTAGCACAGTTAGAAAGGGTTTATTAAATTCCTAATAAGTAAAGAAATCCTGCAGTCAATATAGGACTTCACCTTTTAATAAGTAAGGGTCATTTTCTAAAAGGAGATTTAGGAAGATTTGAGGCTGCTGAGTTGTGATGAACTGAGCTAAGAGGAAGAAGAAATATATGGTACTGCATTCTTCCTTTACTTGCTAATTTAGTTATGTTAATGTTCTTTGTTTTTGGTTGCTATTACTTTACATATCAAAGCATTGTTTTGTAATTATCTTAAATTATTATTTAAGATGTTTACTTTTTTCTTTTCTTGTCTTTTGTTGTAGTCATCGTTTTATTTGGTTCCATTTTAATCTTTGTTGCATACCACTTGGAAACTATCTACTTTATTTGTATTCATTTAGTGGTTACCCTTGAATTTTTTTTTCTTTTCTTTTTTTTTTTTTTTTTTTGGAGATAAGGTCTTGCTCTGTCCCCTGGGCTAGAGTACAGTGGTGCAATCATAGCTCACAGCAAACTTAAACTCCTGGGGTGAAGCAATCCTCCTGCCTTAAATCTCTGGAGTGGGTGGGACTGCCGGCATGTACCACCATGCCCAGATAATTTAAATTTTTTTTTTTTTTTTTTTTTTTTTTGTAGAAATTGTCTCACTATGTTGCCCAAGCGGGTTTCCAACTGCCATCCTTAAGCAATCCTCCTACCTCAGCCTCCCAGAGCACCGGCCTCTCAGATCATAGGCCACTACAGTCAACCTCTAAATTGTTAATATACATATTTATATATTTTTTCTTCAAAGCCTACAATTAATCAATATTTATATCCTATCTGCCAAAAAGGCAAGAGTTTCAGCATATTTTTATTTTCACCTTTCCTCCACCATGTCCCATGTTGAAATTATTTGGAATTATAGATCTTTGCTTTTAACATTCTTTTTTAAAAAATATATCAATCCTTTTGGATTTTTGTTTGTTTTTAAAAATTCTTTCAGAAACAAGCTATGTATAGAAAAGTTGGTCCCAGCCAGGTGCAGTGGCTCATGCCTGTAATCACAGTACTTTGGGAGACTGATGTGGGAGGATAGCTTAAGCCCAGGAGTTTGAGACTAGCCTTGGCAAGATGATGAGACACTCCCTCCCCATCTCTACAAAAATAAATAAATAAACTGGACATGTTGGTGGCACTGCCTCTAGTTCCAGCAACTTGGGAGGCTAAAGTGGGAGGAAATTTGAGGCTGCAATCACACCAGTGCACGCCAGCCTGGGTGACAAAGTGAGACCCTGTTTCTATCAAAAAAAAAAAAAAAAAAAAAAAGAAGAAGAAATGAAAAAAAGAAAATTTGGTCCCTGCTTATCTGAAAATATGCTTGTTTTGCCCTCAGACTTGAATAATAGTTTGGTGCAGTATAAAAATAATTTTAATGGAGTTTTTATTGAAGTATAATGTATATGTAAAATACATAAATCATAATTAAGCACCTCAATGACTTATCACACCTGTATGACTACCACCCTGGTAAAGCAATAGAACATTTTAATCACCCCCAAACACCCCTTCCAATCACTACCCTCATCTTCCTACTTAAAGATAATCACTACCTGAACTTCTAGCCTCATAGATTAGTTTTACCTGCTTTTGAACTTCATGTAAATAGAATACCTCAATACGTATTTTGGAGGTCTTTTTTCTTCTCTGTGGAAGCTTTTAGTGTAGTTGGTGTCATACAGATCTCCTTATTGATTTTTAGCCCACTTGTAGAAGAGTTCCACCTTTATTTCTCACAGCTTTTGTTTCGTATATCTTAAAGCTCTATTATTAGAATCGTTAATTATTTGTTATATTGTTCTGCTCTATTGACATTTTTATTAAAGTGTTCCTCTTTGTCTCTAGTAATTCTCTTTGATTTGAATTGTCTTTGTATAATTTTAATGTACTCATTACAGCTTTCTTAGGCTTACTCTTAGCATGATATATCTTTTTTAACCCTTTTATTTTTCCATGTGTCTTTGAATTTAAAGTACATCTCGCTGGGCACAGTGGCTCATGCCTATAATCCCATCACTTTGGGAGGCCAAGGTGGGTGGATCATCTGAGGTCAGGAGTTCGAGACCAGCCTAGCCAAGTGGTGAAACCCTGTCTCTACTATAAATATAAAATTAGCCAGATGTGGTGGTGAGTGCCTGTAGTCCCAGCTACTCAGGAGGCTGAGGCAGGATAATCACTTGAACCTGGGAGGTGGAGGTTACAGTGAGCCGAGATTGCATCATTGCACTCCAGCTTGGGCAACAAGAGTGAATCTCCATCTCAAAATAAATAAATAAATAAATAAATAAATAAATAAATAAATAAAATACGAAGTACATCTCTTGAAACAGCATATACTTGGTTTTTACTTTTCTATCCAGTCTGAAAATCTCTGCTTTTATTTGGGATGTTTAATTTATTTACATTTGATATAATCTTTCATATCTTTGTATTAAATTTGCATACAAACTCCATCAATGCAATATTATAATTTTTGCTTTAAAGAATCATAAACATTTCAAAAAATTAAGAGAAGAAAAATTTTTAAATGTCTCTCTGCTTACTTACATATTTGATTATTTCTGATGGTCTTCATTCTTTCTTATATATAAGTTGCCATCTGTTATCTTTTTCCTCCAACCTAAAGAACTTTGTTCAGCCTTTTTTTTTTTTTTTCTTTTGAGGCAGGGTTTCACTCTGTTGCCCAGGATGGAGTGGAGTGGCTATTCACAGGCATAATCATGGCACACTGCAGCCTACACTCCTGGTCTCAAGTGATCCTCCTTCCTCCTGAGGAGCTGGGACTACAGGTGCATGCCATTTTGCCTGGCTCATTTAACATCTTTTTAAGAGTATAAGCCTCTGGTGAAGAATTATCTCAGTTTTTCTTTATCTGGAAACTTTCTTTAGTCTTTATTTGTGAAGAAAGTTTCACTGGTTATAGAATTCTTGCCTGATTGTTTTCTATTTATTCTTTAGTTTGAATACATCATTCAAGGCTTTCTAATAAGAAGTCATTCTGTATTCTTGTGATTTTCCTCTTTGTAATATGTCATTTTTCTGTTTACTTTTCAAGATTTTTTTCTTTGCTTTTGTCTTTCATCAGTTTGACTGTGATCTGTTTTTCTCTCTTTGTTTATCCTTCTTAGGGTTTATCAAACTTTTTGAAACTATAAGCTGATATTTTCCACCAAATTGAAAGTTTTTCAGCCATTGTTCCTTAAGAATTTTTACTTTTTCTTATTTCTGTTCTCTTGAGATTCAAATTATCTGTGTTTAGTAATTTGAGATTTTCCCACAGACCTTTAGGCTGTTCATTTTTCTTCAATCTTTTTTTCTCTTTCTCTTTTAAAGTTATGTAATCTCTATTAAATCTACCTTCCAGTTTACAGATTTTTTACCATTGCCAATTTGTCATTGAGCCCACCTAGTAAATTTATTTTAGTTATTGTACTTCTTACCTGTAGAAAAATGTATAATTTCTATAAGGTATGTAATTATAATATCACATATATAGTTTCTAGTTCTCTGTTCAGATTACCTATCTGTGCACTTATTGATATGGTAGTTTCCTTTAATATTTTGAATGTATTTTTAAATAGCTGCTTTAAAGTTTTTGTCTGCTAATCTAATACCTGGGTCTACTTGGAGTTTGTTGCTTCTAACTGTCTTTTTTCTGAGTTGCATTTTCCTACTTCTTTGCATGTTTGATAATTTTTCATTGAAAACTCAGTATTATATAGAATACACTATAGCAACTCTGTTCTCTGAGGATTGTTGGCATGGACTCAAACTGCAAATTTTGCCTTCCCATAATATGCATTAGCTGATATTCTTGTGACTTCCCACTCCTGCTTTTTTAGCCTGGCCTTAGGTTATTCTGTGGGCTTGCATTATTTGGCAGTCACCCAAGGGTTTATGCAGAGATAAAGCTTATCTTTCCATGATTTCTTTATTTTAGTGACTTCTCCCTATTTTCCAAATATTCTGCTAACCTGAAGCTCTGACACTTGAAGCCTGCAAGGTTCAGCTTCCTGCCATCCAAGCTGAGCTCAGTTGGGGAATATATTCAGTTAAAAAAGCAGACTAGCAAAAAACAATCAAAAAACCTCTGTGTAGCTGTCTTTAAAAGTAGAATCCTTAAAAAAAAAAAAAAGAAAAAGAAAAAAAATCAATTAAAAAAAAAAAAAAAGAGGCTGGGCATGGTGGCTCATGCCTGTAATCCAAGCACTTTGGAGGCCAAGGCAGGCGGATCACCTGAGGTTAAAGTTCAAGACCAGCCTGACCAACAAGGTGAAACCCAGTCTTAAAAAAAAAAGTAGAATTCTCCCTGGTCTCTGCCTACTTGTTCTTCCTCTTGATATTCCCCTTATACATGCATGTATAATTTAGCTTTTCAGCAGAGATTTGGGCAGTGTTTATAATCAGAATTTACATCTTATTCTTGTGGTTCCCTTGCCACTAGGATATCCCCCCTTTAAATTCCAACTGATTTTCTAGCCCTTAACTCATTTTCGCTAGCATTGTTAGCTGGTAAGGCTATGGTTTTTCTGCCACCTTTTACTACAGGCACCATAGCTGTGGGAGTCAGAGGCTCCCACATGTGAGAAAGCCACATACTAACAGTTCTTAACCCTTTCCAGAGGCATTCTAGAAGAGCAAACTCTTTTTGATTTCTATCTACTTTTAGAGGTTTTTAGTGTCATTTGGATTTTTGTGATTATTGTTAATTCATCCAGTTTTTCTAATTGTTATTTGTGAGAAAATTTGTGTAACCAGTTCAGTGTCAGCCTTATAAGTTGTACTCTGCTTATGCTTTTGAGCTCAATGGTTCTGGTGTATGTGATGATACTCTTTCCTGCTTTCTTGTATTGTTAAGGGGAAAATTATGTACATCTATAGTTATATCTCTATCTATAAATATCTTCATTTCATGAGATTTTAGGTGGGAGAGAGCACATGGGCCTGGTACCTCATCATGATCCAATCAATTGGGTTCTTTCTAGAACTTAACTGCTTAGACCCTAAACTAAGAACCGTCTACCACTTGCATGGTTCATTTTTAACTAGGCTTGATGTCAAGGAAGTGGATAGGCCATCAAGGGTAGAGAGTTTGGAAGAAAGTTGGTTTGATCCTACTTTTTCTTTTCTTTTCCTTCCTTCCTGCTTGCTTGCTTGCTTGCTTGCTTGCTTGCTTGCTTGCTTTCTTTCTCTTTCTTTCTTTCTTTCTTTCTTTCTTTCTTTCTTTCTTTCTTTCTCTCCTTTTTGAGATGGAGTTTTGTTCCTAGAGTACAATGGCACGATCTTGGCTCAATGCAACCTCTGCCTCCCAGGTTCAAGCGATCCTCCTGCCTCAGCCTCCCAAGTAGTTGGGACTACAGGCACACACCACCATGCCCAGCTAATTTTTGTATTTTTAGTAGAGACAGGGTTTTGCCATGTTGGCCAGGCTGGTCTCAAACTCCTGATCTCAGGTGATCCGCTTACCTTGGCCCTCTCAAAATGCTGGGATTACAGGTGTGAGCCACCTCGGCTGGCCTGGAAAGTTCTTTAGGGGGCATTCATGTCATGATATTTGATTTTCATGAATGGTTCATGAGTACACCTGTTTAAATGCTTACTTCCCTCAGAGGAGGAGCTCATTCACTGAAGGCATTATCTAATATAAAAATCTCTAATTTTAAATAAATATTCACATTCTAATGTTGACTTGGTTTGATTTATGTTAATCAAGACTGTCTGGCAAGAATCCCCGTCACATCTGCTGTCTCATTTCAGCACTTACTCCTTCTAACTAACTAGTCCATCCTCATGATCTTAACACTGAGCCCCAACATTAAAGTGTGGAAGGGATCCATTTATTTTTCTCTTTTAATTTTGGGAGTAGGTCTTAAAATAAGAGAAAAGGACTTTTTTAAAAAAATGTGTTTATGAAAAAATGTAGACATTGCTTGAGATGTACTGAAATCTAAAAATTAGCTTTAGTCTCCACAGAGACAAGCTGGAAATTTATACTTATAAACCAAATGGTCCTTATTGGACCCAAGGATTATTCCTTCTTCTTATTCAAATTGGAATAATCTGTAATCTTTTGATGTATTGGTAATTTACATTGTATTTACAGGTTGCCTTTTTTTTTTTTTTTTGAGCCTGACCGACCAAAGAAGGGTTTCAGGTTATCTGCAAACCTGAATTCTGATACCACTGTCTTTTTCTTTTTAAAAATTTTAATAAGATTATCTACTTGGCTGGGCATGGTGGTTCATGCCTGTAATCCCAGCGCTTTGGAAGGCTAAGGTGGGTGCATCACCTGAGGTCAGGAGTTTGAGACTAGTCTGGACAACATGGTGAAACCCTGTCTCTACTAAAAATACAAAAAATTAGCTCGGTGCGGTGGTGCATGCCTGTAGTCCCAGCTACTTGGGAGGCTGAAGCAGGAGAATCACTTGAACACTGGAGGTAGAGGTTGCAGTGAGCCAAGTTCAGACCATTGCACTCCAGTCTAGGCAACAGAGTGAGACTCCACCTCAAAAATAAAAAAAGAAATAAAAATTTAGAAAAAGATTGTCTACTTTACAGGAGTTTGTTTATTCTCTTTTAATACAAGTACTCCAAGGGTGTATTTCTCTCAAGAAATGTTATAGTTGTCTACTGATCTCCAAACTCAAGTAATATCCATTAAATATGTACAGCTTTTTGTTTGTCAATCATACCTCAATAAAGTGTTTTTATCTTATTTCATTTTATTTTTAGAGACAAGTTCTCTTGTCTTACTCTGTCATCCAGGCTGGAGTGCAGTGACACAATCATAGCTCAATGCAGTCTCCAACCCCTGGGCTCAAGAGATCTTCCTTCCTCAGCCTCCCAAGAAACTAGGACCACAGACATGCATCACTACACCCAGCCAATTTTTGTATATTTTTATTTTTTGTGGAGGCAGGATCTCATTATGCTGCCCAGGCTGGTCTTGAACTCCTAGTCTCAAGTGATCCTCCCTCCTTGGCCTCCCAAAGTGCTGGGATTATAGGTGTGAGCCACCACATTGGGTCTCAATAAAGTAATTTTATAGAAAAGAGAAATGTTATTTACTATCCTCCAGTTTACCAAGACTTTGAAAGAATTTTTATATTGACTTACTCTTTTTGAGCAACTTTGGCCCACCCCTTCCTAAAGAGAAAGGATACAAAAGATGGTCCACAGATGATCTGAGCGCATTAAATGCCATTTTACACAAGATGTAGCAAATGGTCTGTAAGACAATCACCAAGCCTCAGGTAATAAGAGACATCCTTCCTTATATTCTTTTGTTGCTGTTGTTTGTTTGTTTTGTTTTGTTTTGTTTTTGTTGTTTAGAGACAAGAGTCTTGCTCTGTCCCCCAGACTGGAGTGCAGTGATGTGATCTTGGATCACTGCAACCTCCACCTCCCAGGTTCAAGTGATTCTCCTGCCTCAGCCTTCTGAGTAGCTGGGACTACAGGTGCACACTATCACTCCCAGCTAATTTTTGTATTTTTAGTAGAGACGGGGTTTCCCTATGTTGGCCAGTCTGGTATCAATCTCCTGACCTCAGGTGATCCGCCGGCCTCAGCCTCCCAAGGTGCTGGGATTACACATATGAGCCACCGCGCCCAGCCTTTTCCTGTGTTCTTGTGAAACACATTTTGGTGTCAAATACCCGTCTGGGAAACTGCATCTTTGATGGTTGCATCTCCTTCTCTTGATGGCTTCCTTGCAGTGGCACCGCTGAGCTATTTGCAACCTGTGCCAAGAAAGACATCAGGGTGTGGCACACATTGTCCAACAGGGAGCTGCTGCGGATCACGGTGCCCAACATGACGTGCCACGGCATCGACTTCATGAAGGATGGCAAGAGCATCATTTCAGGTAACGTCCACACGTCAAGGTCCGGCTTGGGGCTCTAGCCGTGGTTTTGATTCTTGTCATTCTCCTTCTATACTAGTCTCTACGCGTGGATAACCTAGAACAGCCTCCCACTGTCCACCCCCTCCTTGCTTCTAATCTAGCCTCTCTTTGGAGTTTCCTTCCAGCTGGGAGACTTTCTGAGCTAGGAAGGACCAAATAGCAATTTCTCCTCTCCCACATTGCTGCATATAGCGTGTATCTTTCTCTCTAGTAGGAAAATTTAGAAATTCAATTTTGAAAAGGATTTTTGTGGCCTCAGTGAGGACAGGACCCTCATGTGAGAACCCTTTGTGTTGTGTAAGAGATAAAAACCTGACTCAAACGAAGTGATGCCTCAAAGGGAATGTATTTTTAACTCCATTTATTATTTTATGCCAAAGTCATTTAGCATAAATTATAGGCAGCATGATATTCCACCTCTAAAGATTTCGGTATGTATCTCTAAAAATATTTTCCTTTAAAACAGTAATTTCTTGTGCTGTCTTGTGTCTAATCTATTTGCTAATCTCCCCAGTGCTCAGGAAGTACCTATAGTGGTTCATATCAATGAAAAGTTCAGTGGCTCTTTAGGGACAGCTATTAAAATGGTGACACCAGGAACCCATCTCACCCCCCCCTTTCTTTCTTTCTTTTTTTCTGAGATGGAATTTTGCTCTTGTTGCCCAAGCTGGAGTGCAGTGGCACGATCTGAGCTCACTGCAACCTCCGCCTCTTGGGTTCAAGTGATTCTCTTGCCTCAGCCTCCAGAGTAGCTGGGATTACAGGCACCTGCCACCATGCCTGGCTAATTTTTTTTTTTTTGCATTTTTAGTAGAAATGGGGTTTCATCATCTGGGCCAGGCTGGTCTCGAATTCCTGACCTCAGGTGATCCTCCTGCCTCAGCCTCCCAAAGGGCTGGGATTACAGGTGTGAGCCGTCATGCCCGGCCCTCACTGTTCTTTTCTTGGCCCTGACTCCTTGTTAGCGTCCCCAGCTGACCCTGCGCATGTCATCACCACATGGTACTGCCAGGAGCTCTGGGCCTACCTTACACCCAGAGCAAACACAGCTCAGGTCAGAAATTTTGGAGTCATCACTGCCTCTCCCTTTTCTCTTATGGCCATATCCACATCCCCTGATGACTCTCATTTCAAAGTACATCCAAGGTCCGTCGCTTCTCATTATCTCCACCCTTATCCTAGCGACCATCATCTCTCCCCAGATTGTTCTAGAAGCTTCCTAACAGGTCTCCTTGCTTCTCTTCTCACCCGGCATACTTTCCCACAGTCTGTTCTCAACACAGAAGTCTGTTTTAAAATGTAAGTCAGGGCTTGGTGTAGTGGCTCATGCCTGTAATCCCAGTACTTCGAGAGGTCGAGGCGTGAGCCACCATACCTGGCCCTGACTTACCTAGCTGGGGTTACCGGCATGTGCCACATGCCCAGCTAATTTTTGTAATTTTTTTTTTTTTTTTGAGTAGAGATGAGGTTTTGCCCGAGGTCAGGAGTTCAAGAACAGCCTGACCAATATGGTGAAACCCCATCTCTACTAAAAATGCAATAATTAGCCAGGTGTGGTGGTGGGCATCTGTAATCCCAGCTACCCAGAAGGCTGAGACAGGAGAATTGCTTGAACCCGAGAGGTGGAGGTTGCAGTGAACTGAGATCACACCACTGCCCTCCAGCCTGGACAACAGAGCCAGAATCCATCTCAAATTAAAAGAAAAACGTAAGTCAGAATATGCTATATTTAGGGCTCAAAGGTCTTTTACCCTCTAAGAGTAAATGACAAAATTTACTCCATCACCTACAAGGCTCCATGTGACTTTCTCTCCTCCTTCACCTTCACCTTCACCTTCTTATCTGGAGCCCTTCCTCTTACCACTCACCCCTTCTAGCCATGCTTTCTTTTTGCTGTTCCTCAAACACACTGGGAATAGACAGAGCCTTTGCCCTGACTCTTATATCTGCCTGAAATATTCCTTCCCCAAATACCCCTAAGGCTCACCCCCTCATCCCCTCACTTCCTCAAATCTTTGCTGAAATGGGATCTACCGTTAGCATTCTATTTTAAATTGCTAAGGTCAAGAGGTGACATTAAAGCTTATGAGAGGGTGCCAGCCACCTGAAGACCTGGGGGGAAACATTCCAGGCAGAGGGAACAGAAACACAAAGGCCCTGAGGTGGGAGATCACTTGGTGTATTTGAGAAATAGCAAGAGGACCAGTGTGCCTGGAGCTTAGTGGGTACAGTTGGGGTAGGGGTTCAGGGAGTGCTAGTGGAAGAAGTTGAAAGAGGTGGGTGGTGGGGGTACGAATGCTAGTTACAGTGGAGGATAAAGGAGTTTGGACTGGATTTTAATTCTAAGTGCAGTGGGCAAGGTTTCAGAAGGTTTTTTTTTTTTTTAAAGATGTACTCTTGCTCTGTTGCTCAGGCTGGGAGTGCAGGTGGTGCGATCTCCGTTCACTGCAACCTCCAGCCTTCCATGTTCAAGTGATTCTCCTGTGTCAGCCTCCAGAGTAGCTGGGATTACAGGCATGCCACAACCATACCCAGCTAATTTTTGTAATTTTTTTTTAGTAGAGAGGGGGATCTTGCCATGTCGGCCAGGCTGGTCTCCAACTCCTGGCCTCAAGTGATCTGCCCGCCTTGGCCTCCCAAAGTGCTGGGATTACAGGCATGAACCACTGCACCCAGCCCCCACTTTTTATTCTTTTTTTTTTTTTTTTTTTTTTTGAGACAGGGTCTCGCTCTATTGCCCAGTCTGGAGTGTGGTGGAACACTCTTGGCTCACTGCAACCTCTACTTCCCAGATTTAAGAATCCTCCCACTTCAGCCTCCCGAGCAGCTGGGACTATAGGTGCATGCCACCATGCGTGGCAATTTTTTTATTTTTTACTTTTTTTGTAGAGATGGGGTCTTGCCATGTTCTCCAGGCTGGTCTTGAGCTCCTAGACTGAAGTGATCCACCCACCTTGGCCTCCCAAAGTGTTGGGATTATAGATGTGAGCACCCCTCCTTTTCTTTTTATAAAAAAGGAAGTCCTTGATCAAGAAGGTGACGTAGTCTTTAAAAGGCCACCCTCACCCCTGTATGAATAACTGGTTGTAAGCAAGAGTGAAAGCGAGCAAGCGTAAGCTGTTATAATAATCCAGGAGAGAGATGGTGGGGCCTTAGACAAGGGAGGGATCAGTGGAACTGTTGAGAGGTGGTCAGATTTGGGTGTTTTTTAAACAGTAGAGCTGGTGGAACTTGCTGTTGGATTAGATGTTGGATTGAGTTGGGTGGATGTAATTGAGAGTCATCAAGGAAGACTCAGGCTCTTGGCTTGGGCAACTGGATGGGTGGTGTCAACTTCTACTGAGATGGGAAAGATAGTGGAAGGTGGAGGAGGAGCATTCCACTGAAAGATTGGGGTAGGTGGGGGTAGATGGGATGAGAGAAATTATTTGAATATGTTAGCTTATATGCCCCAGGCACAATATCATCTAGCTAGTTGAGTGTACGAGTCTTGTAGCTCATGGGAGAGGTGGGAGTGGGCCTCCCTCCTTTCTCCTCTCCCCATCCTCCCGCACCCCGCACGGGATGCACCCGTAGGCAGGCTCAGCCAAGACAAACCACTCCTTTCCCACAGCCAGGTGTGACCAATGTGGGGCGTGAGGGGAAACGGGCCTATGATGACAGGCATTCAGCTGAGCTGGCCTCTTCCCTCCAGCATCAGGGCTGCTCGGCAGCCCTGCGCCTCCTCTGTGGGGTCAGCAGCTGTGGAGCGAGGGCGCCTGTGCTGATCCTGCTGCCTTTTGTTTCCTTCTCACACCAGCATGGAACGACGGTAAAATCCGAGCCTTCGCCCCAGAGACAGGCCGACTGATGTATGTCATCAACAGTGCTCACAGGATCGGCGTCACCGCCATCGCCACCACCAGTGACTGTAAAAGGGTCATCAGTGGCGGAGGGGAAGGGGAGGTATTGCTCTTGAAAAGCAGAAATCTGAAAAAAATAATGCTCTATTTAGAACAACCGCCTTATAGGAAGCCATCTATTTGCTTTTAAAAATACATAACTTGTGCTGGGATTCGAGACCAAATTAACATTTTGATGAGATCCGAAAACATGTCATAAATGAAAGTTCTAATATTACATATGTATTATAATTATCTAATATTATAGATACATATATTTATATATGTGTTAAATTATATATCCCAGGCACAATATCATCTAGCTAGCTGAGTGTATAAGTCTTGCAGCTCATGGGAGAGGCGGGAGTGGGCCTCCCTCCTTTCTCCTCTCCCCATCCGCCCACACCTGCACTGCTTAAACTCTCCTAAAGGCTACCTGAATATGTGTATCCTTCTTCTCCCTAATAAAGATGCTCTAACTAATAAAAATAATGGATCAAAGGAAAGTTGTTTAGTTAGTATAGTATTCCTTTAATGGACAAATAATCTGTCACAACTACACCAGAAAACATAGTAGTCAGTCCTGTAATCCCCAGACTTTGGGAGGCCAATGTGGGCAGATCACTTGAGGACAGGAGTTGAAGACCAGCCTGGCCAACATGGCAAGACCCCATCTCTACTTTAAAAAAATTACAAAAATTAGCTGGGCATGGTGGCAGCATGCCTGTAATCCCAGCTGCTCAAGAGGCTGACACAGGAGAATCACATAGTAGTCATTTATATTTTATAAAGTATATAATAAACATTTATTATATTTAAATATATTTAATTTTGTTATATATTTAAATATATTAAAAGTTATTATATATTTAAATATATATTTATATTATTTAAATATAAATATTTAAAATAATATATATTTATAATATAACTCTTATTTATGATGTATTTTCAGATCTCATCAAAGTGTTGATTTGGTCCTGCTTAAATATATATATATATATATATATGTGTGTGTGTGTGTGTGTGTGCGTGTGTGTGAAAAAAGAGAGAGAGAGAGAAAGAGAGAGAGATGGAGTCTTACTCTGTCACCCAGGCTGCAGTGCAGTGGCACAACCTTGGCTCACTGCAACCTCCATCTCCCAGGTTCAAGCAGTTCTCCTGCTTCAGCCTCCTGAGTAGCTGGGATTACAGGTGCATGCCACCGTGCCCAGCTAATTTTTGTATTTATAGTAGAGATAGGGTTTTACAATGTTGGCCAGCCTGGTCTCAAACTCCTGACCTCAGGTGATTCACCTGCCTCCGCCTCCCAAAGTGCTAGGATTACAGGTGTGAGCCACCGTACCCGGCCTGTAAATATATATCTAAGTACATTTGTGCACAGAAGGGACATTTACAATGCAGACATGAAAGTGTTCTATGTGGACTAGAGTTAATGAATTCAGGTGAGTGTTTTGCCAGTGTTTTGGCTTGCTTGGTCTTTTCCTCCAAGGATCATAGTTGTATAAATGGTCTTCATTTTATCTTTTAAAGCAGATGATGTTTTCAGCATCAATTCTTTAATACACCCAGACATTTTGACCATCATTTTTAAGTGAGCTCAAGCTTTTCTGTCCATTATTTTGAGGAGCCTGTAACACCTTTCACTTGCACATTTATCTCTGGATCTCTCCTCCTCTGTGCCCCAGATTCTTTCCTATCCCAAAGCCTTCCCTTTCTCTTTGAGACATTTTCTTTTCTTTTCCTTAATCCCCTGTCATAGGAAGAACAGAATAGTTTGTACTCATCTTATTTTTCATAAATCCAACACAATCATTATAAGAAGATATAAGCATCCGACTACCGTGTTTTCTGGTGTGGTTGTGACAGATTCTTTGTCCATTAAAGGAATACTATACTAACTAAACAACTTTCTTTTTATCCATCCTTTTTATTAGTTACAGCATCTTTATTAGGGAGAAGAAAGATACACATATTCAGGTAGCCTTTAGGAGAGTTTAGGCAATGCAGATGAGTGCTGGGTCAAATCCCCCTTCTACCACTTTTCAGCTATGTGAGTTGGGGCATGTTCTTTAATCTCTTTATGCTTCTGTTTCCTGTGTAAAGTGAAGATAACACTAACACTCCCACTAATCAGATGTTTCACATTCTTTTTTTTTTTTTTTTTTTTTTTTTTTTTTTTTTTTTTTTTTTTTTTTTGAGACAGAGCTTTGTTCTTGTTGCCTAGGCTAGAGTACAGTGGCACAATCTCCGCTCACTGCAACCTCCACCTTTCAGGTTCAAGCAATTCTCCTGCCTCAGCCACCTGCATAACTGGGATTACAGGTGTGCACCACCATGCCCAGCTAATTTTTTGGTATTTTTAATAGAGATGGGATTTCACCATGTTGACCAGGCTGGTCTCGAATTCCTGACCTCAGGTGATCTACCACCTTAGCCTCCCAAAGTGCTGGGATTACAGGTATGAGCCACCATGCCTGGCCAAGTAATTTCATTCTCAATAGCAAATGGTCATTGCCCAAATGCCCCACCTGCGAAGATCCCAACCCCACTACCCTGCCCCCTTCCCTCAAGTGTACCCCAAACTCCCTACAATTCCACAACTGCAGGGTTCATATCCATCCAGAGTTCTTCCAAGGCGTTGGATCCAGTCCTGGGGCTGTTTGGCCAGTACCCACACCATACTAGTTAGATAGTTTCAACGTCATCCCGCCTAAAGATGAAATGTGCGCATCCACCTGTAGTCAAATTTCAAGGTAGATTCTTTTTCTTTGACACTGGTCATTAACCTACCCCATGTCACTACAGGGGGAATTATTTTGACACAACAGAAATGAACACAGTCCCGCTCATTTGGGATAGACTTGTGCTTTCTCACTTTCTTTACTTCACTTCTCCTTCCACAATGTAGACAATGTCTTAGAATGTTATTCTCCTCATATCAGGTACAATTAAGTCCGGTCTGTTATTATGTGTCCTGACACTATTTTTTTTTTCTTTTTTTAAAATTTATTGTATTTTGGGCTCTGGGGTACATGTGCACATCCTGCATCCTGCAGGATTGTTGCATAAGTACGTACATGCCATGGTGGTTTGCTGTTGCCATCCCTCCGCCCCCGTCACCTACATCAGGCATTTCTCCCGGTGTTATCCCTCCCCATCCTCCCCACCACCCCCCTCGGCTGTCCCTCCCCTCCCCTCCACCCCCACACCTAGCCCAGTGAGTGTTGTTCCCTTCCCTGTGCCCAAGTGTTCTCTTTGTTCATCACCTACCTATGAGTGAAAACATGTGGCGTTTGGTTTTCTGTTCTTGTGTCAGTTTGCTGAAAATGATGGTTTCTAGATTCATCCATGTCTCTGCAAAGGACACAAACTCATCATTTTTTATGGCTGCATAGTATTCCATGGTGCATATGTGCCACATTTTCTTTGTCCAGTCTATCATTGATGGACATTTGAGTTGGTTCCAGGTCTTTGCTATCATAAACAGCACCACAGTGAACATACATGTGCATGATAACACTAGTTTTTAACCTAATGTTCGCTCCAATCATTGTTATTCTGCTGTCTTGCACAACTTGCATGGAATAGTTTTTGCTCGTCTTATTTTTCATAAACCCAACACATTATAAGAAGGCATAAGCATCTGACTACTATGTTTTCTGGGGCAGTTGTGACAGATCCTTTGTCCATTAAAAGAATACTGGCCGGGCGTGGTGGCTCATGCCTGTAACCTCAGCACTTTGGGAGGTTGAGGAGGGTGGATCACCTGAGGTCAGGAGTTTTAAGACCAGCCTGGCCAACATGGCAAAACCCCGTCTTTACTAAAAATACAAAAGTCAGGCTGGGCACAGTAAGGCTGAGGTTGCAGTGAGCTGAGATCATGCCATTGCACTCCAGCCTGGGTGACAGAGCAAGACTCTATCTCAAAAAACAAAAACAAAAACAAAAATCAGTGGGTGTGGTGGTGCACTCCTGCAGTCCCAGCTACTCGGGAGGCTGAGACAGAAGAATTGCTTGCCATTGCACTCCAGCCTGGGTGACAGAGCAAGACTCTTCTCAAAAAATAAATTAAAAAAAAGGCCGGGTATGGTGGCTCACGCCTGTAATCCCAGCACTTTGGGAGGCCGAGGCGGGTGGATCACAAGGTCAAGAGATCGAGACCATTCTGGTCAACATGGTGAAACCCCGTCTCTACTAAAAATACAAAAATTACCTGAGCATGGTGGTGCACACCTGTAGGCCCAGCTACTCGGGAAGCTGAGGCAGGAGAATTGCTTGAACCAGGAGGCGGAGGTTGCGGTGAGCCGAGATTACGCCATTGCACTCCAGCCTGGGTAACAAGAGTGAAACTCCATCTCAAAAAATTAAAAAAAAAAATTAAAAAAAATAAATACTATACTAACTAAACAACTTTCCTTTTATCTATACTTTTTATTAAAGCATGATATTGATGCTTTTAAATTTTGTGTGTAGGTAGTTGCATTACCTATGAATTTCACTCCAGGATAATAAACAAGCATTTAAAAATATTTGTGATATAAAATAGGTATTGGATTCAGTAGAGTTGGGAACCATTTGTTATTAAATGATTAAAATCGAACAGCTGATTGTAAAAATTTCAATATGGCTCTGGGTGCCCACAAAATTTCCCGATGGTATCAGAAATCTGAGAGCAATGATCAGCAAAAGTGAATAGACATGATTTCATTTGGTTTAGCATTGGGCCTGGCATTATCGATTTTCGTAGCAGGTGTCTAATCAAATTTCTCAGCCTGTATGCACAATCAGGTACAGGATTCTTAGTAGCATTTTTCAAGCTCTGTTGAAGATGATCACATCTTATACATGAATATTCCTGCTCTTCAGTTTAGCATTCCCACCCCACCCGACCGAGATGAAGACAGAGAATTAAAAAACACAAACCAAGCATAGCAAAGGTGAAACAGCTCTTGGAATCATTTCCTTTCCCTTCAGAAGTCCCGGGTGTATATCAAGATCCTGTGCTCTGTGGCTTTCAGGTGAGGGTATGGCAGATAGGCTGTCAGACCCAGAAGCTGGAGGAGGCCCTGAAGGAGCACAAATCCTCGGTGTCCTGCATTAGGGTGAAGAAGAACAATGAGGAGTGTGTCACCGCCAGCACCGATGGCACGTGTATCATTTGGGACCTTGTGTAGGTACTTGTGATGGGGAGGATACCGTGATACTTGCAAAATCCAATCGTGCCAACAGTTTATTGAACATGAGAGAGGATTCAGATAGAGGGTAGAAATCTTACTTAACGCAACACGGTAAAGAGATGTTCATCAGAAGCTGTTCATGAATGTCCACGGTTTATCGATGTTGGTGGGAAGGGTACAGTTTCCAGGGAGAAATGAATGTTAGAAGTTTCTGGGCAGATAGGGAAATAGCTTTCTGGGTCCACACAGCAAAGCATGATTTAACTTACACTAATTCAACCCTAAATGTCCGAAATGAAAGGGGGCAAGAAAAGTAACTAGTGCGAGGTCAGGCACAGTGACTCACGCCTGTAATCCCAGCACTTTGGGAGGCTGAGGTGGGCGGATCACCTGAGGTCAGGAGTTTGAGACCAGCCTGGCCAATGTGGTGAAACCCCTTCTCTACTAAAAATACAAAAATTAGCTGGGTGTGGTGGTGGGCTCCTGGAATCCCAGCTACTCCGGAGGTTGAGGCAGGAAAATCGCTTGAACCCAGAAGGCAGAGGTTGCAGTGAACTGAGATTGTGCCGTTGCACTCTGGACTGGGCAACCGGACTGAAACTCTGTCTCAAAAAAAAGAAAGAAAGACATATAGCTGAGCGCGGTGGCTCAGGCCTGTAATCCCAGTACTTTGGGAGGCCGAGGCGGGTGGATCACGAGGTTAAGAGATCGAGACCATCCTGGTCAACTTGGTGAAACCCCGTCTCTACTAAAAAATACAAAACATTAGCCAGGCACAGTGGCTCAAGCCTGTAATCCCAGCACTTTGGGAGGCCGAGGCGGGTGGATCACGAGGTCAAGAGATCGAGACCATCCTGGTCAACATGGTGAAACCCCGTCTCTACTAAATATACAAAAATTAGCTGGGCATGGTGGCGCGTGCCTGTAATCCCAGCTCGGGAGGCTGAGGCAGGAGAATTGCTTGAACCCAGGAGGCAGAGGTTGTGGTGAGCCGAGATCGCGCCATTGCACTCCAGCCTGGGTAACAAGAGGGAAACTCCGTCTCAAAAAAAAAAAAAAAAAAAAAATTAGCTGGGCATGGTGGCGCGTGCCTGTAATCCCAGCTACTCGAGAGGCTGAGGCAGGAGAATTGCCTGAACCCAGGAGGCGGAGGTTGTGGTGAGCCGAGATCGTGCCATTGCACTCCAGCCTGGGTAACGAGAGCGAAACTCCGTCTCAAAAAAAAAAAAGAAAAAGAAAAAAAGAAAGACATATATATATATATCTCGAGACAGAGAGAGAAAGAAAGAAAGAGAGAAAGAAAAAAAAAAGGAACAAGAACTGCTGCAGGCAGTGCTTTTTATCATTCCGCTCAGTCAGGTGAAGCCCAGAATGATCTCTCCAAGGAGGGAGGGATGCTGGTGGGACCTCAGTTTGCCTTTCCTCGGTTGGACACATTCCCAGGGACCTCTTATGCTCTGAGCATATCACACCCCCATAGAATGACTAATGTCAAACCAGCTAGACCAAAGCATGTGAACTTTATTGTAGGAGTAACTCAAAGGATTTTTGAAAAGTGGCTTTTTGGATTTTTGACTCTAAGCATTTTTGCTGTGTTTTTATTTTAGAATCAGACCCTATGCCTCCAACCCCTCTTCCCACCTACCTATCACCCCTCAACCACTCCTACGAGGCACTGCCTTAATATCACTGCATAAGAGAGCTGAGGATACGTGCAAAGATGGAAGGAAGGAGACATGCGTGACAAAAGAATATGAGAAGCCCTTAATGGGAATGAGCACTCACTGTGTACTTAATGCATTAAAAAACACAAAGCAGGGTGGGTGCTGTAGCTCACACCTGTAATCCTGGCACTTTAGGAAGCCGAGGTGGGTGGATTACAAGGTCAGGAGTTTGAGACCAGCCTGACCAACATGATGAACCCCCATCTCTACTAAAAATACAAAAATTAGCTGGGCGTGATGGTGCGTGCCTGTAATCCCAGCTACTCGGGAGACTGAGACAGGAGAATTGCTTGAACCTGGGAGGCGGAGGTTGCAGTGAACCGAGATCACGCCACCGCACTCCAGCCTGGTGACAGAGTGAAACTCTGTCTCAAAAACAAAACCAAATAAACAAAACAACAACAAAAAACAATGAAACACAAAGCAAGCTTTTGTCTTCTAGCCCTGTGTGTCTCTTAGGGATTTTGTTAAAAACGTAGATTTTGATTCCATAAATGTAGCATGGTACCTGAGATTCTGCATTTCTAAGAAGCTCCCAGCTGGGAGTGCTGGTTCAAGGACCACACTTGTAGAAAGTGTTAGCCTGTACTGACCTTCCTACTGGGAAAATACAGAACCAGAAGGACATGTCTGAACTTATTTCTATGGATGGTTTGTGACTGCCTCAAATCCTTAAAGCTGTTCTGTTGTGTAGCAGGAATTCTGGTGCCAAAATCTTTTAAAAATGCTCAGCTCAGATACCACGTTTGAAAACTGCCGTAATGAGAAGAAACTGTGCAGAAGGTGCATTTTTTAGCCAGGAAAGCCTGGCCTGTGAGATGGCCACCCACCACACTGTCTATGGAAGGAGAAGCGATATTTACATGTTTCCTGGTACAGTATCTAAGGCAGGGGTTCTATTATGCACAGAAAAATCAACTGAAATGCTGGCTTAAAACACAGCGTTGGTCGGCGTGGTACACTGGCACGATCTTGGCTCACTGCAGGCTCTGCCTCCTGGGTTCAAGCGATTCTCCTGTGTCAGCCTCCCGAGTAGCTGGGATTACAAGGTTCCCATGCCTGGCTAACTTTTTGTATTTTTCATAGAGATGGGGTTTCACCATGTTACTCAGGCTGGTCTCAAACTCCTGACCTCAAGTCATCTGTCTGCTTTGGCCTCTTAAAGTGCTAGGATTACAGGCGTGAGCCACTATACCCGGTCCTTAAGACCATTTTTCTTTCCCTTTGAGACAGAGTCTTGCTCTGTCGCCCAGGCTGGAGTGCAATGGCACGATCTCGGCTCACTACAACCTCTGCATCCCGTGTTCAAGCGATTCTCCTGCTTCAACCTCCTGAGTAGCTGGGACTACAGGCATGCACCACCACACCCGGCTAATTTTTTTGTATTTTTTTTTAGTAGAGACAGGGTTTCACCATGTTGATCAAGCTGGTCTCAAACTCCTGACCTCGAGATCCACCTGACTCGGCCTCCCAAAGTGCTGGGATTACAGGCGTAAACCATCATGCCCGGCCAGTACCAATTTTTAAAATACCCTTCCGAAGGTGGGCTCTTTTCAGCTGTGGGAGGCCAGCTCCCTCTTGGGGGCAGCCTGGACAGGGTGGGGGGGCCTTGGGAGGCACTTCTTACCATATGCAGACAAGGGTTGAGCCTGCCAGCTTTTGCAAAATCCCCATGTGACAGGCTCATGTTTTCTGAGGGTTGTGCATGATATGGTACATCTGAACCTGTATACAAACGTGTAGATGGCATTTTGCTACCGCTTTTATTTGCGAATTAAAGATACATTGATGGTTAAAACATAAATAAAATAAAATGCCCTTCCCCACATTCTGCTGCTCAGACTGTAGGGAGCTCCACTTCCAAATGGCGGCCTCAAGAATCAATTACATTGTGTGGGAGGCAGCAGGTTGGCTCTGAGTTCAGCCTCTTCTGTTTCTTTTTTGCTGCAACTTAAGGGGTCCCATTGAGTTTTGTGCCCTGTCTTTAGCACAGGGCCCTTCCCATTGTCCTCTGGTGGTCGCTGATAGGCCAACGGAAGTACACAGAAGTAGAGAGCACAGGGCAACCCGAAGTCTGTTTTGAAGAAATACAAACGTCACTGTGTTGAGCAGTATGAAGTGTTTGGCATAGAGAGAAACCAACCCAAATCCCAGCTTGTACCAAATCCAGCTTGAATAGTAAATAAATGTTTTAGGGAAGAGAAAGTTGACTTTCACAGCTTTTGCATCTACTTCCCAGGCGGCTTAGGAGGAATCAGATGATCCTAGCCAACACCTTATTCCAGTGTGTGTGCTATCACCCTGAGGAGTTCCAGATCATCACCAGTGGGACAGACAGAAAGGTGAGTCCTCCCAGCGAGAGCTGAGATCTTCCCAGTGCAAGAGATAAGCAGTGAGGCGTTGTGGCAGAGGGGGCAGGCTCTGGAGTCAATCACCTTGGTTCAAATGGCGGTCTGTCATCCATCAGCCATGTCAACTTGGAAAGGCCATATCACCTTCTAGTGTCTTCAATCCCCTGTCTGTTAAGTGGAAATGGTACCACCGACCTCATAGAGTGAGGATTAAAGTCATGCTCGCCCATGGTGCTTATAGCAGGAGTCCTGGCACATAGTAGGTATTCAGCAGATTGGTTTTTATTATTAGGGAATTTCTGAGGCTGGAGTAGAATTGCTGTGGCCAAACCTGTTCTCACTTTGACTAAATTCAAACAGAAAGGCAATAGAGCTCCTCATTGCTCATCACTGTCCTTCATCAACACATTAAAAATCTACACACGGAGCTGAATGCAGTGGCTCATGCCTGTAATTCCAGCACTTTGTGAGGCTGAGGCCAGGAGTTCAAGACCAGGTTAGCCAACATGGTGAAACCCCCATCTCTACAAAAAATACAAAAATTAGTCGGGTGGTGGTGGGCACCTTTAATCACAGCTACTTGGGAGGCTGAGGCATGAGAATCATTTGAATATAGGAAGCGAAGGTTGCAGTGAGCCAAGATTGCACCACTGCACTCCAGGTGACAGAGTGAAACCCTGCCTAACAATCAAACAACAACAGCAACAATAACAACAACAACAACTACACATGGTATAGATTTCCCAGCGTAAAGGGTCCCTGCTCTCACAAACCTCACTTTCCTAATTTATTTTGGGTAGGAGGGGCTGGAGTTGGCTGATACATACACGAGCCAATCCGTGAATGGACAACGAGTAATAAGTGAACAAGACATGAGATGGTGAGAGACTGAGAAACGAGATAGAACAGGTGATATGATGCGGGCGGGGAGAAGCTCCTTCAACTAGTGTAGTGGGTGAAGGTCTCCTTAAGGAGTGGCATCTGAGCTGAGGCCTAAAGGACAGAAGGATCCAGCCGAGGCGTAGACCTCAAGGAAGGGCATCCCTGGCAGAGGACGCTCGGGTAAGATGGAGCCCTACTAGGGCTGCCCAGGAGAGTGTCAATTTGGCTTCTTTGCCTGGGAATGCAGGCAGTGAAGTTCTAACCACTTCTGTGGGTGTCATTCCTGAGAAACATGGGATCTGGCATGGTTTTATATCTCTTTAGGCATTCACTAGGAAATCAGAATTTTTTTGTTAACATGATCAAGCATCAACTGACATTACAAAGCAAAAGAAAAAAACTAAATAGTATGCACAATGTCTAGCTAGATTCAGAGGAATACAGATTCTTGGGATAGTGATTAGAACACAGCAAATTTCTGACAAGAAACAAAGAGAAATAAATGAAATGCACGCCAAGTTTGCACTCCTGATTCCTGGTCTGGTCAAGCACTCTTTTTGTTTGTCTTTTTCTTTCTTTTTTTTTTTTTTTTTTTTTTTTTGGGACAGAGTCTCGCTCTGTGGCCCAGGCTGGAGTGCAGTGGTGTGATCTCAGCTGGCTGCACCTCCGCCTCCTGGGTTCAAGCAATTCTCTGCCTCAGCCTCCCGAGTAGCTGGGATTACAGGTGCCCGCCACCATGCCCAACTAATTTTTGTATTTTTAGTCGAGATGGGGTTTCACCATCTTGGCCAGACTGGTCTGGTCTTAAACTCCTGACCTTATGATCTACCTGCTTCAGCCTCCCAAAGGGCTTGAACTATAGCTGTAAGTCACCATGCCCTGGATTTTACTTATTTATTTATTCAGAGACAGAGTCTCACTCTTTCACCAGGTACCAGGCTGGAGTGCAGTGGCATGATCTCGGCTCACTTAAACCTCTGCCTCCCAGCTTCAAGCAATTCTCCTGCCTCAGCCTCCTGGTAGCTAGGACTACAGGTGTACACTACCACACCCAGCTAATTTTTGTATTTTAGTAGAGACGGGGTTTCACTATGTTGGCCAGGATGGTCTTGATCTGTTGACCTCGTGATCCACCTACCTCAGCCTCCCAAAGTGCTGGGATTACAGGCATGAGCCACCACGCCTGGCTTTTTATCTTTAAGTTCAGGGGATGTGCAAGATGTGCAGTTTTGTTACACAGGTAAACTTATGCTATGGTAGTTTGCTGCACATCCACCCATCATCCCATCACCTGGGTATTAAGCCCTGCGTTCATTAGCTATTCTTCCTGATGCTCTTCCTCCCCCCACCCATCACCCTCCTACAGGTACCCAGAGTGTATTGTTTCACCGTGTGTCCATGTGTTTTCATTGTTCAGCTTCCACTTGTTAGTGAGAACATGTGGTGTTTGGTTTTCTGTTGCTGTGTTAGTTTGCTGAGGATAATGGCTTCCAGCTCCACCCGTGTCCGCAGAGGTCATGATCTGGTTCCTTTTTATGGCTGCATAGTATTCCATGGTATATATGTACCACATTTTCTTGAGCTTATTCTCTTTTTTTTGGAGACAAGAGTCTCACTTTGTTGCCCAGGCTGGAGTGCAGTGGCGCAATCTTGGCTCACTGCAACCTCCTATAACCTCCACCTCCTGGGTACAAGTGATTCTCATGCCTCAGGCCCCCAATTAGCTGGGACTACAGGTGTGTGCCACCAAGTCCAGCTAGTATTTGCATTTTTAGTGCTGCTGGGGTTTCACCTTATTGCCCAGGCTGGTCTCAAATTCCTGACCTCAAGCAATCAGCCCAACTCAGTTTTCCAAAGTGCTGGGATTACAGGCGTGAGCCACTGCACATTTTCATTACTGCACATTTTCTTTACGCAGTCTACTATTGATGGGCATTTGGGTTGATTCCATGCCTTTTCTATTGTAAATAGAAGCATTCTTTCCTTAGAAGAAAATTTAAATTTTGAATAGATTTGTGCATTCACAAAGTTCAAGATACAAAGGCAGTATATTCAGGAAAAAAAAATCTCCTCCCTTAGTCACCCGTCTCTCCACCCTAAGGTAGTTCTGCTCCCCGGGACCGGGACCGAGGTTGCCAGTTCCTCTTTAAACTCCTCCCTGTGGAGTATTCCAGAGCTTTGGGGCAGAAGGGAAAGTGGGGAATAAGGACGGCCGGCCGAGGAAGAGGGAGGGTGCAATCACAGCAGGAGGGTGCCTGTAAGGCCCAGTCTCTAGAACTCTGGGGAGTGGGGAGTGCTCATTTGCTAGTGGGGAGGAAGAAAATGCTTTTCCTCCCTCCAGGTCTGAAGCTTAGCTGTGGATGCAGAGGCTGTTCTTTCTTTTACAGCTTGCTTCAGGCTCAATCTGCTTAGTCTTATCAAAAGCCCTTGCTGTCATAATCCAGGTTTATCAGCACATCAACATCTCTTTAAATAGAATGCAAATTTAAAACCAATACTAAAAATATTAAAATGGTTTTGCCACCCCCTGCTGTAGCCTATTTATAATTTCAGCCAGTATCATCCCGTGGTGTATTTTTGCTACCTTCTATATAAAGTAGAACCAGCTTTTGTTAGCATGTGCATGGATGATTCTCCTGAGCTGAATCCTGCCTAATGCTTCTTTCCTGAATTCCAGATTGCTTACTGGGAAGTATTTGATGGGTCAGTAATCAGAGAATTGGAAGGCTCCCTGTCCGGGTCCATAAATGGCATGGATATCACACAGGAAGGAACGCATTTTGTCACAGGTTAGTCCTGAGATGGGAAAAAGCCAAGCCTGGTTTATTTAGATGAGGACAGGGAAGGAACTCCCAGGCTGGAGGCAACTGGAAAAGACCACATAAGGGTCTCAAGGCAACCCGGTTAGATTCAGACTCCAAGCAACACTGCAGCCAGTGTGGCTGACAAAGAAAAATCCAGAAGTCACATTTCAGTGAGAGGAAACATTTGCACAAGAGCCTTAGGGGCACAAATAAAGGCTTGCTTTTTGTGGTTGGGCATTGATAATAGAAATGGGGGCTTTATGTTTGTTTGTTTGTTTTTAAGACAGAGTCTTGCTCTGTCACCCAGACTGCAGTGCAGTGGCGAGATCTCAGCTCACTAAATCCTATGGCTCTGGGTTCCTGTGATTCTCCTGCCTCAGCCTCCTGGGTAGCTGGGATTACAGGCACCCGCCACCTCACCACGCTAATTTTTGCATTTTTAGTGGAGAAGCGGTTTCTCCATGTTGGCAAGGTTGGTCTCAAACTCCTGACCTCAGGTGATCTGCCCATCTTGGCCTCCCAAAGTGTTGGGATTACAAGCATGAACCACTGCACCTCGCCGAAATGGGGACTTTGAATGGCCTGGGCTGTCCAGCATCCTTCTGAAGTCTTAAATGCCAGTCTTTTAATTCCACTTTGTTACTGCATGATGTGATGCCCTTCCCACCAAAAAAAAAAAAAAAAAAAAAAAAAAAAAAAAAAAGAAAAAGAATTAGATTTCAAAGGGGGCATTTACTACACAACATGCCGATTGGAATATCATTATCATCTTCTGCCAAGCTCTTTGATTCACCTGGATATTAACAAATAAATGCAGCCAGGCACAGTGGCTCACGCCTGTAATCCCAGCACTTTGGGAGGCTAACGCAGGTGGGTCGCGTGGGGTCAGGAGTTTGAAACCAGCCTGGACAACAAGGTGAAACCCTGTCTCTACTAAAAATACAAAAATTAGCTGGGTGTGGTGGTACATGCCTATAATCCCAGCTACTTGGGAGGCTGAGGTGGGAGAATTGCTTGAGCCCAGGAGGCAGAGGCTGCAGTGAGCTGAGATCGTGCCACTGCACTCCAGCCTGGGCAACAGAGACTGCATCTCAAAAATAAATAAATAAATAAATAAATAAACAAATGCACGAAATGAATCAAGTTTCACCAAAACATTGACTATAAAACAAGATATCAAACTAGACACAGTGTGATCCCAATTATATATACAATGTATATGTATACCAGTATACTTACAGAGAAAAGTCTGGAAGGAACTAAGCCAATATATTACTAGTGGGTATTTCTGGATAGTGGGATGAAAAGTGATTTTACCTCTTTGTATTTCCCCCTCTCCTTCAAATTTACTGCAACAGATAGATTTTTATAATCAAGTAAAAGTGTTATTATAGGCCGGGTGCAGTGGCTCATGCCTGTAATCCCAGCTTTTTGGGAGGCCAAGATGGACGGATCATCGGAGGTTGGGAGATTGAGACCAACCTGACCAACATGGAGAAACCCCGTCTCTACTAAAAATACAAAAATTAGCCTGGCGTGGTGGTGCTTGCCCATAATCCCAGCTACTCGGGAGGCTGAGGCAAGAGAATCACTTGAGCCCGGGAGGCAGAGGCTGTAGTGAGCTGAGATGGTGCCACTGCACTCCAGCCTGGGCAACAAGAGTGAAACTATCTCAAAAAAAAAAAAAAAAAAAAAAGTGCTATTATAAAGATAGGTACATGAGGACTGTGTTGAAAATGATCCAATTATTTGAAATAAGGGCTGTTTCTCTCTCTTCTATTGCAGCAATGTCATGTAAGTGTTTATCTTTTTCAGGTGGAAATGACCATCTGGTCAAAGTTTGGGATTATAATGAGGGTGAAGTGACTCACGTCGGGGTGGGGCACAGCGGCAACATCACACGCATCCGAATAAGTCCAGGAAATCAATATATTGTTAGTGTAAGTGCCGACGGAGCCATTTTGCGATGGAAGTACCCGTACACCTCCTGAAGCTGGTGAGGTGACTCTCAGCCTTGGCATTGCACACAATCCTTTTGAAGACCGAGTTTAGATAACTCCAACACTAGTCTTGATTTCTCACTTCTCTGTTTTTGTTCTTGAGTCATATTTTTTTCTTTTTCTTTTTCCTTATAGAATGCATCTTATATTCTTAAATTGTACATTAAAATTGAAATATGTTCAGGAATAACTTGTGCAGACTCTAATTAGAACTTTTTACATTTTGAATAAATTTTCGGTTGTTGGTTTTCTGTTATCATCTGTTTTCTGTGACTCTGCAAAACCCACAGACCTTCCTCATGATCTGTGCACAGACAGCATTGCTATTATCCTCTAAAAATAAGGTGAAGTGAATTTCCTTCTTAATAGTCACTTCATTGGTCAAGCTGTATGGGACTAGACTCAGACCTATGTCCAGATCTTGGGTAGGCTTTTAAAAAATTCTCTGAGCTGGTCAGGCACAATGGCTCATGCCTGTAATCCCAGCACTTTAGGAGGCCCAGGCAGGTGAATCACGAGGTCAGGAGATCGAGACCATCCTGGCTAACATGGTGAAACCCCGTCTCTACTAAAATACAAAAAAAATTAGCCAGGCGTGGTGGTGGCTGCCTGTAATCCCAGATACTTGGGAGACTGAATTGCTTGAACCTGGGAGGCCGAGGTTGCAGTGAGCTGAGATCGAACCAGCCTGGCAACAGAGCAAGACTCCATCTTAAAAAAAAAAAAAATTCTCTGAGCCACAATTTTCTCTTTTGTCAAGCAAGCATAAACTCCTGCTTTAAAGCTTATTGTGAGAATTAAGTGTCTAATGTACTAAAGCATCAGCAGAATTCCTGACAGAGAGTGAAATATGTATGCTTTCTCAAAGAAAATGTGTGGTGTTGGAGAACTCAGGGCAATTACCAAAGAAAGATGAAATTTTACGAGATGCTCTCTTGGAGTTGGCCATTATATCTTTCTTCTGTGCTTTCCACCAGAAGGGTGATGAAATGGACCTGTGTGTTAATCACCCAACTGGGTATCTTCTTCCAGAGAGGGGTAAATAATGGCATTTTCCAGAATACAAGTCTCCAATTCACAGTACAGTCTGAGATTTTATTTATCCTTTAAGTAATGCTGCTCTTTTGCATGAAGTAACTGCTGCATGTTATTTGTCCTTTAAGTAATGGTTTTTGTTTGTTTGTTTGTTTGTTTGTTTGTTTGCAAGAGGTAACTGCTGAAACCCAGTTTGAAAGATCAAGAATTTTTTTAATTTTTTTGAGACGAAGTTTAGCTCTTGTCACTCAGGCTGGAGTGCAATGGCGCAATCTCGGCTCACTGAATCAAGTGATCCAAGTGATTCTCCTGCCCCAGCCTCCTGAGTAGCTGGCTTTACAGGCATGCACCACCATGCCTGGCTAATTTTGTATCTTTAGCAGAGATGAGGTTTCACCATGTTGTCCAGGCTGGTCTCGAACTCCTGACCTCAGGTGATCCAGCCTCCTAAGGCTCCCAAAGTGCTGAGATTACAGCTGTGAGCCACCTCACCCGGCCGGGATCAAGAATATTTAATAAATGATGATCACTTATTAACAAGTAACATTTCAGGGCGTTGTTAGAATGCTGCATCTCACATGGTGCTGATCTCTTTTTGAGCTAGAAATGGACGAGAAACTCATTTTGCAAGACCTTGTCTGATTAATTATAAACCTGACAGTTGCATGGGATAATGTGGGGGGGGGGGCTCCCAGGGTTACCCAGGGAATCAAGGGCGTGGCAAGGCCACACTAATTCTGATTGGGCAATCATTCAGCGAGGATTTTGCGTTAAGGAGTGAAACAGAAACCGCGTAGGGGGCGCACCTGAGAGCCTGAAAACTTCCTGGTAAGCAAATACTGAGGCTGGAAAGGGCCTCAAGTTGGCAGTCCAGAGATCCAGGTCGAGTTCCGGTTTTTCTGCTTACGGGTCGGGCGCCCCTCTCTGTTGCGATAACCTCTTTGAGCCCACTTCTTTGCCGATTAAAGCAAGGATGATCAAGGCTCGCAAGCTTTTGGAAAACCATTCTAACCCAATCTGTAGTGTAAAAAAGCAAACCACAACCACTCGGGTGGTTTTTTTTCCCCCACAGGGCAACACGTGGCTCCCAGTTCAGGTCCCGGGTGGGCGGGTGCAGGCAGAGGCTCTGCCTCCCCCAAGGGGCAGACTGTCTGGAAGGAGGTGGCGACACCTGTCCGCACACACCCGAGCCTGCGGAGGAACAAGCGGTGCATACAAGCGCTCCCCGCCCCCACACGGCACCCAGCGCGCGCCTCTCCCCACGCCCGAGGCCGTGCTCTGGGGATGCCTGCCTTGCCCTGTCCTTTCAGCAGTAGCCAGGCCTTTGCGATTTACCAGGCGCCTTCGGAATGCCCATTCCTCCATCGTTTCCACTGCTTGAAGGCTGCCGGAGGAACAGCAGCAGAGGCGAAACCCCGGGCTGTCGGTTTACGAGGTAAGGAAGGGTGGGGAACCCGACCGCGACGACTCCCAGTCAGCGCCGCGGGGGGCGGCACCAGGCAGGGGTAGGGGTGGCCCGGCGCGGCCCTGCAGGGGGCCGGTCGTGCGGCCGGATTCCCGCGCGGGGCGGGACTGCCCCGCCCTTGGCTCCGCCTCCGCCCCGTCCCCGCACACCTGGTCCGCAGGTAGCCGGCGCCGGGCGCCTAGCGAAGCCGTAGGGCCTGCTGGCCGCTCGTCCGCCTCGGGCCCGGGGGCTCCGCATCTGGAGCTGCGCCGGCGGCAGCCATGGACCCGGGCCCGGAGGACGCGGCAGGAGGGGGATCGCCCGCGCCCCGGCCCCGCCGCCGCCGCTCCCTGCGCCGCCTGTTCAGCCGCTTCCTGCTGGCGCTGGGCAGCCGCTCCCGCCCCGGGGACTCGCCGCCCCGGCCCCAGCCGGGACCCTGCGACGGCGACGGTGAGGGGGGCTTCGCCTGCGCCGCGGGCCCGGCTCCAGCGGCCCCCGGGAGCCCCGGGGAGGAGCGCCCGCCCGGACCGCACCCCCAGCTGCAGCTCCCTGCCGGCGATGGGGCGCGGCCGCCGGGCGCCCAGGGCTTGAAGAACCACGGCAACACCTGTTTCATGAACGCCGTGGTGCAGTGCCTCAGCAACACCGACCTGCTGGCCGAGTTCCTGGCGCTGGGGCGCTACCGGGCGGCGCCGGGCCGCGCCGAGGTCACCGAGCAGCTGGCGGCGCTGGTGCGCGCGCTCTGGACTCGCGAATACACACCCCAACTTTCTGCGGAGTTCAAGGTAGGCAGCGCTGCGCCGCCGGCCGTCTGGCCCCCTGGTTTCGCCCCTTGAAAAGTGTGTGCACCATCCGGAAAGGGTTTTCTCGGGGCCTTCTTTAGATGCCATTGACCTGTTCAGCCCCGGATTACCGGCTTTGTTTCGCGTGGGTGCGTTACGCTGTCGCTTGCTTCTGTTCTCTTTAGAAATGAATCCCCCTAGGTGTTTCGAGAGGGAGTGGGGTGGGCTGGCAGACTGAAGTGGGATCAGCGTTTTTGCATTCAACAAGCATTTGTCGAAGTGTTGAAGGCTCACGGGCCAGACAGTGTTGTAACGCCGGCTCTAGAGCTTCCAGTCTGGAATGATGTGGGGTAGGGAATGGGACATTGAAGGCCAAGGCCTCAGAGGCAGGAGGAGATGCTTGCACTGAGAGCCGAGTGATGAGAAGGATGCATTCAGTGCAAGATCTAGGACTGAGCCAGGCAGGAGGCACAGCAAGTACAATTGCCACAGACCCGAAGGAGCTGAGTACGGGAGACGCGGAAAGAAAACCAGTGTCGTTGGAGCTTAGGAGGCGGTTGAGGGTCGCCAGATCATGTAAGACCTAGCAGGCAACGGTAAAGAGTTTGGATTTTATTCTAAACCCAATGGAATCTGAGAACCTGCAGGCCAGGTACCATGCCGAGTGCCCAGCAAAGGCAGTGAGTGTGCTGTTTTGGAGCTAGCATCCTTCTGTGTAAGGCACATACACTCCCCTACAATGCATTAGCACGGGCTTGCATTTTATTGTCCGCAAGATCACGGTCTACTTACTTGGGATGCTGCAGGGTCATGAGGCTTCGTAAATTGTTTGTATCACTTCACCCGGTTAAAGCAGGGTGTTTGTTTGGGGTCCCAGTTGGATTAAAGGGTTCCTGATAATTGATGCACATGGCTTGCTTCCTGCTTTAAAAAAGAAAAAAAAAGAAAAAGGAAGAAAGAAACCCACAGCTCTGGGAAGAGAGCTGAAGCTCCCTACAGACCAGTGATTGTTGTTCTTGGGGGAGGGGGGAACCTGTCAGTGTTCATTCCACAAGCATCACCGCTCTTGAGTTTCAGCCTGAGAAAGCAGTGTTTGCCATGTGACCCGTGAGATGCCAACCCCCACCACCTTCTCTCTTGCCTCCATTAGTGAAGCACTGTTCTGCAGCAGTCAGTGGGTCAAATGGTTGTCACTAAATGTCTCTTTTCGGTGACATTTGCTTGTTAAAAAACATAGATAGTATATTACAGTGGTTAAGAGCAGGGTCTCTGGAGTTTTGTGACCTTGAGCAAGTTACTAAATCTCTCTGTGCCGTAACTTTAACATAGAACCATAATGGTATCTCTTTTGTTACAGGGTTGTTGTATTAAATGAGTTCTATGTAGAACACAGTACCAGCCCCATGGGAAATGTTCGTTATTCTATCGTTACATCTTCTCACCAGCAGAAACCTGGAGGAGGGAGGGAGGTAATCTTTACATACGTTTTCTCTTGCTAGATGAATTCCCATCCAGTTACCACAGCAATGGGAAAGGCTGCAGTAGTTTGAAAAAACTCCCAAATTAGTAATTAGCCTCAGTGACTCATCAGGATTTCCATCTCTCTCCTGCTGTCAAATCCCCAGGGCCTGGGAGCTCCCAGTAAGCCTCAGGGAATTGAAAGATAATCAGGTTTGTAATATGTTAATGAGGGAGATACAATCTGGAATTTCCTGGGATTTTTTGGGTAACCAGCTTTGGAGGGAGGAGTGGAGGATCCCAGAATCCAGGCTTTAAATATTATGGCTTGAAATCTAGGTGAGCTCTTCTTATTTCACAGATGGGGAAACATTCGTTCAACGAATATTTATTGAATGTCCAGAGACCAGACTAGGAATGCATGGAATGCCTGTTGAGTGAGGAGTACAAACCCAGATTCTGGGGCTGCTCTCCAGGAGCTTATGGTCTAGATGTGGAAATGGATGCTAATGAAATAATCACACAGGCACATGATTGGAACAGAAATATGTTAGAAAGGACACTTAGAAGGAGCTATGACAGTTACAGCAGGAAAATGTGATGGCTTCCCTGGAGGGGTAACCAACCACCTAGTTGAATTTTGAAGGATTCAGTGTCAGTGAAGGGCTTGGGAAGATGGGAAAGTGCATTCCAGGACCTGGGAACTGAAATGCCAACCAGGGAAGGAGGTGGGGCCAAGAGGCCTCTGTTCAATGAATTAATAAAAGCCTGCTTGGCTGGGGAGGAAAGGCTGGAGAATTGGTTGCAGACACACCACATAAGGTTTTGTTAAGGAGTCTGGTCTTTTCTCTTCTCTTCTTTCTCTTTTTCTCTCTCCTTTCTTTCTTTCTTTCTTTCTTTCTCTCTCTTTCTTCCTCCCTTCCCCTTCCCCCTCCCTCCTCCCTTCCTTCCTTCCTTCCTTCCGCTCTCCCTCTTTCTTTTTTCTTTTTTCTTTTCCTACCTCCCTCCCACCTACCCTCCATCCCTCCCTCCCTTCCTTTTCTCTTTCTCCTCTCTCTCTCTTTCTAAGAGAGAGGGTCTTGCTCTGTGATGCGGGCTGGAGTACAGCGATGCCATCATAGCTCTCTGCAGTCTTCAACTCCTGGGCTCAAGCCATCCTCCTACCTCAGCCTCCTGAGTAGCTAGGAGTACAGGTACATGCTACCATGCCTGGCTAATTTTTTAAAATTAATTTTTATAGAGATAGTATCTCACTTTGTTGTCCCGGCTGGTCTTGAACTCCTGGTTTCAAGCAATCCTCTCACCTTTGCCCCCCAAAGTACTGGGATGACAGGTGTGGGCCACCATGCCGATCTGGGGAGCTTGGTTCAGACCGAGGAAGGGAGGAAACTGAGGGGCCAGCATGGTAGAGTGTTACCCCAATATCAGACCCACAAATGGCATGAGTTTGCCATGTTCCTCCTTCCTGAGCTCAGACTTCCCAACCTCCTACAGACAGTAGGATCACTATTTAACAGCAAATGACTATGTATGGTCTAAAAATCCTGTCCATGGGCTGGGTGCAGTGGCTCATGCTTGTAATCAGCACTTTGGGAGTCTGAAGCAGGTAGATCACCTGAGGTCAGGAGTTCAAGACCAGCCTGATCAATATGGTGACCCCACCCCCACCCCCACTGAAAATACAAAAATTAGGCCAGGTGTGGTGGCAGGTGCCTGTAATTCCAGCTACTCAGGAGGTTGAGACAGGAGAATTGTTTGAACCTGGGAGATGGAGGTTGCAGTGAGCCAAGATCATGCCACTGCACTCCAGCCTGGGCAACAGAGCGAGACTCCCTCTGGAAAAAAAAAAGAAAAGAAAAAGATAAAAGTCCTGTGTATGGTTTTGTCTAGGATTCTTTTCTCTTTCTTTCTTTCTTTCTTTCTATTTCTATTTTACTTTTAGATTCAGTGGGTGCATGTGCAGGTTTGTTATAAGCATATATTGTGTGATGCTGAAATTTGGGCTTCTCTTGACACTGTCGCCCACATAGTGAACAGTGTCCAATAGGAAGTTTTTCAGCCTTTGTCCCCCTGCCTCTCTCCCTCCCTCCTTCCTTTTGGAGTCCCCAGTATTTATGTTCCCTTCCTTATGTCCATGTGAAACCAAGATCTGGCTCCCACTTATAAGTGAGAACGTGCAAAATTTGATTTTCTGTGCTTTTCTAATGATGTGATTAAATGTTGCACATTATAAAAAAATGTAAAAACATTCTGTAATTTTAACCTCTAGAGATAACCATTGTAAATACACTGATATGTTTCGAAGTATATACAAACAAGTGAAAATTCTAGTTTTATCATTTTAGCACTTTTCTCATTTAAGCACTGTTACAAGACATTTTCTTAGTCTTAATAATACACATCCATCATTAATAATTAAGTCTTTCATGGTTAATATATTATTAAATGAAACAATTCTTTTTTTTGAGATGGAGTTTCACTCTTGTCGCCAAGGCTGGAGTGCAGTGGGGTGATCTCAGCTCACTGCAATCTCCACCTCCTGGGTTCAAGGGATTCTTTTGCTTCAGCCTCCTGAGTAGCTGGGATTGCAGGCAAGCACAACCATGTCTGGCTAATTTTTGTATTTTTAGTAGAGACATGGTTTTGCCATGTTGACCAGGCTGCTCTTGATCTCCTGACCTCAGGTGATCTGCCCACCTCGACCTCCCAAAGTGCAGGGTTTACAGGCATGAGCCACTGCACCTGGCCTAAGTGAACCAATTCTTTATGGAGACAATGATATATATTTTTCCAGTATTATACTGTATTGAAGTTTCTTGTATTTAAGTCATTATTGTCAGCTGTGATTATTTCCATAAGCTTAATTCTTTTATTTTCATTTTTATTATTTTGAGACGGAGTTTCACTCTTGTTACCCAGGCTGGAGTGCAATGGCGCGATCTCGGCTCATTGCAACCTCCGCCTCCTGGGTTCAGGCGATTCTCCTGCCTCAGCCTCCTGAGTAGCTGGGATTACAGGCACACGACACCATCCCCAGCTAATTTTTTGTATTTTTAATAGAGACGGGGTTTCACCATGTTGACCAGGATGGTCTCGATCTCTTGACCTTGTGATTCACCTGCCTCAGAGCTTAATTCTTACAAGTAGAATTACACAGTCAAAGCAGAGGTGTGACTGTTTTATTATCTTTCTATTTTTACTTTTTAAATCAACCTTATTGAGGTCTAAATTACATACAGTGAAATGCACCCATTATAAGTATACAATTTAGGAAGTTTTAACACATGTGTGTACCTGTGTAGTCACCATCTCAATTTTAAATACTGAGTTTTTTTTTTTTTTTTTTTTTTGCTTGAGACAAAATCTCACTCTTTCGCCCAGACTGGAGTGCAGTGGCACTATCTCTGCTCACTGCAACCTCCACCTCCTGGGTTCAAGCCATTCTCCTGCCTCAGCCTCCCAAGTAGCTGGGATTATAGATGTGTACCACCATGCCCAGCTATTTTTTTTGTATTTTTAGTAGAGACAGTGTTTTGCCATGTTGGCTAGGCTGGTCTCAAACTCCTGACCTCAGGTGATCCCCCCGTGTTGGCCTCCCAAAATGCTGTGATTACAGGCATGAGCTACTGCGCCCAGTATGAATTTAGTAAGTTTTAAAAAATGCATGTACCTGTGTACCTGTGTAATCACCATTCCAATTATAAATATTGAGTTTAAAAAAATGTTTAAATCACCCTTATTAGATTTGATTAATTTTAGCATCCACAGTGACATAGTTGTTTTCAAAAAATAGTGAAAAGTTGCAGATGCACTAGTGATGCATAGTTTTCTGGACATTGGATATACTTCTGTCTTATTAAAATTCCCCCAGGTTTACTAAGGTATAATTGACAAAAATTGTACGTATTTGTAGTGTATCAGATGATGTTTTGATACACATATACATTGCAAAATGATTAAATCAAGCTAACATATCCACCACTTCACATACTTACCTTTTGTGGTGAGAACATTTACAATTTATTCCCTTAGCAATTTTCTTTCTCTCTTTTTTTAAAAAATTGTACTTTAGGTTCTGGGGTACATGTGCAGATCATGCAGGTAGGGTTTCACTATATTGGCCAGGCTGGTCTTCAACTCCTGACCTCAGGTGATCCGCCTGCCTTGGCCTCCCAAAGTGCTGGGATTATAGGCATGAGCCACCGTGGCCTGCCTTCTTGGAAATTTTCAAGTATATAATATATTATTATTAACTATAATCACCATGCTGTATAATAAATCTTCATCCCTTATTAATTTATTGAACACAAAGAAATGGCATCTTTTACAATTTTTTTCATAGGTTTTTGGGGAACAGGTAGCATTTGGTTACATGGATAAGTTCTTTAGTGGTGATTTCTGAGATTTTGGTGCCCCCATCACCCGAGCAGCGTGCCCCAGACCCAATGTACAGTCTTTTATCCCTCACCCGCCTCCTACCCTTCCCCGTGAATCACCGAAGCTCATCATCTTTTTCTTGTGCCTTTACATCTGAAGAAATAGCATCTTGTTTTTTATTTTTATTTCTTCGATGAGGAGCGAGGTGGAAGATTTTTTCATGTTTCTCTACTAGTTGTAAGTCTGCTCTTGCAATCATTTGTTCAATGTTCTTATGCATCTATTCCGCTTTGGTCTCAAGGTTTTTATTTGTTTCCGTAGGTTCTTTAACTCTTGTCATATTTGCTACAAATATATTCTCAAAACTGTCTCCTTCTTCCTCCACGCCAGTATTGGAAGATTTAGATTTATTTATTTGTTTTTATTATACTTTAAGTTCTGGGACACATGTGCAGAACATGCAGGTTTGTTACACAGGTACACACATGCCATGGTGGTTTGATGCACCCATCAATCCATCATCTACATTAAATATTTGTCCTAATGCTATCCCTCCCCTACCCCCTGACCCCCTGACAGACCCCCATGTGTGATGCTCCCCTCCCTGTGTCCATGTGTTCTCATTGTTCAACTCCCATTATGAGTGAGAACATGTGGTGTTTGGTTTTCTATTCCTGTGTAAGTTTGCTGAGAATGATGGTTTCCAGCTTCATCCACATCCCTGCAATGGACATGAACTCATCCTTTTTTATGACTGCATAGTATTCCATGGTATATATGTGCCATATTTCTTCATATATATATATATATATATACACACACACACACACACACACACACATATTATTGCACTTTAGGTTCTGGGGTACATGTGAAGAACATGAAGGATTGTTGCATAGGTACATACATGGCAATGTGGTTTGCTGCCTCCATCCCCATCACCTATATCTGGCATTACTCCCCATGTTATCCCTCCCCAACTCCCTACCCCCCACTGTCCCTACCCTAGTCCCCCACCGACAGACCTCAGTGTATGATTCTCCCCTCCCTGTGTCCATGTGTTCTCATTGTTCAACACCCACCTGTGAGTGAGAATATGTGGTGTTTGGTTTTCTGTTCTTGTGTCAGTTTGCTGAGAATGATGATTTCCAGGTTCATCCATCTCCCTACAAAGGACATGAACTCATTGTTTTTTTATGGCTGCATAGTATTCCATGGTGTATATGTGCCACATTTTCCCTGTCCAGTCTACCATGATGGTCATTTGGGTTGGTTCCAAGTCTTTGCTATTGTAAACAGTGCTGCAATGAACATTCATGTGCATATGTCTTTATAATAGAAAGATTTATAATCCTATGGATATATACCCAGTAATAGGATTGCTGGGTCAAATGGAATTTCTATTTCTGGTTCTTTGAGGAATTGCCACACTGTCTTCCACAATGGTTGAACTAATTTACACTCCCAGCAACAATGTAAAAGTGTTCCTATTCCTCCACATCCTCTTCAGCATCTGCTGTCTCCAGATTTTTTAATGATCGACATTCTAAGTGGCATGAGGTGGTATCTCAATGTAGTTTTGATTTGCATTTCTCTGACGACCAGTGATGATGAGCATTTTTTCATATGTTCATTGTGTGTGACATATTTTCTTTATCCAGTCTATCATTGATTGGCATTTGAGTTGGTTCTAAGTCTTTGCTATTGTGAATAGTGCTGCAATAAATATACCTGTGCATGTGTCTTTATAGTGGAATGATTTAGAATCCTTTGGGTATATACCTAGTAATAGCATTGCTGGGTTAAATGGTATATCATATCTTTTGATAAATATTTGATTTTATGTACTACCTTTCCTATGGTTATATTAAAAATTTTAGCCATTTGGAATTTATATTCGCTTATGTGCTTAAGCATCAATTTTAGATCTACAGTGATATACTGGAGACATTGCTTTTTAAAAATAAGGATACCTTCTTCATCACTCTTATGTTTTGAAAGTTCTGTACAAAACAGTAAGATGGAAAATGGACATGGAGTAAAAATATTACACAAGGAAAATTGCTAAAACATTCTAGAAATCCTTATTTAGCTTTATCACTGTCATTAATGACATCAGATGGAAGGTAGAAAGTTAAAGGAATAACCATTTAGAACATAAAAAATAGGATTTTTATTAATAAAACAGCCAGAAATACAAAATAACTAGAAATAATTTTAATGAGAAATGTTAAAAATTATCAATGTTTGGCAAAGAAAACATACACACAGAGAGTTATGCCATGTTGAAGGAGAGAAATAACCACATATAGGGCTGGGCATGGTGGCTCATGCCTGTAATCCTAGCACTTTGGCAGGCTGAGATGGGAGGACCACTTGAGGCCAGGAGTTCAAGACCAGCCTGGTCAATATAACAAGACCTCAGCTAAAAAAAAAAAAAAAAAAAAAAAAAAAAAAAAAGAGGTGGGTTGGGGGCTAGGGAAAGAATAGCAGGGGGTGGGGGATTGGGGAGGGATAGCATTAGGAGAAGTACCTAATGTAAATGACGGGGTAAAGGATGCAGCAAACACCACCATGGCATGTGTAACAAACTTGCACAATCTGCACATGTACCCCAGAACTTAAGGTATACCAAATTAAAAAAAATTAAATTCAAAAAATTTTTTTTAAATTTTTAACATAAATTTTAAAAAAAGTGAGATAAGTAACCAAATACTGCAGTTCATTCTTCCCAAGCTAGTTAAGTGCTTGGGAACTGCTTTATGCGGTTCTGGTTATGTTTCCCTAGATTTTCTATGGGAATGACTTCTGTAGTCATCAATAGGTTATTAAAAAAAAACTTCTGAGAAATACCTGCCAAATACTTTATAATTGGAAAAAGACAAAGAACTTTTAAACACTGTTAAAAAAAACTTTGTCATTTACAAATGAAAATGAAAAAAATTGCTCACGATTCCGTTATTCTATGGTAACTATTAGCTACTATTTTGCCATGTATTTTCTGGTCTTTTATTTTTCTATCATAAATATATACATAAACAATCTCAAATATGTATTTTTGCACTTCTTTCTCTTCTTATGACCAGATTATTATTTTCTTTATCATTTGTATTTCCTCAGTCATAAATTTTAAGGCCATCTAATACGATTGTGTCATGAGTTTGCACCCAAATAACTTTGATACATAAAGACATCTCTGCTTGTATCTCTCATTTCCTTAGGTGAAATCCCCAAAAGTGGAATTGATGTTTATGGAGAGGGGCATTTTTAAGGCCCTGTCTTGTCTTGCTTCTTGAAGTTGTCACTTCCTTTCTGGAAAGATGGTCAGGTACGATAGCCAGGCTAAGACGAAGAGTGTCAGTCTTAAAGGATCATCGTGATTAGCTGAAGAGGAATAGATTTCACATGGAAGGAAGAACAAAAGCAAAGGTCTAGACCAGGCACGGTGGCTCATGCCTGTAATCCCAGCACTTTGGAAGGCGGAGGTGGGCAGATCACCTGAGGTCAGGAGTTTGAGACCAGCCAGGCCAACGTGGTAAAACCCTTTCTTTACTGAAAATACAAAAGTTAGCCAGGTACGGTGGCAGATGCCTGTAATCCCAGCTACCAGGGAGGCTGAGGCAAGAGAATTGCTTAAACCTGGGGGGTGGAGGTTACAGTGAGCCGAGATCATGCCATTGTACTCCAGCCTGGGTGACAAGAGCAAAACTCAGATTAAAAAAATAAATAAATAAAATAAAATAAAAAAAATAAAGGTCTAGACTGCAGAGGTAGGAAAGCATGTTTGGGGCAGCTAGGTGGTTTACTTACCTGGAGGTTTGAAACATGGAATGATACGGCTTGGGGCTGAACCAGAGAGGTGCTTGGACTATTTGGTAGTAAGCAGGAGAGTAAGGAAGGATTTAGAGTCAGGGCATGACAACAGCCAGCTGAGCTGTAGGAAAATTGGTCTGGTCTACTATGAAGTTAGTGCGTTGGCAAGGGGTAAACCTAGGTAGATATTGTTGTCTGGGTCAGCTGTAAGTGGAACTCAGCAGTTGGCATGATACTTTTCTATAGGGGAAGGGTGGAGACATTTGGCAACAGCATCCAGACTCCTTGACAGCTGACTGATATGAAAGAGAACCTGAAAGATGACACTACATTAAAGGGATGAGATGGTTTTAGAGATTTCATTTGGAAGGGGCGGCTGCTCACCCAGAAGAGAATGTTGGTACAAGAAGATGGGTTCGAGGGTTGTTTGAGGGTAGGGTTGCCAGGTGAAAAATATACCATGCCCAGCTGACTTTTAATTGCAGATAAAAAATGAACAACTTTTTAGTGTAAAAACATCCCAAATATTGCATGGAACGACATATTTCTACTAAAAATATATTCATTGTTTATGTGAAATTCAAATCTAACTGGGCATCTTGTATTTTTATTTGCTAAATCTGGTAGCCCTACTTGGGAATCAACGTGCAGAGAAGCCTGGGGGGAGAATCCAAACTAATGTGATTGGCATAAAGACTCAGAGCCATACTTTAGGAGGCCAAGGTGGGCGGATCACCTGAGGTCAGGAGTTCAAGACCAGCCTGGCCAACATGGTGAAACCCCATCTCTACTAAAAATTAAAAAAAATTAGCTGGGTGTGGTGGTGGGTGCCTGTAATCCCAGCTACTTGGGAGGCTGAGGCAGGAGAGTCACTTGAACCCGGGTGGAGGAAGTTGCAGTGTGCTGAGATTGTACCATTGTACTCCAGCCTGGGCAACAAGAGTGAAACTCCGTCTTGGGGAAAAAAAAAAAAAAAAAAAGAGTCAGAACCAGCATTTCAATTAATTAAATCTTGCATCTTTTGCTTTGTCTCATCCTAAAGTCTCCTTTATTTTTATTTTATTTTTTTGAGACAATGTCTCACTATGTCACCCAGGCTGGAATACAGTTGTGTGATTTCCGCTCACTACAACCTCTACCTCCTGGGTTCAAGTGATTTTCCTGCCTCAGTCTCCCAAGTAGCTGGGATTTCAGACATGTACCACCATGCACAGCTAATTTTTGTATTTATTTTATTTTATTTCTTAGAGATGGGGTCTCACTATGTTGCTCAGGCTGGAGTGCAGTGGCTATTCACAGGCATAATCCCACTACTGATCAGCACAGGAGTTTTGACCTGCTCCGTTTCCAATCTGGGCCGGTTCACCCCTCCTTAGGCAACCTGGTAGTCCCCTGCTCCTGGGAGGTCACCATATTGATGCCAAACTTAGTGCAGACACCTGATCGGCATAGCATACTACAGCTCAGAATTCCTGGGCTCAAGTGATCCTCCCATCTCAGCCTCCCGAATAGCTGGGACTACAGGCATGCGCCACCATGCCTGACTACTTTTTATATTTTAGTATAGACGAGGTTTCACCATATTGGCCAGGCAGGTCTTGAACTCCTGACCTCAAGTGATCCACCTGCCTTGGCCTCTCAAAGGGTTGGCATTACAGGCATGAGCCACTGTGCCCGACTTCTAAAGTCTCTTTTAAATCTCAAGGAAAAATTAAAAGAAAGAAAGAAAAAAAGCCCAGACCATTTGATTTAAATGACAGTGGTAAGGATTGTCCTGGTCCTTAGCCTTGCTAAGACCAGTCCCTTTGGCAGGCGTGAACAGAGAGCACAGTTGCGTGGGACGAGGCTGGAGGCTTGGCTCTGCAGTCTAAGAGTAGGGCCCACAGCCGTAATGTGCTATGTGCATACGCATGTGTGCACACACAGGCAAGTGATTTGCTTCCACCCAGATGCCCGTATGCTTACACATGTATAACAAAAGTCCCCGGAAAGATGTTTAAGGAACTGGTAAAAGTGACTGCCCCCTGAGAAGGGGTACCATGGAATGGAGGCCAGGTAGAAAGAGGACTTTATTATCCTTTTTTAATTGAATTATTGTTTTTTAGGATGTGCATATATTACTCTTTGAAACAAACTTTTAAAAAGCTGGAATGGGCAGGTATGCAGAAAATGACAAAATTGCTACACAATTTAACAGAAGGACAGTGCAAGGGGTACTAGGAATGGAAACACACAAGGGCAGTGAGTCTTTATCTGTTTTGTTCACTGTTGTCTTCCCAGTCCCTAGAATAGTGCCTGCTGTGTGGTTGGCACTCAATACATATTTGTCAAAGGAGTGAAGGGCTGGCTCAACCATCTGATGATCTAACCCACAAAAACAAGTCTGTATTCTTAAATTTCATACATATTAGAAAGAGGCAGTAGAGGAGCTACATACATGGTATTTAAGGAAATCAACTTCACTGCAAAAGTGGATATTCTGAAAGAAGAAAGAGTGGAAGCTATCAGAATGAATAAAATCAGTGAGGGAGAGAAAGTAGGGTGAGAAGGCTGCTCACCACATAGGTGAAGAGAGAGAGACAGAGTGAGAATACACCAGTGGGGGCAAGATTAGTGGGGCATTGGATTGCAGCAGTCACAGGAAGAAAGCTTCAGTGGGTCAGATGGCCAACAGTATCAAAATATTCAGCAGAGACAACCCTGTGGGTTCTCAAAGGATAGGACATACATCAGAAGTCCTCTGGAAAGAAAACTTCTTCCCCCATATACAGAGACCCTCATACTGTTTGGGGACATTGCCCCAGAAGGGTGGACTTCGGCAAGAAAGAACATTTCTATCCTGGTTGTTTGCATGCGGTCATCCCAGGTCAGGGATGATTAATGACCACTTGGTAGACCTGGTGCTCACAGAGGCTTCATTTGGTTGTATAAGGGGCCAAATTCACCTCTGAATTTCCTTTTTTGCTTTTAGAATGCAGTTTCCAAGTATGGCTCTCAGTTCCAAGGCAATTCCCAGCACGACGCTCTGGAATTCCTGCTCTGGTTGCTGGATCGTGTACATGAGGACCTGGAAGGTTCATCCCGAGGGTCGGTGTCAGAGAAGGTTGGTCACTCTCAAAACAACACAATGGACTGGATTTTCTTTTCTTTATTTAGCTGTCGACTCAACTCCTCAAAACTGAATCTTGCAGTTGAGATTCTTAGATTCCTATATATTCTGGCTACCATATGCACAGTCTGTTCCCTGCTCCCTTCTCTTAGCTGTGTTGTTTCAGACAAGGCGTTTCCTCCCATTCTAGTATTTCTCATTCTCTTTGTTCCAGTGATATGAATGAATAGAGTTTCATTTTGGGTCAAAATATGAAACGTCTTTTCTTTGGTCTGTACTCCGTACATTAATGTGGCCATCCAAGGCCATGAGAACCATTCCTTATTTGCAGGCAGTACCATTTGAACTTTACCATTGCTTTCTCAGGTATGTATTCTACAGAGCACCAACTGTTAACTTTTTCTCTCAAGACACAGGATGGATGATTTTTACACATGTGCATTTAGCATCCCCAGGTTTTGATGAAACCCCAGACCTTTCAGAGGAGGAAAGCACTACAATAATGTGTCAAAACACAGCTAATCAGTTATGGTCTTTATGAACTTTGCTCAATGATGGCTTATGCTGTAATGCTAGTCCTTTATCTCCCACTTAAGAAAGTAAAAGCAAATGAAGTTATTATATTACGAAAGCATTCATCCATTCTCACGCTGCTATAAAGAAATACCTGAGGTTGGGTGTGGTGGCTCACACCTGTAATTCCAGCACTTTGGGAGGTCAAGGCAGGGGGATCACTTGAGGTCAAGAGTTCAAGACCAGCCTGGCCAACATGGTGAAACCCCATCTCTACTAAAAATACAAAAATTAGCCAGGCACAGTGGCATGCTCCTGTAATCTCAGCTACTTGAGAGGCTGAGGCAGGGGAATCATTTGAATGTAGGAGGCAGAGTGAGCTGAGATTGGCCACTATACTCCAGCCTGAGAGATGTAGTAAGACTCTGTCTCAAAAAAAAAAAAAAAAAAAAAAAAGGAAAAGAGACTGGATAATTTATAAAGAGGTTTAATTGACTCACAGTTCCACATGGCTGGGGAGGCCTCAGGAAACTTACAATCATGGTGGAAGGGGAAATAAGTACCTCCTTTCCAAAGTGTCAGGAAAGAGAGTGAAGGAGGAAGAGCCCTTATAAAACCATCAGATCTCATGAGAACTCACTCACAATCACCAGAACAGCATGGGGGAACCCTCTCCATGATCCAATCATCTCCCATCAGGCCCTCCCTCGACATGTGGGGATTACAATTTGAGATGAGATTTGGATGGGGACACAGAGCCAAACCATATCAATGAGTGAGCAAAGTTATTTTAACAACATCTGTGAATAATCTGCTGTAATAGAGGAAAAGTTTCATGAGCTTTGATAATTCCATCCCAGTGAGTGAGCAAAGTTACTTAAACAACATCCAGGAATAATCTGCTGTAATAGGAAAAAAGTTTCATGAGCTTTGATAATTAATCAATAACATAACTTTTGATGTATCACATGGCTGATCCAGATGTAGCCATGAGAACTGTTTGACCAGTTTTTTGGTTTTGTTTTAAATCTGGACACGTATTCTCATGCTTTTCATTAATCAGATAAAAAAACCCTTGGAAAGTGCTTAGATCTTTCAACCATCACCTTCCCATCCCTTCAGTATTTGCTTGGAGCCCATCATTCTAGTGTAATAAAGAATGAACAGTACAGGAAGCTTAGTCTTTTTTTTTCTTATTTGTCTGTTTCCTTTATGTTTTCCAGCTGTTACCTTTCTGTTTTTCTTTCTCTTTTAAAATGTCATCTTACAACTTCCAGAAAAGGAGAACATAACCATATATGTTCCATATGTCAGAGAGGTTAGGTCACCTTCTGATATATTGTTACTAATATCACAATACAGCTAAGTAAAGAACAACACAACTAAGTAAATGAGACAGTCAGGATTCAAGCCCACTGGTTTGAAAGTCTATTTTCTTATTTTAAAAATAATCACCCTAGTCATTCCCCAAACATGCAAATGAGTCAAAGCAAATAATCACCACAGGAAAACCTGGGAGGACCACACATTCAAAGGTCATGGTAGTTTCTCTGGTTTGTGAGATTAAGGGTGATTTATTTTACTTACCGTGATTTTCTGTTTATCTTATTCTGACCCTTTTAGTTCTAAGTGACAGAAATTTAACTTGGTCCTACTTAAGGAAAGGGCATTTATTGACTTTTATAACTTGCAAGTCCAAGGGTCAAACCAGCTTCAGGTAGGGCTGGATCCAGGGACTCAGACAATGTCAACAAGTCTTTGACTGTGTCTCTATCCCTTGTCTCTGGCTTCATTTTCAGACTGGCTATGCCCAGATGGTAACAAGATGGCCTTCTGCAATGCTCACGTAGTCTTTAGAGCTTGGGATTCCAGAAAAAGCCCAGGGAAGAGTCTGATTGTCTCAGCTTGGTTCACATGTCCATTCCTGGGCATGTGGCCAGAAGGATGGAATATTCTAATTGGGTGCAGCTGGGTTGCATGCCTGTGGGGGTGAACGTGGGCCAAGGAGAGCTTTTATAGAAATGGAACAGTTTGCTTTCCCAATGAAAGGAATGCTGAGCAGATAAACATATGTCTACTATACTGTATATTCCTCAAGTTTATAGTGAACACATTTTGAAATCAGAAGGATATATATTTTTTAAAATATACTGTTTATTGAATGTTTGTTAGTGCCAGGCATGTAACTTGATGCTTTTATGATTTATTTCTCTACCTGACACACAGTAGACAATAAACTCTTGAAGTGATTGACTGAATTAATTATCATGCTTTACTATTACAAAGAGAACTCACGTTTTACAGTTAATGGAAATTTAGGTTAAGTTGCTCCAGGTCACTCAAATCCTAGTTGTAGAGATAGAAATAAACCTGAATTTGTCTATTCTAAAGCCCGTGTGCCGGATTTCTTTCCCTAAAGCATTCCTCTTGCTTTCTCAATTTCCCGTGGTGGGAGAGAGGAGACTTAGAGATAGGTGGTACCTCTTCCTGCCGGCTGCATAGGAAAAGCCTCTTAGCCTGTTTTTTTTTTTTTTTTTTTTTTCCCTTCCTCTCTCCCTGGCTATACCAGGCAGGTCTTCCTCCTTGTAAGGTAGGTGGGATAGGCAGCCTTTCAATTTTCCTTTTCTATCTCTTGGTAGCAGGAGAAGACGTTGGGCTTAAGGGTGGAGAAGATCACAGAGAGGTTAAGTAACTTGTCCCCAGTCACACAGTTAGTAATGGAGACAGCTAGGACCCAAATCTAGTAAGCTCAGCTCTGTAACAGGGCTCCCCAATTTCAACACTGTTGGACGTTTGTGGCCGGCTCATTCTTTTCTGAGGAGGGCTGTCCTGTTCATGGTAGCATGACTACCCCCTATCTACTAGATGCCAGTCTAGCAGGCATCTAGACTAGGCATTTGACTTTTGTGATAGCCAAAAATGTCTTCAGAGATTGCCAAATATCCCCTGGGATGGGAATGGAGATGGCGACAGAATCACCACCATCCCCCTGACCAAGTTGAGAGCTACTGCTCTAGAACCTTTGTTTCTTTTTTCTTTTCTTTTCTTTCTTTCTTTCTTTTTTTTTTTTTTTTTTTGAGACGGAGTCTCACTCTGTTGTCCAGGCTGGAGTACAGTGGCGTGATCTTGGCTCACTGCAACCTCCACCTCCTGGGTTCAAGCAATTTTCCTGCCTCAGCCTCCCAAGTAGCTGGGATTACAGGTGCATGCCACCACCCCTGGCTAATTTTTTTCTTTTTACTAGAGATGGGGTTTTATCATGTTGGTCAGGCTGGTCTCGAACTCCTGACCTCATGATCTGCCTGCCTTGGCCTCCAAAAGCGCTGGGATTACAGGCGTGAACCACCACACCCAGCCTAGAACCTTTGTTTCTAATTGTAGTGCACCACCCCCAGACCTTTCTTGGAGATAACATCGAGTTTATTTAAGCCAAGAAAGCCTGGCAAGAATTCTTTTTATTTATTTATTTTTTTTGAGATGGAGTCTCACTCTGCTGCCCAGGTTGGAGTGCTGTGGCTCAATCTTGGCTCACCACAACCTCTGCCTCTTGAGTTCAAGCGATTCTTGTGCCTTAACCTCTTGAGTAGCTGGGACTAGAGGCACATGCCCACCATAGCCGGCTAATTATTTTTAGTAGAGACAGGGTTTCTCTATGTTGGCCAGGCTGGTCTCGAACTCCTGACCTCGTGATCTGCCCACCTCGGCCTCCCAGAGTGCTAGGATTACAGGTGTGAGTCACTGCGCTCAGCCAATTATTCTTTTTAACAACTTCAAGACATGAGTAAAAGCAGCCATAGTTGGTTTTCCAATTTTGAATAGGTCCCACTACAATATACTCCACACTACAGCCAGATAAAAAGGAAATAAGAGCTCGTCCCTCTTCTGCTTAAGTTTCCCTATTGGCTTCCGGTAGCACACAGAACAAAATCCAGACTCCTACGTAGCTGACAGGGCCCAACCTGACGAGGCCTGCCTAGCCCGCAGCCTGATTCCAGACCCCTTCGCCCCTCACTCCCTGGCCTCCACCTCTCCAGCTGCTTCCTGTTCCTTAAGGGGCCAGGTGTGTGAGGAGTAGACCAGCCAGGCAAGACCAGGGTGTGGCTGTTGGCCAGAGAGAGGAGGTCACCCTGCCCTTAGTTTGACCTGATTGAAACCAGAAAAGATCTCTTTCTCTGTCTGGGGTCAAAGCCTCCCCTGAAATTTGCTCTCAGAAAATCGTTCTGCCCTGGGAGGCCCGGCTGTGTCCGCTTGAAGGTAGAGAACAGAGCTGTTAGGATTATCCGGTGAAACTCCATCTTCCCTTTCCTAGAAGGAAAGCTCCTGTCCTCTGTGCAACTCTGATTTTTTCTCTTTGAGGTTATTTCTGTTTTCAGGATGTAGGAAAGCCATGTAGCGAGATTTGTTTGAAGCTGAAATAAAAACCATAAGGGCCGCTTTCTTTTCTGTTAATGTACTGATTCTCAAATGTTTTCATCCTGCAAAGAGGACACGTTTTTATTACCCTGTTAGAAACACTAACACAATCTTTTTGCCAGTTTGCTTTCCAGAAAATGCCGCTTTTGCAGAATTAAGTAGGGGATGAGGCTGGGGAGAGGAGCAGGAAGCTGACATGTATTAAGCGCTGACTGTGTGCGGGGAAGATACACAATATATGTCATCTCTTGCGATTTTGTTTATTTTTATTTATTCGTTTTTTTGAGATAGGGTCTCACTCTGTTGCCCAGGCTGAATGCAGTGGAGTGATCATAGCTCACTGCAGTCTTGATCTCCTGGGCTCCGGTGATCTTCCTGCCTCAGCACCCCTGAGTAGCTGTGACTACAGGCATGCACACCACACCTGCTGAATTTTTTTTTATTTTTTATAGAGATAAGGTCTCACTATATTGTCTAGGCTGGTTTCAAACTCCCAGATTCAAGCAATTCTCCCACCCTGGCCTCCCAAAGTGGTAGGATTACAGGCGTGAGCCACCATCTGGGTCACCCTTTGTGATTTTAATGGCAGCTCCATGAAGTTGATGTGTTAGATGGAGAATGAGGCTCAGAGAAAGAGGCTGAGTGTCATTCGGCTAACAGAGCAGAGCCAGCATGTTTGACTCATCATCCCTGCTTTGTGAATGACCCCCTGCTGCCCCTCACTCCAGCCTCTTTCAGGATTTTCTTTCTCCATGCCCTTCCCTGGGTGATCCTGTCCACAGCCCCTGCTAATGCTGTTCAGAAGCATCCTGTGTCACTATGAATTCTTGGGTTGCAAACAACAGCAACCAACTTGAGCTGACTCAAACAAGAAGGTACTTAGGAGAAGGCCAAGGAGCCTCACGCTGTATGACAGAAAAGGCTGAAAGGCCAGCTTGGAAGTGTCAAGAATCAGATGGCTCTGAGGGTATCTCAGCAGCAGCAACTGCTCCATTCTCTTCCCTGGACAGCACAGCCTGCATAAGTGTTTTCAGCCTTTGGCCACTGGGTTCATGATTCGCATTCAGAGTAGGAGCATCTCAGTGTGGCTTGCTTGGGTCATGGGCCTATCCACTGCCAGGTGAGGGCAAGACCGCTGATTAAAGAGCCCTCCCCATGTATGGACCAGATTCAGGGTTCCAAAATGGGGGTTACTACCACCAAAGGAGGAGTAGCGGATATGGGGCCGTCAAAATATGCCAGGTCCACTATGCATCTAAGTTAGCTCCTTGAATGCCCTTCACCTGTTTGTCATGAATATCTCTGCCTGGATGTTGAGTTACCTCAAACCCGTAATGCCCCTCCCAAACCCACATCTCCTTTTGACTTTGCCTTTCTGTGAATGGAACGGGTGTTCTCCAGCCACCGGACTGGATCCTTGGGGTTGCTTACATTCCTCTGCTCCCCTAGTCAGGGGCTGAGTGGTGAGCGACATCCACAGGTGTCCTAAAGCCATCCCTCCTTTTCATTCTCATGGTTCCTGCTCTACTGTATCCTGTTGTTTCCTGAAACCTTGAGCATCCTAATCTGGGTCCTAACCTCCAAACTTATGCTTCTTCAACTGGAAGTCAGTAGCTGTCAAGTTAAAGCATCTCTCCCAGCACCTTGCTACCACCTGAGTTCAAAACTCGTCAGGTACTTCCCTTTGTGTGACAACAACCGCTACCTACACTGTGCTTTGTGTCAGGCATGGTTCTAAGTGTTTTATATATATGATCTATTATTATCATCATCATTATTATTATTTGAGACAGAGTCTCACTCTGTTGCCCAGGCTGGAGTGCAGTGCTGCGATCTTGGCTCACTGCAACCTCTACCTCCTGGGCTCAAACAATTCTCCTGCTTCAGCTTCCTGAGTAGCTGGGACTACAGGCATGTGCCACCACACCAGGCTAATTTTTGTATTTTTAGTAGAGATGGGGTTTTACCATGTTGGCCAGGCTGATCTCAAACTCCTGACCTCAGGTGATCCGCCCGCCTCAACCTGGGATTACAGGCGTGAGCCACCATCCCCGGCCTTATGTTTATATATATAAACTCTTTACTCAATGCATCCCTATCAGACAGTTTCTGTTATCATCCCTTTATTACAGTTGGGAAATCATGGAGCAAAGAAATTAAGTAAATTTTTTAGCTGGATCAGAGCAGTTGGGTAACTTGTAATCAAGTGATGGTATGGGGATTTGGACATTCTTTTGTTAGTTTGTTTGTATTTTTGAGATGGAATTTCACTCTTGTGGCCCAGGCTGGTGTGTAATGTCGCCATCTTGGCTCACTGCAACTTCTTCCTCCAGGGTTCAAGTGGTTCTCCTGCCTCAGCCTTCCAAGTAGCTGAGATTACAGGTGCTTGGCACCATGCCTGGCTAATGTGTGTGTGTGTGTGTGTGTGTGTGTGTGTGTGTGTGTGTGTATGTGTGTGTGTGTTTAGTAGAGATGGGTTTTGCCATGTTGGCCAGACTAGTCTCGAACTCCTGACCTCAGGTGATCTACCCTCCTCGGCCTCCCAAAATGCTGGGATTACGGGTATGAGCCACTGCGCCCAGCCTGATTTGGACATTCTTGACCCTGGTACCATGCTGTTCACTAAGCCAGGTAGTCTCTCTTAGGACATAGAAGTCCCTACCCATTGTGTCACCCAACTCACTCTGCAGCCCCTTTTTCAACTTCCCTTTGCACATCCTGTATTCTAGGCAAATTGAGTGTCATAAAATATTGAGACATATAAGAATGACCATTTTGAGCACTCATAACTTATTCATCTCAATATTTTATGAGAAATTTCAAACATATGGAAAAGTTGAATTAATTATGCAGTGAGCACTCATCGTCATCACCTAGATTCTACAACTTATGTTGTACTAAATTTGCTTTATCACACATTTACCCATCTGTCTCTCTATCCACACATTACTCATATCTTTTTTTCCCCTCATCTTATTTTTTGGATGCACTTTGAAGTAAATTGCACACCTTACCCCAGATGCTTCACATATGTTCCTTTTGCCTGGTTCTGTCATCTCCTTTCTAAAATCCTTCAACATTTACCTCTAATTTCACCCAGGTCTTTACATACAACTCACTGCCTGCCTGTTCTTCTAAAGGTATACATAGACATGCACAGTGTATCTATGGTATTCAAGTTTCATGGTGACAATGTTAGGAAAAATTGTCTAAAAAGACTCCAGGAGGGGTGTGATGATGAAAAAGTTAAGAGGTGCTGTTCTAGGGTATATTTTATGTGGGGCCTTATATAGACATTTATAGAGGTAAGTTTATATTTTATTAAATGGCTTTATATTATGAATGGCTTTGATTCTGGATTGCCCGTAGGGACAGACCTCTTCCAGGACAGAAATTTTGGCATAACAGGGCTTTAATAAAGAAAATGTGTCCGGTGTGTGGTAGAGAACGGGTAGGGGGTGAAGAATAAATTCAGGGAAACTAGAAAGGTTGAATAACTCATTTCAGAAGTGGTAGGGGTCCAGAGGAGGTTGGTGGCATTAGGGCACACAGAAGCCCTGGGGTGAGATAGGCTAAAAAATGACTCCCGAAGATATGAGATACTCATGGCTGCATCTTGTAGCTGTTACCTGTATTGGCCCGTTTTCACACTCCTATAAAGGAATTCCTGAGACTGGGTAACTTACAAAGGAAAGAGGTTTAATTGACTTACAGTTCCACATGGCTGGGGAGGCCTCAGGAAACTTAGAATCATGGTGGAAGAGGAAGCAGGCACCATCTTCACAAGGCAGCAGAAGGGAGAAGAGTGAGCAGCAAAGGGGGAAGCACCCCTTATAAAACCATCAGATCTCATGAGAACTCACTCACTGACACGAGAACAGCATGGGGGTACCACCCCCATGATCCAATCACCTCCCACATGGTCTTTCTCTAGACATGCGGGGATTATGGGGATTACAGTTCAAGATGATATTTGGGTAGGGACACAGCCAAGTCATATCATTACCTTCTATGGTAAAGACTTTGGAGATGTGATGAAGAATCTTGAGATGGGGTCCATTAATCTGGATTATCCAGGTGGGCCCTAAATGCACTACCAATATTCTTGTAAAAGAGAGGCTGGGGGAGATTTGAGACACACACAGGAAAAAGCTGCATGAAGACAGAGCAGAGGGAGAGAGTTGAAGATGCTAGATTTGAAAACTGGAGTGATGTGGTCACGAGCCAAGGAATTCTGGCAGCCACCAGAGTTGGAAGAGTCAAGGAACAGACTCTCCCCTAGAGTCTCTGGGAGGAGAGCAGCCCTGCTAACACCTTGATTTCAATGCAGTGAGAGAATATGCTATTGTTTGCAGCCCCCTGTTTGTGATAATTTGCTATAGCAGCCACAGGAAACAAGGAAACCAGGGGAATGCAAAGGACTGATAAACGGGGTGAAGGAAGCTTGTTCACCAAATTGAAAACCTAAACGCTTCTCGGCCAGGCTTGGTGGTTCATGCCTGTAATCCCAGCACTTTGGGAGGTGGAGGTGGGTGGGTCACTTGAGATCAGGAGTTTGAGACCAGCCTGGCCAACATGGTGAAACCCCTTCTCTACTAAAAATACAAAAAAGCCAGGTGTCGTGGAGGGTGCCTGTAATCCCAGCTAGTTGGGAGGCTGAGACAGTAGAATCATTTGAACCCAGAAGGCAGAGGTTGCAGTGAGCCGAGATCATGCCACTGCACTCCAGCAGCCTGGGTGACAGAGCAAGACTTCGAGACTTTGTCTCAAAAACAAAACAAAACAAAAACAAAAAACAGAAAAACTAAAAGCCTCATTCGCCTGCAAAAGATAGTACTTATGTGAAAACTGACTCCCTGGAAAATGTGGGCAGGAATGATTTAGCAGGCAGGTGGCAGGTGGAGAGATTTGGTGTGGATGTGTTTGAGGTGATGGCAAGCCCATCCAAAGAAACGTACAAGAAGCATCTAGATATTGAAGCCAAATGGGACAGAGACAACACGCAGGGCTGTCCATCCAGAGGGAATAGGTGAGGCTGGTGAGAATGAGTGAGCATCCGGCAAGGTTCAGGCTCAGGTTTGCTCTTCTAACACACACACACACATTTTGTCTGAGAGAATTTGGGAGGCCAGAGGATTGAAAGAGCATTGAGTTATGGTAAAGGCGGCACTGAATGTTGAGACTTCTACAGAGGCCCAGAAAGGGATGGTATGGGCCTAGGAGGAAGCATGGGCTTGGTGGTCTGGAAGCATTTGGGTGATGGGAGGTGTATCTAATCTGGCTTCCTTTCCTCATTTCTTTGCAGCTTCCACCTGAAGCCAATAAAACCTCTGAGAACTGCCTGTCACCATCAGCTCAGCTTTCTCTAGGTCAAAGCTTTGTGCAAAGCCACTTTCAAGCACAATATAGGTAAGATGGGGACATGTTTAAATGTATTACCCAGGGGTTCGGCAAACTCATCCTGGTAACCAGTCTCCCATTGCCTGATTTACCGTGATTTCAAAACAACGAAACCACACACACCCTTCTCTCTCCCATGATAAATCCCGATTAAGCACTCACTCCTGTTGTCTCTGAGCTTCACTATTTCTTCTTTTCCTTCTTCTTGGTTACTGGGCCCTCCACTTTACTTGAAGGAGGGGTGATAAGAGTGTGATTTTGAAGGCAAATGTGAGCTGGGATCTCACTGGCAAGCAGTCACTCTGAAGTTGGAGAGACCATTCCTGTTTATTCTCTCTCTAGAGAGCCCAACTCGACAACTGATTCTGAGCTTAAGAGTTCCCAGCATTGTGGAGGATATAAAAATATATATACAGCCTGGGCAATATAGGGAGACCCCATCTGTACCCAAAAACAAAGAAACAAAAAACCTAGCTGGGTGTGGTAGCATGTCTGTGGTCCCAGCTACTTGGGAAGCTGAGATAGGAGGATCACTTGGGCCTAGGAGGTCGAGGCTGCAGTGAGCTGTGATTGTGCCATTGTACTCCAGCCTGGGCAACAGAGTGAGATTCTGTCTCAAAAAAAAAAAAAAAAAAAAAAAAAGTAAATAAATAAACAATAAAAAAATATACAGCCTTTAACTTCAGAAAGTATGTGTTCTCCTTAAGCTCTTATATATAAAAGTGCAGAGACTCATACAAGGAAGACTATTTTCAATATTATAATGTTCAGTGAAAGCACTGACAGCATTGAAAGGTCAGAGGGGAGAAACACCCCCATGGGCTTCTCAGAGGAAGTGTGTCTTTTGTTGGGCTCTGCAGGATGAATAGAAGTACGAATGGGTGGGAACATATTCGACAAGAACAAATGCAAGCTTAAAAGTAGGAATGAGCACAATGGTTAGGATTTAGACGAGGCAGCCATTGGTTACAGAGAGCCTCCTCTAAGTAAGATGCTTTGACTGTGTTGTGTGTGTGTGTGTGTATGTATACTTGTGTGTGCATGCGTGTGGCCGTGTGTTGCCAATATATGTATTTATGTATTTGTTTATATGTGTGTATATGTCTGTATATATTTAAGCCTTACAAAAAGTCTTGGGATGAGTATTAAAATCTGGGAGGTTGGGCTTTTTCTGTGGACACAGGTAAGTGGCAGAACCAGGATTTGTCCTCTGAAATATCTTCAAAGGACAAGTCCTGCCTTTGCTTTCTTTACAATTCTTCTGTTGTTTTTCCTGCTAGCCTTGTACATTCATTGTGATTCTCTGTTGCTCCTTCAGTTGCACAGAAACTCTGTTCTCTATTATGGATACCAAAAAGGTTTTTTGTATTTTTCTTCTGGATGTTGCAGTAAATAATTTCAAAGCCATACTTTCCTCTCAGTCATCTGGGTAATATTCCCTCTGCATTGCTCTGCAGTGGTTTTTTGGAGGTCACCAGGTGGTTTTCTTATTTACTTTTCTTCAAACAAGGAAATCATTATTCGTTCTTCAACAATTTCCTTACTTATAGCCATTCACTTCCATAATTTTAGGGGATTTGTATTCTTCGTATTTTCACAGCAGGAGGTCACTTAAAATTGCCCAGAAACTATCCTGATTTTAGGATTTATATTATATTCAAAAACCACTGAAAAGATAAATAGGATCTAATTACTGTCTTTAAAGGTTGATTATTTAGGAAAACTAAATAGTCTTTGAAACTCAGCTGCTTTCCAGTGGTGCAGGAAAATCTATAGCACTTGAGATGTTCTTTCACTCTCTGCCTCACCAGGGAGGCGGACCTGGAAGAAGCAGCTGGAATGACTGTTGGGGCTCTCGTTCCTGCTTGCAGTTGTTGAGCAAACAGGGTCAAGAGGATCTCACCTCTACGAGCCCAGATTTCACTGTCCGTGCCTGAAGAAACCTCTGCTCATTTCCTGGATGTGGTAACCCTCCAGGAGGTATGCAGAGAGGAAACCTAGATTTTGTGGTCACCAGCCTTGAAAGCTACTGACCATGAAAGTCACTTGTAGGGCATCTGTCTTGTCTTCAGCGTGCTAGAACTGAAAATAGGGAGACAGAGGAAAAGCGTAGGGGAAGAGAAAGAAGAACATCTAGGACGAGGGACAGGAGAGTATAAGGTGAGGACGTGTTAGAGAGAGTGGGGAGGGGTTGATCATCACTGGCAGGTCACATTCGTGTCCTTGTTCAATTAATTCACCTATTTTTCCATTCATTTCCCCTCTTGACCACATACTCTTTTTTCCTTCTTTCAAACATTCAAATGCCCGCTGTTGTGCTTGGCCCAGGAGTTACCATGAGGAGTAGAACTCCTTGCCAAATCCTTGTTGATTCTGTAGATATTTCATTCATGCCCTACTGTGTGCTGGGTTCTGTGCTGTGAACAAGACTCAGCCACTGTTCTCATGGAGCTCACATTCTATCTGGGTTGGATAATGCACAAGAAAACAGCAACCCGTGATAGCCATCAGCGGAAAGATAAAGGGAGGCCACTTGGGAGGCGGGGAGGTGGCCAACATTCCATAAGGCAGGCAGGGAAGGCTTCTTTTCAGAGGGACAGTGGAGTTGAAAATGGAGTGACAAGGAGTCTACCATTTTAATAGCTAGGGTCAGAGTATTCTAGGCAGAGGACACAGCACAGGCAAAGGGCCAGAAGTGAGAGTAATCCTGGCAAGTTCAAGGAATGGAAAGGCCAAGGTAGCTGCCAAGGGGTGAGTAGGTAGGAGATGGGCTGGAAAGGTGGGTGGGGACCTGGTAGGGCAGGTTTTCAGTCCAAGTATGCGGGTTTTAGTCTCAAGGGCACAGGAAGCCACTGCAGAGTTAAAGGAGGGAGTGGTCATCAGTTTCAGAGGTGACTGCTTTTTTTTTTTTCTGGAGATGGAATCTCATTCTGTCACCCGGCCTGGAGTGCAATGGCATGATCTTGGCTCACCTCAACCTCCAGGTTCAAGCCATTCTCCTGCCTTAACCCTTCAAGTAGCTGGGACTACAGGCATGCACCACCACGCCTGGCTAATTTTTATATTTTTAGTAGAGACAGGGTTTCACCGTGTTGACCAGGCTGGTCTCGAACTCCTGACCTCAACTGATCCACCTGCTTTGGCCTCCCAAAGTACTGGCATTACAGGCGTGAGCCACCACACCTGGCCCAGAGGTGACCGCTTTTGATGAGCAATGCAGGGAGGCAAGAGGAGGCAGGAGCAACAGTGAGTGTTGTCACTGTGGTCCCAGGGGGAGAGGGATGGTGGCTGGAACTGCAGGGATGGCGGTAGAGATGGAGAGAAGTGGAGGCGTTTGGAGTATGTTTCCGGCTGGAGAGTCAGCATCCTTCCATTGGTCCCTCCACCCCTCACCCCTCACCCCAGTCTTTCTAATGGGTTGAGGGGTGGAGGGACTAAGGGAAAGATGAGAATCTAGGGTGACTCCTGGGTTTTTCTATGATTATAACTGGCAAATGCTTTGGAGGAAAAATCGAGGGTGCTTTGAAGTACGTGCCTGACTTGGTGTGGGATGAGTCGGGGCTGGGGAGGACTTCTGAGGAAGTGACATTTGAGCTGATTGGATACTCAGGACCATCAGTGCCCTTTGGGTATTTTTCCTATAGCATGATGAGTAAGAGGCGAGGTGTTCACGCTAAAGATGAACTGGTGATGGCTAAAAATGCCTGCTGATAAATAAAAAGTGTTGTTAGGGATGCCTCCAGGTCTGAGAGGTGTTTTTCTGCAGTGGTCAGGAGGGGCGGTGCCTGGCTGGTGGCTCCTGCTGTCCATGACTCTCTCCTGGCTTCCTCTCCCTGGGGAGGGCTTGCCTGGGATAGCATCAGCCTTCTTGATAAAATCAAGAGATGGATGTGTTATCATGGGTTAATTCAGAGGCATCTCCCCTTAATCCCCTTTTAAGGGGCTGAGTTTTTGACTTTGGCTGGGGGAGAAGAACCTCCAGTACTGGAGCACAAAAGATCCTGGACTACAGCAAGTATCATTAGTTATTCTATGTGATTATCATCATAGTATAAAAATGTCTGCAAGTCTAACAACCAATGGTTGTGGCTATGTTGGAGTTTTGGCTGGAGGAAGGACTGTGTGTGTGTGTGTGTGTGTGTGTGTGTGTGTGTGCACGTGCACAAATTCTCCATGTTCATCATAGCCTTTATTCACAGCAAGTCTAAGGATGTTTTTGAAGCCTTCCTCAGAACAGATCTGGGAAAGGTGAGATCTTGCTTACGTATTGGCTTAATTATTGTTGGGTGCAGAGACATCAGATCCACTGTCCAATGAGCAGGTAAAGTAGACCGGGTTTGAGGTGAAAGATGTCTGTGTATTTGGCAGCAGTTAAAGGGCAGAGTGATAGGAAATGCAGGGGCAAGACCTGGGGCTCATTGTGGGTATCTGTAGCAGGTGGAAAAGCAAACCGCAGCTCTGAGTTTTAGTAGCACTGACGGGGTTAGCTTTGTAACAAAAGCAATTTGACAAGGAGAATGAATACCTTAGGGAAAAGGGCCCGTAAACACTGAAAGGCAGTGGGGTGATTTCCTGTTCCTTTTCCCTGTGAGTGCGCTTTTGGAACAACAGGGCAGGACTGTCAATGTCCTGGAGGGAATGGTGAGGATGAAGGCATTGTCAGGCCACATTGGAGCATTGCTCTAACCTGGTGACACAGCCAGAGCTTTTTGTAAAGGTGATGCTGTCCCTCCATCTCCTTCCAGATCTATTGGTCACATCAGTCTGTCCTCATTTCTCAACCTTTGATACATAGATGTATTTCATATCTTTCCTATAGTTTATGAAAACATTATATTTTTTCATTCTTTATTTTTTTGAGACAGAGTTTTGCTCTCGTTGCCCAGGCCAGAGTACAGTGGCATGATCTCAGTTCACTGCAGCCTCTGCCTCCTGGGTTCAAGTGATTCTCCTGCCTCAGCTTCCCACATAGCTAGGATTATAGGCATCCGCCACCACGCCCGACTAATTTTTGTATTTTTAGTAGAGATCGGGTTTCCCCATATTGGCCAGGTTGGTCTCAAGTTCCTGACCTCAGGTGATCCACGCGCCTTGGCCTCCCAAAGTGTGGGAATTACAGGCATATGCCACCATGCCTGGCCAACTTTTTCATTTTTTAAATATAAAATTGGCCCATTCTATTTTTTTTCTACAAACCACACATCACTTACTACCTGATAGGAGTTGGTGGCTCAATGTAAAAGTCATGTTCCTGAACCAGCTTATTGGGTTTTTTTTTTTTTCTTTTTTTTGAGATGAAGTCTCACTCTTGTTGCCCAGGCTGGAGTGCAGTGGCATGATCTTGGCTCACCGCAACCTCCACGTCCCAGGTTCAAGCAGTTCTCCGGCCTCAGCCTCCCGAGTAGCTGAGATTACAGGACTGCGCTATCATGCCCGGCTAATTTTTTTATTTTTAGTAGAGACGGCATTTCTCCATGTTGGTCAGGCTAGTCTAATTCCCAGCCTCAGGTGATCTGCCCATCTCGGCCTCCCAAAGTGCTGGAATTACAGGCATGAGCCACTGTGCCTCGCCCCTGAACCAGTTTAATATGTTGCAATTCTTCAAGAAAAATGTAACCCATCATAGTTTTAGTAGGCTGAAAAACATGAAGACATCAATGGAAAACATTCTCTCTCATTGGTTCATATACTTGTGAAATAGGAATTTGGAAATTTCCCAATCACCAAAGTGTATCCTTCAGGCCAATTTTTTGCCTAGGTACGTGATAGACAGAGGGGTAGAAGGATTGGAGGAGAGGTAGAGTGGCAGAGGAGACTCCAGAAATGTTGGGCTTCTGGCTGGCTGGTGCTCACTGTCTAATAGAGTGTTTCCTTCCCTTTTTTTTTTTTTTTGAGGCGGAGTTTTGCTCTTGTCTCCTAGGCTGGAGTGCAATGGCACAATCTCGGCACGAACTCGGCCTCTGGGTTCAAGCAATCCTCCTGCCTCAGCCTCCCATGTAGCTGGGACTACAGGTGTGTACCACCATACACCTGGCTAATTTTTGTATTTTTAGTAGAGATGGGGTTTCACTATATTGGCCAGGCTGGTCTCAAACTCCTGACCTTGTGATCTGCCCGCCTCGACCTTCCAAAGTGCTGGGATTACAGGTGTGAGCCACCGTGCCTGGCTAACAATGCTTTCAACAAAAACACTACCATGGGTCTCCCAAAGGGAAATGACCCGAGGCAGCAGAAGTGATGGATTGTCCAGTACTGGGGCCTGTTTTCTGCCATCAGGTTGATGGTCTGATAAGTTTGAACACTGACTTACGATCGGCAGACCATCCAGGATTGCCTCGGGTGATACCCTCATGGTTATGTTCCTGTTTGTCCCTGGATTTTCCTATTCGTCTGCTCAGTGGAAAACCAATCAAACGAGATGGGCACTTTCCACAAGGACTCCGGAAACCTGTTCTGATACTAGCTTTGGCTTAACTTGCTGACTTATCCCGGTAACGTCATCCAGTGCTGAGAGAATGAACTTCAGAACCAGACTGGCAGGGGGGTCTTGTTCTGTGGCCTCAGTGATGTTGATGTAGATTTTGGGATTAGTAATGTAGCATGCAGAAATCCTTTCTATCTTGAAGAAAGAAAATTGGCACATACATGTGGAATATAAAAGTTGCATTTCACTTTCAGAGATCCATTTTAAAGTAAGGGAGCATTAAGTCTAAAAGAGTTGAAAGAATGTAAATGAACATTGCATGTATCTACCCTGAACCAACTGACATCTCACCAACTTCTACTAAAGAACATGGGAATGACATGAGTGTGGAGTCTGGAAACCGAGTCTAACTTTCTTAAGAGCAGTGTGTTCTTCAGCAAATTTCTTAACCCCTCTGTGCTTCAGATTTCGCTTCTGTAAAATGAGTATATTATTGGTTGCTATGGTTGATAAATGGGTTCATCTATGCTCAGTGTTCAGAATGATGCGTGGTTCTTAGTAAATGCTATTTCAATGTTAGCTACTACTTTAAGGAGCTATTTCTTATTGTTTCTTCTTCTGTACAATAAGGAGGGTGGGCAATGTCAGTGGCTCTCTACTATGGGTGAACACTGGAGTCATTTGGTGGAGCTTAAAAACTCTCAGCATTTTGGAAAATTTTTGATGCCTGGATCCCTCTCTACCCACCTTGAAACAGAGTCTCTGGGAGTGGGACCTGGATACAGGAATTTAAAAAAAAGTTTCCTGTGGTTTGGGGCACAGTAAGGGTGAGAAGCAGAGGCAGAGATGGCCCTGAGATCCCTTCAGCTTGGAAGTTGGCATGCTGGGTTTCTGTGGCAGGGGCAGGTTATAGCTTCCCTTTCCGTACTCAGTGCACTCATATGTACCACCAAACTTTCTTTTCCCTTTAAAAAAAACAATGGAGGTGAAAGTCCTGTAACATAAAGCATTCTAAAGCGTACAATTCAGTGACATGTACGTTCACAATGCTGTGCAGCCACCACCGCCTAGTTCCTAAACATCTTCATCTTCCAAAATAAAACCTGGTACCCAGTAAGCAGTCAGCCTCATCCTCCCTTCCCTCAGCTTCTGGCAACCACCAAGTTGCTTTCTTCATCTATGGCATTACCTGTTTTGGATACTTCACATAAACGGGATCATACAATATGTGGGCTTTCGTGTCTGGCTTCTTTCACTTAGCGTGCTGTTTTCAAGGTTCATCTACATTGTACTATGGATCAGGGGTTCATGCCTTTCTAGGACTGAGCTGTATTCCACTATGTGGATGTACCATATTCTGTTTCCCCATTTATCTGTTGATGGACAGTTGGGTTGTTCCCACCTGAACTGTTGTGAATAGAGCTGCTATAAACACTTGTGTCCAAGTATTTGAACACCTATTCTCAATACTTCTGAGTATATACCTAGGAGTGGAATCGCTGGGAGTGGAAATGCAGTGGTAATTCTGTATTTAATTTTACTGCCCAATTGTTTACATGTGATTAAACATTTGCCTCTGTTCTTCACTCTCACAGGTCTTCCTTGACTTGTCCCCACTGCCTGAAACAGAGCAACACCTTTGATCCTTTCCTGTGTGTGTCCCTACCTATCCCCTTGCGCCAGACGAGGTACGTGGGTGTCGCAGCTTGCCCGGTGAACCTGACTTCTATCCTCACTCATTACGGGGAACCTTCTGCCCTCACACCTGCCATTTTCTCTCCTTTGCTTCTCAGCCAGCATTCCTCTGGAAACCAGCCTTAGAGCTGGATGACATTCAACTATTAAAACTGACAGAGTAAAAGGTTACTGTGTCCCTTCTCTAGCTAAGGAGGAAATTATGAATGTTTGGCACTATTGCCAGTCTTAGGTCTGTAGCCCATTCAGAAGCTGGCACGGACCCGCTGGCCTCGCTTGGTCAGACAGGGGCTAACGAGAGAAAACCTGTGGCTACCTGCTTTTCCCGGCTTTATTTCAATTTCAATTTCAAAAATCTATTTTCTTCTTTGGGAAGGTGTAGGAAAAAGATTTCTTTAAGGAGCAAAGAAAGAGGGAAAGGGTTGTTTGGGGGAAGATGAGAAAAAAAGAAAAGCGGAGGTAGGGCTGGGTGACAGGTGCCACGGCTGAGTTCCATAAAAGTAAGCCCGAATCTTAGCCGTGACCATTGAGGCAAATGGCCAACGTCGGCATCCTGGCACGCAGGTGAGTGCCCATGTGGGATGTCTTCTCTGGCACTGGAACAGAGGCTTTCCTCTTTACGTTCCCCACCTCCTTAAGTGCCATGTCTCTCACCCTCTGCCTGTTGACATCCCCTGCCTTTAGGATGCAGCTGAAGACATGACATCTTCAGAAGCCCTTCCTTGGCAGCACAATCTCCCTTTCTGCTCTAAAATCCTGTGCTGCTGGTCTCCCGCATTACAAATATAACTGTCGGCTTATACTACAATGTGTCTTATACTGTGTATCATCGGTGACACCATCAGATCATGTTAACTTATAGATGTGATCTAAGGCTTCCAGCCTGACACAGCACAGCACAGTGGTTGAGATGATTGACTCTGGAGCCAGACAGTCCAGGTTCAAATCCCAGCTCTATTAATTTACCTGTGTGACTTGAACAATTAGTGGAGTACAGATCAAGGGAAATAGTGCTAGAGTGGACCTTCATATGCTGGTAGGATGGGGAAGCAGAGATTTCCAAAGGAGACTCATTAAGGAGAATGTCTTCAGTAGTGTTGATTTGTACTGAAAAAAAAAAAAAAAAAAAAAAACAGCAACAACAAAAACTTGACTGCTTTAATTTTCGAACTTTGGAGTTTGTTTCTGTTTATGCTTACCTATTTAACAAATAGAGCCTTGAGATTGAACATCTCTGTGGTGATTCTTAATCAAATGCTTTTTCCCCAACTGTCTGGAAAAGCAGTTTAGAAGATTTGGCTCTACCCTGCCACCTGGTGACAATGTACCAAGTACAGGGACACAACCAGGAAGCGGAGATTATGTGCTGAACTTGATCCATTGTGTTTTTTGTTTTGTTCGTTTGTTTTTTGAGACAGAGTCTCGCTCTTTTGCTCAGGCTGGAGTGCAGTGGTGCAATCTTGGCTCACTGCAACTCCCACCTCCCAGGTTCAAGCGATTCTCCTGCCTCAGCCTCCCAAGTAGCTGGGATTACAGGTATGCACCACCATACCCAGCTAATTTTGTGTTTTTAGTAGAGACGGGGTTTCAACATGTTGGCCAGGCTGGTCTTGAACTCTTGACCTCAGGTGATCTACCCGCCTTGGCCTCCCAAAGTGCTAGGATTACAGGTGTGAGCCACTGCGCCCAGCCTTGATCCATTATCAACAATGTCATTCACGGTTCATGGCAGTCTTTTAAGGGTGTTGCCCCTTCCTATTTTCCAGGTTCTTGAGTGTCACCTTGGTCTTCCCCTCTAAGAGCCAGCGGTTCCTGCGGGTTGGCCTGGCCGTGCCAATCCTCAGCACAGTGGCAGCCCTGAGGAAGATGGTTGCAGAGGAAGGCGGCATCCCTGTAGATGAGGTGTGATAGAATTGCATTCGGGCCTGGTCGTTGGATGATAGAATGCTAACTGAGCCAGCTGTCTGGGCTGTTTAGGCCAATTTGTGGTTCCCAGGTGACTCCAGTGTGACTCATGGGTTTCTGTTTGATTAGTAATGCCTGGCGTCTGGGATGACTGGGCCTTGACTTCTCCCTGCATTGAGACAGAATGACCAGAAAAGAACACCTTTGCCTTCAAGGAAGGTGATGATGATTATGATCGTCATATTCCCAACAATAGCTAACCCTAGGTAGTGCTTACTAAGTGTGGGGCACTATTCTGTGAACTTTATATTCATGCCTGATTCAATCACAGGCATCCTGTGAAGTAGACATTCCAATTGTCCTCATTTTACTAACAGGGAATAAAGAAGTTCTGAGAGGTTAGGTGACTTGCCCAACGTCACTAGCTAGTAAGTGGCAGAGCCAGGATTTGGATTTCGATGGTTTGACTCCGTAGCTTAAGTCGCCATTGCGTATTTTCACTCTTGGGGACATAAACCAGGATGCTAAAGGAACAGTAAATGAAACGGGGGTACTTGCTGAGAGAATCGAGGATGTGGAACAGGAGAGGGAACATCTGGGGGAAGCTGGGTTGGCTGTGTTCTACTTGTTTTCTTTTCAAATGAGTCTTGGTGAAGGCATTAGATTCGTGGTGCCTGGAGGGGCCCTCATGAGAAACAGGGAGGAGGCCATGGTGGCACCAAGCTATGTGGCAGGACGGGAGGGGCTCTAAGGGTGATTCAGTGGCTCCCTAGGTTTCTGACCCTGGACACACCACGTGATTGGCTCTGTGTCCTTAACAGTGAAATAGAAAATTGACACTTCCCTGACTACCTCATGGGATTTTTTTCAAATCAAAAAATATTTTTAACCTTGGTAAGGCATGCCACATATACAATAACGTATATGTATCTTAGGGTTGTGGTGGGCTAGGCGTGGTGGCTCACACCTGTAATCCCAGCACTTTGGGAGGCTGAAGTGGGCAGATCACCTGAGGTTAGGAGTTTCAGACCAGCCTGACCAACATGGTGAAACCCCATGTCTACTAAAAATACAAACAAATTAGCTGGGCATGATGGTGTGCGCCTGTAATCCCAGCTACTCAGGAGGCTGAGGCAGGAGAACAGCTTGAACCCGGGAGGTGTTCAGTGAGCCGAGTCCCGCCATTGCACTCTGGCGTGGGTGACAAAGTGAGACTACGTCTCAAAAAAAAAAAAAAAAAAATGTGGTTTGCCAGGTTTCTCTACATTCATAGCCGCATTCCTATAACCTCCAGCCTTACTGAGCCTCCCCATCAACCCACTGGGCTCCTTTCTGCCCCTGCCCAATCAATCCCCCTGACCTTTATCTCCGCCTCATAGAATATTCATGACTCTCTCAAATAGTGGGGAAAATGTGTGTCTCTTGCTTTGTTAACTCTAAAGTGCGCTATGGAGAGAGAGGAGGACAGTGGGTGAGAGTCCTGGGGAGAAAATGGCGGCAATAAAAGATCAAAAGGGAGAAGTCTATGAAAGGTAGTGTTTGAATAATTAAGAGTGTGAAAAATTCTGGCAGGAATTTGAGAGGTGTGATGTGTTGGCTCAGGGAGGTGGGAATCACTTGGGATGCTGGTGGGTGATGGGGATTTAGATTGAAACTTAAAGTCATCTGTTTTGATGTTTTGTTTTCGTTAACTGGCAAATGTATTGCATTTATATTATCTAGAATCATAGTTATATGTATTTGGATTTATTTATGTATATGCTATTTACCCTGTTTTCCTATTTCGTGCCCCAGCCCCCGCCTCCCAGTTTTTACATTGAGCAGTCTTTTTCTTTTAGAAGATGATTCTTTTAGATAGAGCAGTTTTTCTTTATTTCATCTCTTCTGGGATGAAGTACGTATACATTATATTTCTATTCTTTTAGTGGTTATTAAAATGTCAACATGCATAATTACTAGTCTAATGTTAATCTTCCTAGGTAACACAAGGATCCTGGTATACATTAAATTCCCTTATACCTTTTTGATTTAGATATGGTTGTCCAGTATTTTAATCCCTTCTCTACCTCCAATTGTAACAGTAGTAATAGTTATTATTTTAGCTTTATATAGTCAACAATATTTACATTTGCCAATGTTTGCCATTTTCTTTGGCTCATCAGTTCTTCCTGCAACTCAAGTTTTCTCTTTGATTCAGGTTTTTAAATCCTGAAATCTATTTATATTTATTTATGAATGAGTAAATGAATGAATGAATGGCAGAGTTTTCCTCTGTTGCTCAGGCTGAAGTGCAGATGTGTGATCATAGCACACTGCAACCTTGAACTCCTAGGCTCAAGGGATCCTCTGACCTCAGCCTCCTGAGTAGCTGGGACTACAGGCTCATGCCACCATGCCTGGCTAATTTTTAAAAAAAATTTTGTAGAGATGGGGGTCTCACTATATTGCCCAAGCTGGTCTCGAACTCCTGGGCTCAAGTGAGCCTCCCTCCTCAGCCTTCCAAAGTGTTGAGATTATAGGCATGAGCCACTGTGCCCAGCCCTTAAATGCATATTTTTAAAGAGAACTTCCTAGCCAGTGTACATTGAATGGATTATGTGTGCAGAGATACTGATTTCTTCAGCCCTCGGGGTAGCGAAGTTGGGTCTATGGCAGTCAGAGCCCCCATAGTAGTTACTCCTCTACTCTACTACAAAACCATCTCCTATTTACTTCTGTTTGATAAAAATATTTTTTTATGTATGACATCATGTGAAAAAGGTTAGTAACTCTATTCAGAAGTTCTTTCTGTAGTAAATGTTTTTTGTTCACATGAAGAGGGCTTTATTTTGTTTTCATTTTTTCTGTGTTTGTTTAGCTGGGTATAACACTTGCAGATTTTTTTTCAGTTTCTTTTTTGTTGCACTTGAGATGTCTATGGACCATCTAATTGTTATTTTTTTATTTTTTATTTTTATTTATTTTTATTTTTATTTTTTTGAGATGGAGTTTCACTCTTGTTACCCAGGATGGATTGCAATGGTGTGATCTTGGCTCACCGCAACCTCCGCCTCCTGGGTTCAAGCAATTCTCCTGCCTCAGCCTCCCAAGTAGTTGGGACTACAGACGTGCACCACCACGCCCAGCTAATTTTTGTATTTTTAGTAGAGACGGGGTTTCACCATGTTGACCAGGATGGTCTCCATCTCTTGAACTCGTGATCCACCTGCCTCAGTCTCCCAAAGTGCTGGGATTATAGGTGTGAGCCACCGTGCCCAGCCATGGACCATCTAATTGTTATATTTACTGTGCCTTACCGCTAAAAATAAGTAGCCAACTAGAAGGAAGAAAAGGGTGAAAAATGGGTGTTGACTATCAGTCACTTTCAGATTTATCTGTTAATTTCTCTTTCAGAAATCAAGAGGGAAAATGATCTTTCTCATTTCAGGTGATCTTGGTTGAACTGTATCCCAGTGGATTCCAGCGGTCTTTCTTTGATGAAGAGGACCTGAATACCATCGCAGAGGGAGATAATGTGTATGCCTTTCAAGTTCCTCCCTCACCCAGCCAGGGGACTCTCTCAGGTATAATAGATGCTTTGCAAATTTTACTTGGCTATGATGAGTTGTAGGTTTCAGAGGATACTCTTTGGGTGCTAAGGCATAAAACATCCACTTTTAGCACTTGGAACAATCACACTTATTATCCCTGGTATTTGTTGTGTGCAGATGGTTGATGTTAAAAATTATTCAGTGAATACAGGGATTCTCAAAACCTTAGTGAATATCAGAATTACCTGTAGGGCTTATGAAAGCAGATTTCTGGACCCTACCCGTAGAGTTTATTATTCAGGTGGCCTGGAGTGGGGCCTAAGAGTTTGCATATCTAATGAGTTCCCAGGTGATGCTGATGCTGCTGGTCCAGGGACCACACTTTTGAACCACTTTTTGATATAGATGCTGGGGTCATCTTTGTTGTCAGGATTCGTACAGGTCCAGGTTTCGTTTGAAGTAAAATGTCTACAAATTTGAGCAGTACAAGGTTAAAGAGGTTATTAAATGACTTTTCAACAAAATAGTTCCACTTCTTATGCTTGTGTTTCCTATTCCATAGACTGGCTAAAATGATCGATTTCTAACAGTCCTTTTTATTTGTTGGTCAGTATACATTTTGGTCAAGTTTCTAGTGAAGAAGGCTCATATATATATATATATATATATATATATAGTTTTGAGATGCATTCTTGCTCTCTTACCCAGGCTGGAGTGCAGTGGTGCAATCTCGGCTCACTGCAACCTCTGTCTCCTGGGTTCAAGTGATTCTCCTGCCTTAGCCTCCCAAGTAGCTGGGATGACAGGCACGCACCACCACGCTCAGCTAGTTTTTGTTATTTTTAGTAGAGATGAGGTTTCACCATGTTGGCCAGGCTGGTCTCAAACTCCTGACTTCAGGTGACCCTCCCACCTCAGCCTCCCAAAGTGCTGGGATTACAGGTGTGAGCCACTGTGCCTGGCTAGAAGACCCATATTAAAAGAACCCTATGCCAGTGTTACCTTATACCCCAGATGATTCCTATGCCCTGGCCCCATGTCCTTGGCCAGCCTGGGTAGCTGGCCGTGGGAACTGGATGTTTGCAGTTCTCTGAGTTGACAGGGAGATGCTGGGCACTGGAATCTAGAACAGAACATTAACTGACACTCGCTATGTCAAAACCCAGTGAAACAAGTTCTCCTTTCAAATTCAGTAATGGTTGACACATCTTTTCCTTGAAAGTCAAAATTTCAGAACAGATTGGACATGGAGGATAGTCTGAATTCCTCTACTTCCTCATTGGTAAAGATTCTTACCTGTCTCTGTATCCTTCTTATGTTGGCTTTCTAAGAGAGTAGATACCCTGTGGGCTCTGTGATGAAGTCATAAAAGCAGCCAGAATTATTCTGGAGTATTTTTCAGGTACTTTGAAAAATATTAGTTAAATTCTTGTTCCTGTTTTAAAACTATAGGGTGATGGCCAGGTGCAGTGGCTCATGCCTGTAATCCCAACAGTTTGGGAGGCCAAGGCAGAAGGATCACTTGAGGTCAGGAGTTCAAGACCAGCCTGGCCAACATGGTGAAACCCCATCTCTACTAAAAATACAAAAAAGATTAGCTGGGCACGGTGGTGCACATCCACAATCCCGGCTACTTGAGAGGCTGTAACAGGAGAATCACTTGAACCTGGAAGGCAGAATTTTCAGTGAGCTGAGATGGTGCCACTGCACTCCAGCCTGAGGGACAGAGCAAGACTCTGTCTCAAACAAACAAACAAACAAACAAACAAAAAACTGTTGGATGAACGCAGCTGCAAATTCACTACCATTGTTTTGATGTTTGTATGCCAGGTGTCAGATGGCACAAGTGCCATGAGCCTCAGTATCTCCTCCCCTAAAGCCTTCTAGTGGCCTCCTATTGGTGATTAGCAGATGCTCAAAGAGAAAGGGGGACTACAGAAGCTAAGGCTCTGACCCAGCAAAGCAGCTCCTTTAAGAATATGAACAAATGTCATTCTCTCTCCTCCAGCTCATCCACTGGGTCTGTCACTCTCCCCACGCTTGGCAGCCCGTGAGGGTCAGCGATTCTCCCTCTCCCTCCACAGTGAGAGCAAGGTGCTAATCCTCTTCTGTAACTTGGTGGGGTCAGGGCAGCAGGCTAGCAGGTATGTTTCACTTTATTCTTTTTTCATGTGGTGTCTGGGATTTGTAGACTTGTACTTGGGAGCCTGTCTAGAGTAAAATTAAATATTTATTCCCAAGGTTAATAAACAAGGAGCCAGGAGTAGGGTACTTTCTGATTAAGAAGATTAGAAATATCTGCCTTAAGCATTTGGCTAACATCGTCATTCCTAACCATCAAATATCAGGGGCCTTTCTATTAATTGGCCCTCACCACTATTATTTTATATTGTAAAACCTAGGCAGTACAGTGCTGAAAGAAACTGGCTATCAGAAAAGAGGTGATAGTTTGTTAGTCCGTCCAGAAAACCAAGAACTGGAAAGTGATGGGGAGTAAGGGAAGGGTTCAGGAAACTGATGGGTTATATAACAAGTATACAAAAAAGATAGCTTTCTTATATAGCCCAAATAAAGTGTTTAAAAGCCAGAATTACATTAAGATATATTTAGATAAATAAAATGTTTCTAAAATGTATCTTAAATAATAAACTGGTAAAAACAAAAAAAGAGATTATTCTAATAATAATTAAAATATTATTAATTAGCTTAGCTTTCAAAAATCAATTAGCCCAGCCTTATTGAATAATTCATTAACTCTCCAGTAATATGAAATACATCATTTTTATCATATAATAAATACTTATAGATAGTTGGCCTATTTGACTGATTTAATTGCATATTCTTCTGCCTTTTTACAATATTTTAATAATTTCAGAATTACGGTATATTTCACATTACTACAGAGTGAAGGAATTATTCAAAAGTAAGGCTGGGCTAATTGATTTCTTTGTTTCTTTTTATTTTAAATAGTCAACTTTTTACTCCTGCGGTGAATTCACAAGTATAAATTTCAAGTTGACTAGAGACGTTAACTATAGAAAAGGAAGCCATAAAATAACTTAAAGATGGCTGAGGCAGGAAGATCACAAGATCGGGAGTTCCAGACCATCCTGGCTGACATGGCGAAACCCTGTCTTTATTAAAAATATGAAAAACTAGCTGCGTGTGGTGGTGCGTGCCTGTAGTCCCAGCTACTTGGGAGGCTGAGGCAGGAGAATTGCTTGAACCCGTGAGGTGGAGGTTGCAGTGAGCTGAGATTGCATCACTGCCCTTGAGCCTGGGCGACAAAAAGAGACTGTCTCAAAAAACAAAAACAAACAAACAAAAAGTTAAAGCCAACATGGAAGAATATGTATGTCCTTGGGTAGGGGCCAGTTTGACAGCAAAGGCAGGAGTCTGTAAAGGCGAAGGCTGATATTTTAAATATATTTAAAAATTTAAGCTAAAAGCAAATTTGAAAGGCAAAGGGCAAATGAGGAAAGATATTTATGTCATGTGAGAGGTGAAGGATTTATGTCCATCGTATAAATCCCAGCTCTCTCAAATTAAGGCAATAAATACCCTTGGTGAAATGAACCACAGAGATTAACATTAGTTCACAGAAGAAATACAAGTTTAGGCTAAAATATTCAGCATCGGCCGGGTGCAGTGGCTCATACCTGTAATCCCAGCACTGTGAGAGGCCGAGGCAGGCGGATCACCTGAGACTGGGGGTTTGAGACCAGCCTGACCAACATGAAGAAACCTGTCTCTACTAGATATATAAAATTAGCCAGGTGTGGTGGCACATGCCTATAATCCCAGCTACTCAGGAGGCTGAGGTAGGAGAATCACTTGAACTGGGAGGTGGAGGTTGCGGTAAGCCCGGATTGCACCAATGCACTCCAGCCTGGTCAACAAAAGTGAAAGTCCATCTCAAAAAGAAAAAAAAAAAAAGCAGCATCATTTGTAGTAGAAGAAATACTGGTTACAACAGCAAGATACTATTCTTAACCTTTTAGATTATTAAATAATTTTTAGACATTGATAATACTCATTCTGGGCCAGAGCCCAGAGAATCAGGTAAATTGGTATGGCTTTTGTGGACAGTTTGGGAAGAAAGAGCTTTAGTCTTGCCTTTCTACTTGTGTAACTTTACCCTAAGGGAATCATTGTGCACCCACAGGTATGTCCAAGGTTGCATGTAGTTCCTGAGATAAGCAAGCATTGTTTAAATGAAAACTTGGAATGGCTCGTGGTACAGGATGAATTAAGTAAACGGATCTGTCCATACAACAATGGACGCACAGTGCCCTTGCCTGTCCAAACAGATCACCTCACACTCGTGCTCTGCTTTGACCAATTTTATTCAACAGTTTCACATTCTTACCTCATTGGGTCTTCACACAGGCTGCAGTGAGGTCAGGAAGCAGCAAGTGGCTAGTGATTTGTCCAGGAGTCCCCACGGCAGAGTTAGGGCCCACAGACACGGGCTCACCCAGCATTCTGTACCCCATGAGCTCACTGCGGTGTGCTTACTAGATTGGGACATGGAAACCATCCCCAGTGATAAGAATATTTCTGATACCCCAAACCAACAATTGTGTCATCTGGATTTATGTCTCTGCCTTGCCTTCCCTGGGCTCCAAGTTTCTCTTACTCTACTGCCTGCTGTGGGGAAGAGACTTTGCCAGCTAGCTGGTCATTCAGGGTAATCTGTTTACATGGCAATATCTATCTGGCTTTGTATCACTGGGCCTCTGTTTACATTGCAACGTTTCTATTCATTATGAGGCTCTCTGATTGGCAATTTTGTATTGTGTTTGGCTTTAAAAATATTTACATTACTTTTAATTGACACATAATTGTACATATTTATGGGGTACAGAGTGATATTTTGATACATGTATACAGTGTGTAATGATCAAATCAGGGTAATTGGCATAACTATCACCTTAGACATTTATCATTTCTTTGTGTTGGGAAGATTCAAAATCCTACCTTCTAGCTATTGAAAACATACAATAAATGACTGTTAACAATAGTCACCCTTTACTGCTGTGGAACATTAGAACTTACTCCTCCTATCTAGCTATAATTTTTAATTCATTACCTAACCTTAGGCCCTCCCCAACCCCTCCCAGCCTCTAGTAGAATGACTATTCTATTCGACTTCTTTGACATTAACTATTTTAGATTCCACATGAGAGAGAACATGTAGTATTTATCTTCCTGTGCCTGACTTATTTCACTTAACATAATTTCCTCTAGCCTCATCCATCTTGCTGCAAACAACAGGATTTTATTCTTTTTATGGGTGCATGCTCTTCCACTGGGTATATAGACAACATTTTCTTTTTCATTTCTTTCCCATTCATCCACTGATGTACACTTAGGTTGATTTGGAATCTTGGCTGTTGTGAATACCCCTACAATTTACACAGGAGTGCAGAGATCTCTTTCACATAATGATCTTTCCTTTGGATAAATACCTAGTAGTGGGATGATTGGGTCATATGGTGGTTCTAGCTTTAGTTTTTTAAAGAATGTCCATGCTGTTCTCCATGGTGTCTCCATTTCCACCAACAGTGTGTAAGAGTTCTGTTTTCTCTACATGCTCACCAGCATTTGTTTTTTCTTATCTTTTTGATAATAGCCATCCTAACTGGGGTGTGATGATATCTTATGATGATATCTTATTGGAGTTTTGATTTGCATTTCCCTGATAATTCATATTGTTGAGTATATTTTCATATGCCTGTTGGCTATGTGTGTCTTTCTGAGAAATGTCTGTTCAGATCCTTCGCCCATTTTTAAATGGGATTCTTTCTTTTTTTTTTTTTTTTTTTTTTTTTTTGCTGTCGTGTTTTTGGCTCTGGTTCTTAACTCGTCACCTATCCTACTGTGAGAAAGCCAGAAGTAGAACAACCACTCATGACTGGTGGATGTTGGTGGTTTTTCCTTTGCTGAGATAACCCGATTTCCTTGGATTTTCAGGTTTGGGCCACCCTTCCTGATTAGAGAAGACAGAGCTATTTCCTGGGCCCAGCTCCAACAGTCTATCCTCAGCAAGGTCCGCCATCTTATGAAGAATGAGGCCCCTGTACAGGTCAGTGTGGCGTGTGTGTGTGTGTGTGTGTGTGTGCGCACATGTGTGTGTGTATTGGGAGGGGTAGAATGTAGGGTAGCTCAGGAGAGGAGAATTTGCTGTTAATAAGTACTCATACTGTTTTATAAAATGACTTAGATTTATGTGCATGGAAGTGACCATTTTCTAGTCTGTAGAGTTTTACTTTTGTGCCATTCCAAAATAACTTTCATGGACAGAGCTTTTTCTTATTAAATCTTTCAAAACACCATTGGGATAAAAAATAACATGTACATTTAAAAAAATTTTTTTTTCACATTTTCCACCACTCCCTAAGCATTTATGTTATATTCCCAATTTTGCATATTTATGGCTTACCATAGATTTTCCTAGAAGATAGCATATTGTAATAAATTGTAACTATATGTTTAAATTAACAATTTCAAGGGACTTGAGATAGAATTTCTGTGGAAAATTAAAATGGACGATTATGTCCAAATATGAAAATCTGGATGTTAAACTAATTTTGTCCAGTTTTTTAAAAACTAAGATAACTCAAAGGAAAACAACATTTGCCTTATTTATTTATTTATTTATTCTCACATTGATAGTTTCCAAACAAAAACAACATTTTTTAAAACTATTGATTTTATTTTTAGATCGTATAATATCAGAAACTATTCTGATGGTTGCTTGACACGGAAGATGTTGAAATGTTTAGGGACAGGTCAGTAGCATCAGATTCCTGTTTTCCCCTAACTATTCTCATAGTAAAAGCTTTTTATTTGGAGCACACAGAGATCTTACCTCAGAGATAATTCCTCATAATCCATGTTCCTTCCTGCTCATCGAAAACCATGTTTGATTTATACCAAATAACATTTTGTTAAAAACCTTCAATACATTTGTACCAACTTTTATCTCTAAAGGATTTTGTTCAACGTACTGTCGAGCAAATCTGCCAAAGTGCCCAAATTAGAAACTCCTCTACAAGTAGGTCAGCACATCCAGTGACAGCTCTTGCCTTCTCCCAAAGCTTGAGTTGCTAATTATTGCAATGGATGAAACCACCTTCCTGTAAGCATTTAACTCAGCTGTCCTTACTCTTACCTGCCCACACACCTGTACTTTTGCCTCCACACCTTTGCAGTCATTTCAACTTTATTTTATTTTTGAGACAGGGTCTCACTCCAACACCCAAGCTGGAGTGCAGTGGTGTGGTCATGGCTTACTGCATCTTCAACCTCCCAGGCTCAAACGATCCTCCCGTCTCTGCCTCCCGAGTAGCTGGGACTACAGGTGTGTGCCACTGCACCCAGCTAATATTTTTGTTTTTTATTTTTTTTGAGACAGAGTCTCAGTCCGTGACCCAGACTGGAGTGTAATAGCGCCATCTCGGCTCACTGCAACCTCTGCCTCCTGGATTCAAGCAATTCTCTGCTTCAGCCTCCTGAGTAGCTGGGATTATAGGCACCCACCACCTTGTCCAGCTAATTTTTGAATTTTTAGTAGAGATAGGGTTTCACAATCTTGGCCAGGCTGATCTTGAACTTCTGACCTTGTGATCCACCCGCCTTGGCCTCTCAAAGTGCTGAGATTATAGGCATGAGCCACCACGCCCAGTCAATTTTTAAATATTTTTGTTAGAGATGGAGTTTCACCATTTTGCTCAGGGTGGTCTTAAACTCCTGGGCTCAGGTGATCCATCTGCCTCAGCCTCCCAAAGGGTTGGGATTACAGGTGTGAACCACTGTGCCCTGCCCAATTGCAATTTTAGAAATTGATCAAGCAATCAATGGAGTCAGCAAAAATCCTAATACAGGCAACCTTTGACTCAGCCACAGATGCTTTCCCACAGATTCATGGGTAAATGTATGGTCAGACTTGATTTTCTGTAGGAGTAATGTGTTCTAGATGGTTGTGAGGCTTCCAGTGTGGCCCATTCATTTAACCCATAATTCCTTCAATACTATATTAAATACTGATTCAAATATTTGAATGGTCATGGCTCACTGCATCTTCAACCTCCCAGGCTCAAGCGATCCTCCCGTCTCTGCCTCCTGAGTAGCTGGGACTACAGGTGTGTGCCACTGCACCCAGCTAATATTTTTGTTTTTTATTTTTTTTTGAGATAGAGTCTCAGAAATAGTAATTTGAAGAAACTATATTCAGGATTCTCAATATTGAACTGAAGAGATTAAACATATGTGTACTGAAGGTTTGAACATGAACCTTCCTAGCCAAGTATAGAGAACAGGAAAGTTTCTTACAAAAATGACCAATTTATTGGATAGGATAAATTTGCATGTATTATGAAAAAAATAAGAGCTATCATTGCTTTTTTTTTTTTTTTTTTTTTTTTTTTTTTTTTTCTTTTTAAGAAGAATCTTACTGTGTTGGCCAGGCTGGAATGTGGTGGTGAGATCATAGTTCACTGCAGCCTTGAACTCCTAGGCTCAAGTGATCCTCCCACCTTACCCTTCCAAGTAGCTGGGACTACAGGCAACTGCCATTATGCCTGGTTAATTATTTTAATTTTTTTGCAGAGACGGGCTCTCACTGTGTTGCCCAGGTTGGTCTCAAACTCCTGGCCTCAAGCGGTCCTCCCACATCGGCCTCCCAAAGTGCTGGGATTACAGGCATGTGCCACCACGCCTGGCTACCCAAACATTTTTTTGGTATTTTGTAAACGGAAGTGTGTGAGGCCAGCACTATTTCTTTGCATGCAGGCAATAGGCTGCGTCTGTGCAGATGCTGGTGCCGTGATGATGCTGTCCAAACAGCAAGGCTCCATTAGGGGTGGAAGAAAAAGAGTTGCCTCCCCCAGATTTAAGTTAACATTCTCCTTAGGGAGAACACCCTTCCATGGCCAACCCTGTCAAACCCCTGAAGTCAGCTTGCTTCCAACCATTGATTTCCTCTTTGTTGAAGCCATAGATGAGCTAGAATGTGGTGAGAGTCTGACTAGACATACAAGCTCCCTGCCCTTCACACTCAAGACCCCCTGCAGCCCAGTTCCAGTTTACCCACGAGCCTTGTGGCCTAGGCTCCCTGCACATGTCAGCTCCCATGGCCGAAGAGTCAGCTCACAGCTCTCTGCGTCTGTTTCGGATCATTCCATCTTTCCACGTGTTGTTCCTCTTTTCTGGAATTATGATGCTTTTCTCTTGTTTTCCTTTCGTAATCTAACCTATATTTCCTCCCTGGTTTTTAAGAAAACATGTCTGCCTTTTACCTTGTCGGAGTTTGGAAGAAGATTTTGTTTTATTTCTGGTTGTCAAGATCATCAGTGACCAATTTAAGAACCATATTTGTTTTGAATGAAGACCCCATTGATTTTTTTAAAAAATTGTTAGTAAAATATATATACATTTATTTTAACCACTCGTAAGTGAATATTAATCACATTTACAGTGTTGTGTCACCATCACTATTATGTATACTCCCAATTTTTTCATCATCAACAAAAACTTTATACCTATTAAAAAACAAAAACTGCCGGGTGCGGTGGCTCAAGCCTGTAATCCCAGCACTTTGGGAGGCCGAGGCAGGTGGATCACGAGGTCAAGAGATTGAGACCATCCTGGTCAACATGGTGAAACCCTGTCTCTACTACAAATACAAAAAATTAGCTGGGCATGGTGATGCGTGCCTGTAATCCCAGCTACTCAGGAGGCTGAGGCAGGAGAATTGCCTGAACCCTCACTGCGGAGGTTGCAGTGAGCTGAGTTCGCGCCGTTGCACTCCAGCCTGGGTAACAAAAGTGAAACTCCGTCTCAGAAAAAAAAAAAAAAAAAAAAAAAAAAAAACTTTGGCTGGGCACCATGGCTCACGCCTCTACTCCCAGCACTTTGGGAGGCCAAGGTGGGCAGATCACTTGAGGTCAGGTATTCAAGACGAGCCTGGCCAACATGGTGAAACCCCATCTCTACTAAAAATACAAAAATTAGCCAAGTGTAGTGGTGCACGCCTGTAATCCCAGCTACTCTGGAGGCTGAGGTAGGAGGATTGCTTGAACCTGGGAGGTAGAGGTTATAGTGAGCTGAGATCACGCCACTGCACTCCAGCCTGGGTGACAGAGCAAGATTCGGTCTCAAAACAAACAAACAAACAAGCCTTTATACCTATTAGAAAACAATTCCCAATAAAAGTTTTATACTTATTAAACAACAATTCCCCGTATTCTCCTCTCCCTAGCTCCTTATAACCACCATTCTACTTTCTATCTGTATGAAGTTTCATGTTTTAGATACTCAGATAACTAGAATTACATGACCTATCTTTTTACATCTGACTTACTTCACTAAATGTTATGTTTTAAAGGGTCATCCATGTTGTAGCATATCTCTGAATTTTCTTTTCTTTTTTTCTTTTTTAATTTTTTCTTTTTTTGAGACTGTGTTTCACTCTTGTTACCCAGACTGGAGCGCAATGGCATGATCTTGGCTCACTGCAACTTCCATCTCCCCAGTTCCAGTGATTCCCCTGCCTCAGCCTCCTGAGTAGCTGGGATTACATGAGGTTTTTCCATGTTAGTCAGACTGCTCTTAAACTCCTGAATCCACCTGCCTCAGCCTCCCAAAGTGCTGGGATTACAGGTGTGGGCCATCACACCAGGCTGCCTTCATTTTTAAGGCTAAATAATATTCTATTGCATTTAAATCCCATATTTTGTTTATCTATCCATTGTTGGTGGACACTTGGGTCCACTTTCTTTTAACTTGTTTTGAATCATGCCGCCATGAACATTGGTGTATAAATATCTGTTCGAGCTCCTCCTTTCGACTCTTAGATATACACCTAAGAGTAGAATTAAAGGTATGTGGTAGATCTACATTTAACCTTTGGAGAAACTGCTGAACTGTTTTCTACAGCAACTGTACCATTTTACATTCTCACCAGCAATGCATAAGGGTTCCAGTTTCTCCATATGCTTGCCAATGCTTGTTATTTTCTGTTTTTTAAAAAAAAAATTGAAAATTTTAATTATAGGCTGGGCACGGTGGCTCATTCCTGTAATCCCAGGACTTTTGGAGGCCGAGGTGGGAGGGTCACCTGAGATCAGGTGTTGGAGACCAGCCTGGCCAACATGGTGAAACCCCATCTCTATTAAAAATACAAAAATTAGCTGGGCGTTTTGGCAGGTGCCTGTAATCCCAGCTACTTGGGAGGCTAAGGCAGGAGATTCACTTGAACTCGGGAGGCAGAGATTGCAGTGAGCCGAAATTGTGCCACTGCACTCCAGCCTGGGTGACAGAGTGAGATTTCATCTAAAAAAAAAATAGGTTTAATTATAACCATCCCAGTGGGTGTAAAGTGGTACCTCATCATGGTCTTGATTTGCATTTCCCTAATGACTAATGATGTTGCTAATCTTTTCATGGGCTTCTTGGCCGTCTGTCCATCTTTTGAGAAGTATCTACTCAAATGTTTGCTCATTTTTTATTTGAGTTGTTAATTCCATTGAACGTTTAAGAAGCATCTTCCATTAAACATATTATTGTAAGCCTCATTTCAATTTCAGAAAAGTTACAATATAAAAACACGTATCTTAGAATAGTAACTAAGGTGCTATGTCTTTGTATAGTTTATTTAAAAATGTATAAATATTTACTTTGTAAAATATACATGAATTGGCTTTTAGAAAATTGCCTCATTGTGGGGATGATAATCATCTTAATAAAGTAGGTTAAGTTGCATATTAAAAATTAATTAACATGATGGACTTACGTTCCATTAAATGTACCAGTATCTCCTCCAGTTAAACATTTGTTATTTAAATACACTGTTCGTTTTTTGGGGGAAGGTTTAATTAGATCACTACATTAAAAGGTATAGTGTGCATCTTTGAAAATAATGAAGTTTTCAGCTCTTAATTTTGAATTCCAATTATTAAGGGAATAATCAAAATGCACTCTGGAAAATAATGGTTACATTTTAAAATGTATGTGCCACTTTACAGTCTAATTTAAATCAATAGAGGGACTACATAATGAGCCATGTCTGTTTTTGTCTTGGCAGAACCTGGGGTCTCTGTTCTCCATCCGTGTTGTGGGGCTTTCTGTGGCCTGCAGCTATTTGTCCCCAAAGGACAGTCGGCCCCTCTGTCACTGGGCAGTTGACAGGTAAGGGGAAGGTCCAGGCTTAGTAAGATAATGACCCCTTTCTTATGCCACTAGAGTTTTTTGAGGGTTATACCAATGAGATTGCTCACAGTATTTGTTATTCTTGATCACTTACCTCTCCAGTACCAGCTGCTGCATTAGATTATTGGGCCTATGCTGTGCTTTGAACCCTTATGTCTAGAGAGTGGACATAAGTGGACCCTTATGTCCACTTCAAAGATAGGGGGACACCAGTGTTCTCGGAGATTAGTTAACTTGATCACACTTAAACAACTAGTTAATAGGCAAGCCCAAATTTGAACCCAGATTGATCTAACTAAAACCCAAATTCATGCAATTAGGTCATGCTCCTGAGTTCAACAAGAATATCCCCCTAGGGTACGTGAAGATTCTACAGCTGATTCATTGATCCTAAAGTATAAGAGATTGTGGACTGTGGCTAAACGTTAAAGCCAGTGTGGCCGTGTCTCTGGTGGCTACCTTGAAAGCCTTCTGGTGCATGTGGCCTTGCAAAACAACATCTGTGGGGCAGTTCTGCTCTATAAATGAATTGTCTGGCACTTCTCTTCATTTTCCCACAGACCCAAGGTTCTCAGTAAGGTCCGCTCATTTCCTGACTTGGTCAGCCAAATTCAACCTGACAGAGATGGGCCTCTACACTTCTAAAGAGACCAGGAACCAGGGTAGCGGATACGCCAGAAGAGTCTGTGACCTACACCCCATCCGCATTCTCTTTGGCTGGTAGATGCTCTTGCTTTACAGAGTTAGGGAGGCAGGAGAAGGGTCATCAAGGGCCTGCTTGGGTCTCTTAGGGAGAGGGAGCTCCAGGAGAAGGAACCCCCTTCCCATACTCAGTCTTGGAGATAAGAACTGTGCCACCCAAAGTCACTCTGTAGACTGCCAGCCTATGAGCTGATTGTCACCAGCCCATGAAAAGAACTTGAGAGGAAGCATTTACGAATGATAAAGCAATATGACAGAGCAATGTATCATATGACAGATATGATAATTTCTTTTAAAAATGGAATTTATATCTTGTATGTCTTTTCTTACCCCGCATTACTTTATTATTTACTTATCGTTGAGGCGGAGTCTCACTTTGTCTCCTAGGCTGGAGTGTAGTGGTGCAATCTCGGCTGATTGCAGCTTCCACCTCCTGGGTTCAAGCAATTCTCCTGCCTTAGTCTCCCAAGTGGCTGGGATTATAGGTGCATGCCACCACACCCAGCTACTTTTTGTATTTTTAGTAGAGACAGGGTTTCACCATGTTGGCCAGACTGGTCTCAAACTCCCGACCTCAAGTGATCCACCTGCCTCTGCCTCCCAAAGTGGTGGGATTACAGGTGTGAACCACGGCACTCAGCCTACTATCTTTTTATAAAAGTATTGTTCTAGTTCAAGACCAACCTGGCCAAGATGGTGAAACCCTATCTCTACTAAGAATACAAAAATTAGCCAGGCGTGGTGGCATGAACTTGTAATCCCAGCTACTCGGGAGGCTGATGCAGAGAGTTGATTGAATGGGGGCGGGAGGGGGGGAGTGGGGCGGTGGAGGGCAGGGGCGGAGCTTGCAGTGCGCCAAGATTGTGCCACCGCACTCCAGCCTGGGAAACCAGAGAGAAACTCTGTCTCAAAAAAAAAAAAAATAAATAAAATAAAAAACAAAAAGCCAAACAAACAAAAAAGAAATGATTGATCTGCAGTGGTCTGGAAACAAATCAACAAACTGGTCTTTTACCATAGGTAATTTGAGAAGCACCAGAATTACGTAGAGTTGTACAGCAAGCTGACCAGCCTGAAGGATGTCCTGTCAAGGTCACACTCTTCCTGGCCCACACCTTCCATTCACCGGACATCTCACTGCAGTCTGGCCCCTGTTCAGCCCACTCCCATCCCCACCCACAATCCCAGTCACTTTATTTCTTCCACAGGACTCTCCATTTAGCCCTTGGCCTGTTTGTTCCGTGCCTATCTCAACATCTCCTTGTTCTCCTAGGAATTCTTTTCCTTTTTTTTTTTTTTTGATAACATCCACACAACATAAAAATTACTTTTTTTTTTTTTTTGGAGACAGAGTCTTGCTCTGTTGCCAGGCTGGAGTGGAGTGGTGCGATCTCAGCTCACTGCAACCTCTGCCTCCTAGGTTCAAGTGATATTCCTGCCTCAGACTCCCGAGTAGCTGGGACTACAGGCACGTGCCACCATGCCCACCTAATTTTTTGCATTTTTAGTAGAGACAGGGTTTCACCATGTTAGCTAGGATGGTCTCGATCTCCTAACCTCAGGTGATCCACCTGCCTCGGCCTCCCAAAGTGCTAGAATTACAGGTGTGAGCCACTGCACCAGGCTGAAAGTTACATTTTAACTGCTTTAAAGTGTACCGTTCAATGGAATTGTTACATTCACCTCCTTATACATCCATCGCCTCTATCCATCTCCAGAACTCTTTCATCTTGCAAAATGGAAACTGATTCCATCACACAACATCCCTCCCATTCCTCTTCCTCAGTCTCTGGAAACCACCACACTTCTGCCTGTCACTATAAATTTACTAATGTAGATACCTCAGGTAATAGGAATCATAGTGTTTATCCTTTTGTGTTTGGCTTATTTTACTAAGCACCATGTTTTCAAGGTTCACCCATGTTTTAGCATGAATTAGAATATCCTTCCTTTTAAAGGCTGAGTAATATTCTATAGTATGTTTTACACCACCTAGAAATATATCTTCTAGAATTTTTCTTGTCTGCTTGAAATCTTCCTTTCTCTCTCTGGGATGCTTAAATACCACTGGGCTTCAGCATTCTACTCCTGGCCCTCTGGCTTCCATCCCTGGGTGATCTTACTCTTGGTTCTGTCTACCACCTTTAGGCCAAAAGATCTATATCTCCTGCCCAGATTTTTCTCTGGATTGCAAACCTGCCTGTCCTACTGAAATGCCTCATAGATACTGGTAACAAAACACTTGCCAGTCTGAACTCTTGCTTAAAGCTTCCATATCCCATCTTCATGTCTAAATGGTGACACCACCATCTACTCAGGAACTCAAGCTAGGAAGCTGGCATCACCCCTAATCCCTTCTTCCTGCTTTCTCCTTTCATTCAACCCATTATCAGGTCTTGTCATTTCCCTATCCTGGCACTTCCTCAGCTCTCTCCACTCCTCTCCACATTGACACCATTGTTTAGGCCCTGATCACATCTTTTTTTTTTTTCTTTCTTTCTTTTTTGAGGCGGAGTCTCATTCTGTCGCTCAGGCAGGAGTGCAATGGCTCAATCTCGGCTCACTGCAAACTCTACCTCCTGGGTTCAAGCCATTCTCCTGCCTCACCCTTCTGAGTAGCTGGGATTACAGGTGCATGCCACCACGCCCGGCTAATATTTTTGTATTTTTAGTAGAGACAGGGTTTCACTGTGCTAGACAGGTTGGTCTCGACTTCCTGACCTCGTGATCTGCCTGCCTTGGCCTCCCAAGGCGGAGCACTTTGTAATACCCAAAGTGCTGGTATTACAGGTGTAAGCTACCATGTCCAGCCAATCACATCTTATCTGGATTGCTCTGGCAGCCTCCTGTTTGACTTACTTGAATCCATCCAGTCTCCTACATGTTATAAACCACTGGATGGCCTCCCAGTGCCTACCGGATAAAGTCCACCCTTGTGAGGGTGGCCTGCAAAGCCCTCTGTCTCCCGTGCGGCCTGTTCCTCACTGTGCTGGGATTTTCCAACACACACTGTGCCCTCTACTGCTGAGCCCTCACCTGTGTGTCCCTTTCCCCTCCACCGGCTGACTTTTTAAAAAAGTTCATTAAATTTTTGGGCCTGACGTGGTGGCTCATGCCTGTAATCTCAGCACTTTGGGAGGCCGAAACAGTGGATCACTTGAGGCTGAAAGTTCAGGACCAGCCTGGCCAACATGGTGACATCCCATCTCTACTAAAAATACGAAAATTGGCAAGGCGTGGTGGCACATGCCTGTAATTCCAGCTACTTGGGAGGCTGAGGCAGGAGAATCACTTGAACCCGGAAGGCAGAGAGCTTGCAGTGAGCCAAGATTGTTCCATTGCACTCCAGCCTGGGCAACAAAGCCAGACTTAGTCTGAAGAAAATAAAAGGAAGATAAAAATTTCTTCATTTTTTGTTGATTATTTATTTTTTATTTCTCTATCTTTCTTAGGTGTTGTCTTCTCACTTATGTACTTTATTTTTTTCAGGTTCATGGGTGCAAGTGCAGGTTTTTACACGGGTATATGACGTAATGCTGGGTTTCTGCTGAATCCATCACTGAAATAGCATAGTACTCAGTCAGTAGTTTTTCAGCCCTCTCCCTCTTCTTCCCTCCCCTGTTTTGCAGTGTTCCTGTCTTTATGTCCATGTGTACTATGGTTTAGTTCCCACTTGGAAGTGAGATCATGTGGTACTTGATTTTCTGTTTCTGCATTCATTCACTGAGGATAATGGCCTCCATCTTCATTCATGTTTCTGCAAAAAAAAACATGATTTTAGCTGGGCACGGTGGCTCACGCCTGTAATCCCAGCACTTTGGGAGGCCGAGGCGGGCGGAACATGAGGTCAGGAGTTCAAGACCAGCCTGGCCAATATGGTGAAACCCCATCTCTATAAAAAAACAAACAAACAAATAAGAACAATAATTTCTTTTTCTTTTCTTTTCTTTTTGTCTGTGTGGTGTTCTATGTCTTATGTGTACCACATTTTCTTTATCGAATCCACCACTGATGGATACTCAGGTTGATGCCATGGCCTTACTATTATGACTAGTGCTGTGATAAATGTATGAGTGTAGGTGTCTTTTTGACACAGTGATTTATTTTCCTTTGGATAGATACCAAGGAGTGGAATTGTTGAGCTGAATAGTAGTTATATTTTTAGTTCGTTGAGAAATCACCATACTTTTTTCCAAAGGAGTTGAACTAATTTACATTCCCGCCAATAGTGTCTAAGCATTCTCTTTTCTTTGCATCCTCGCCAATATCTGTTATTTTTTGACTTTTTAATAATAGCCATCTGACTGATGTGAGATGGTATTTCATTGTGTCTTTCCTTTGCATTTCCCTGATGATGAGTGATGTTGAGCAGTTTTTAGTATGTTTCTTGGCCACTTTTAATATGTTCTTTGCCCACTCGTTAATAGCATTATTTGTTTTTGTTGACTTGTTTAAGTTCCCTATGTATTCTGGATATTAGTGTTTTGTCAGATGCATAGTTTGCAAAAATTTTCTCCCATTCTGTAGGCTGCCTGTTTATTCTGCTGATAGCTTCTTTTGCTGTGCAGACCTCTTTAGTTTAATTAAGTTCCATTTTTCAATTTTTGTTTATGTTGCATTTGCTTTTGAGGTCTTAGTCATTCCTCTGGCCAAGTCCTGTCCATTTGTCCTCCAGAGAAGTCTGCGGTGTTTGTCCTCTGAGTCCCCAGACACCTGGGTGCGTTAGAATGATCTCTCTGTGTGCCCTTCCCATTAGCCTATCAGTCCCTCAGGGTGCAGATAGTTAGTTATGTACATTTCTTGGGATAGCTTCACTCCATAAACATCGAATAAAGCCCTCTTTCCTGTTTGTATCAGAACTGTGGTCAGGGGAGACAATCTCACCCTCTAGTGACAGTCTGATTTCCATGTCAAGATGGAAGGTGGGCTACAGTCCACCTCTTTCTTTCTGTGACCTGAGGAGTTTCGTACAATAAACTTGGAGCATGAAGGTACCGGTTTTCCTTTTCCACTCCCATGTTTAAATTCCAGTTGAAAACTAGACTGTGGATTGAGGCAGAAATAGATGAAAATTTTAGGTTTATTGGTAAGACTGATTTAAGGATGCAGCTTAGATGTGAGTCCAATTTGGACTTTCAAATGTGTTCCCCGGGAATTAAATGATGCACCTGCTGACCCCCACCAAGGCAGATCCCCTCCAGTGAAAGATCTCCCTCACTGTGGAAATGGAGAACTTGGCAGACTGAAAGAAAGAAGCTTAGGTCTAAGGGTCCCCAGTTTGTCTCCTCAGAATGGAATATTTGTCACATACCTTCAGTCTTCCACCTGCAAGGCAGCACTGCTTCCAGGAAACGCATGGCATGGATCGGGGAGAATGGCAGGTGGCTAGCTTGAAGGACATAAGTAGGGCTGATGACAGCAAGTAGATCCCATCTTCTATAATCCCACCAACCAGAAAAGGCGCTTCTCCTCCTTTGGGAGGAGTAAGGATGAGGAGGCAGCAACATCCTCACGGCATGGTTCTCTCCGTCTATAGGAAAATGAGGGGGGCAATCGGTGTTTGTCCCAATCCATCAAGGCTCACCAGGCTGGGAGAACTTCTGCCAGACACACAGGAAGGTGCCACAACTCCAGCTCAGACCTGTCGGTGCTCAGCCGTAGGACTCTGTGCCTTCTATGGGCTCAAAGCCTTCTATCAAATCATCTTAGTGATAGTTTGGGACTCATCTGACCCTGCTCCTTTTCTTGCAACACATATGAAACACCCCTTTGGGAGTGGATGCTGCCATCACTTGTGTCTGTTCCTATTGATTTCAGGATAAAACCTCATGTCCTCCACTTTGCTCTCTCCCCATCTCTTCTGTTTTGAGGCTGATTCACCTTGTCTGAAATGGGCTGGGCCCAAGTAGTTGGAAAGAGCTGAAGGTTACAGGCACCGAGATTTTCTATGCACTGGAGGGTTTAGAAGGAGAAGACTTCTTAGGTTGTGGAGGTGGGCTTGAGGGTGCTCCTCTTGCATTGCTTTGGGGGTAAAGTTAGTTCTTTTTGGGCTTCATCAGTATTGGGTATTAGTGTAGGATGGTCAAGTGGAAGTGCCCTACAGACGTTGAGAAGGTAGCCGGGGCTGCAGTGGAACAGCTGATCTGTTTCCTCAAAGTAGCCCCAAATCTATGGAGCTCACAAGCTCTCATGGGAGTGAAGGGAGGGCACTACGAGGTACGTCTGAGATGGAGCCTCCTGTAGACTTAGCAGCCCCCCAGGAGAGCTGACCTTGGCTTACAGACAGTTTGGGATATTTCTGTTTGGAACATCAGTCCCCGGGTTGTGGGGAGACAGCAGAGCTCTGAAGAGCTGTGGGAAGGAGGCCCCGCGCGTTCTGACGGGCTCCCTTGTTCTCTTCTCAGGGCTTTGCATCTCAGGAGGCCAGGAGGCCCTCCACACGTCAAGCTGGCAGTGGAGTGGGATGGCTCTGTCAAGGAGCGGTGAGTTCAGGGGAGTTCGCCTCCTGCAGAGCTGAGACAGGGCCTGTCTGTGCCCACGTTTCCCTGGGCGCAGGGTCCCCCAGCATGGCTGCAGGCAGGGTGCACCCATCCTTCAGCCAGTGGACTCTGTTCCTCTGAGATGCCTGAGTGAGAATTTTCTGTGTGTAAATAACAGTGGCAGGGATGGAATGGCGGTGGCGGTGGTGGACGATGTCAGGAGTCATAACTGCAGTCACTGCAGACAGTTACCTGCCCACTCACCCCGTGCCAGTCCCTGCTCTGAACACTTTACATGTATACATGGGATTTATTGAATCTTCATCACATCCTATGTGTGGGTGGTCTGGGGTGGGTACTCCTGTAATCCATATTTCTCAGAGGTGGAAACTGAGGCACAGAGAGGTTAAGCCATTGCTTGAGAGCACACAGCTCGTATGCTGGCAGAGCTGGGATTTGAACGTAGACCCTCTGGCTGGAGTCCATGCTCCTCATCACCTTGGCGACCTCTGTAACGCAGAGGGCATCAACCTTACTTTAGGAAAGGGCCCTGTTCACTCCGGCAAGTATTTATTGATCAACTACTAGGTACCGGCCCCTATGCTAGAAGGAGGAAAACAAAGATGAATAAGCCAAGGACCTGGTCCCTGTAGGAGCTGGTGGGGGAGAGAGAATTCCAGTAAAATACAGTGCTGAGTCAGAAGGATGCCTGCAGCTCCCCAGGAACCCAGAGGCAGGGCACGGTAGCATTGCCTGGCCAATACCTTCTGGCGGGTTTGCTGTGAGTAGAGACATAGACGGAACCCGCCTTGGAGCGGGAAAGTCCTGACCGCCGTGGGTGTCCTCTCCGTGCAGCCTGTTCGGGAATCTCCAGGAGGAGCGGGCGCAGGATGCCGACAGCGTGTGGCAGCAGCAGCAGGCACACCGGCAGCACAGCTGTACCTTGGATGAATGTTTTCAGTTCTACACCAAGGAGGAGCAGGTCCCGCCCTGGGGGTCCACGCCCCGGCCGGGAAGGGGGCTGGCTGCCTTTGGTGGGTTGGCCATGTGCCACGGGGGTCTCACAGTCTGGGTGGCTTCCTTTCCAGCTGGCCCAGGACGATGCCTGGAAGTGCCCCCACTGCCAAGTCCTGCAGCAGGGGATGGTGAAGCTGAGTCTGTGGACGCTGCCTGACATTCTCATCATCCACCTGAAAAGGTTCTGCCAGGTCGGCGAGAGAAGAAACAAGCTCTCCACGCTGGTGAAGTTTCCGCTCTCCGGACTCAACATGGCTCCCCACGTGGCCCAGAGAAGCACCAGCCCCGAGGCAGGGCTGGGCCCCTGGCCTTCCTGGAAGCAGCCGGGCTGCCTGCCCACCAGTTACCCACTGGACTTCCTGTACGACCTGTACGCTGTCTGCAACCACCACGGCAACCTGCAAGGTGGGCATTACACAGGTGAGCCTTGCCTTGCCTCTCTGCACATGCAGCCGTGGCCACAGCCTCGAGATGTCCCCAGAATAGGTGCTGCTGGGATGCTGAGCTCCCTGGGGCACTTAGTGAGACCTGACCCCTCACCCACCACCCACCAGGGCATGTGCAGGAGCAGAGGGGACCTTGCCTCAGCGATAGAGTTGATGTTGAGGGCACGCAGCTTGTGCGTTGGCAGAACTGGGATTTGAACTCAGACCCTCTGGCTGGAGTCCACGCTCCTCATCACTATACTTGGCTACCTCTGTAATCCTGAGGGCATCTGCCTTACTTTAAGAAAGGACATTGCTCAGTCCAGCCAGTATTTATTGATCAGCTATGAGGTGCCAGCCCTGTGCTAGGTTGGAGGTTGGAATATACAAAATTAGACCTGATGCAGTAGCTCATGCCTATAATCTCAGCACTTTGGGAGGCTGAGGTAGAAGAATAACTTGCAGTCAGGAATTCGAGACCAGCCTAGGCAAAAAAACAAAAAAACAAAAAAACGAGACCCCATCTTTACAAAAAATTAAAGAATGAGCTAGACATTGTGGCTTACACCTGTAGTTTTAGCTACTCAGGAAGCTCAGATGGGAGGATCTCTTGAGCCCAGGAGGCTGAGGCTGTGGTGAACCATGATTTTTCCACTGTACTGCAGCCTGGGCAACAGAGTGAGACCCTGTCCCCAAAACAAGTAAACCAACAAATAGAGGTTAGACACTGCCTGAATTTTCAGCCATATTAAATATGGGAGGGTCGTTACTGGAACTGGGAGAGTGACATTCATTCTCATCTGCGATTCAGTTGGAGGAATCTTACTTATCAGATTTGGCGTCCTTTTATTCTATGGGGTACTTTTCATGTTTATTCCTCTGGGGAACTTCAGAGCCGCAAATGAAGGGAAGGACAGCAACAAACGGCCAGACGATTCTCTCAATTGCTCATCATCATTCCTTTGGGTGCATTCAGAGAGTATTGTGACTGATCATTTTTCTAAATGATGTCATCATTTGCTTCTCTCTCACCAGGACCTCTCAGTGACAGCTGGAGGCCTATTGGTAGCTGCAGCAATTGAGTGTCTCCACCGTGCAGATAGTGTGGGGGCCCTTCTGGGTGAGCCTTAGGAGTCTAAGGGGTTTAGGGCATCATGTCCACCATCACAGGATGGAGGGAACAGACCTCCCTGGAGAAAGAGAAATGAGGATGCAGTAACAGGCTAGGGACCACCTGGGTGGACAGAGATGCTTTGGACGGTGGGGTTATGCTGGGCCAGCCTGGGCTGGTCACAGTGAGGGTTATGGAGGCCATCAAAGCCACTCACGGTGATGGCCTCATGCTGCTGTGCGGTGCTAGCCTGTTTTTCCACAGCTGCCCTGCTCCAGATGAGGGTTTGCCACCTTTGTAACTATTGGGACCATTTTGTCTAGCCACTTCCCCTGTCTCACTTCTCTGGGCCCAAAATAGCTCAGCAGGAATCCCTTGACACCCGTATATGTCTTGGGAGGCATCTCTGTTACTCAGATTTTTTCTTTTTCATGGCTGAATGAGTCCCTGTACACACATGAGTGGACACAAATAAGGACAGCTGGAACCTGGGTCTTGTCATTTCCCGGGCTGAATGTGCTGCCACCCCATCTATAAACTCACAGGGTGGCCCCAGCACAAATGAAGGGCAGTCATGTAAAATCCCAGCGGGGAGTTCAGAAGTAGTACAGGAGCGAGAAGTGTTGACATTTACCTGTAGTGTGAACCCTGCCTTACCAAAAGCAAGATCCAGACCCCTCCTGGGGTGAGCATTAAGGAGTAGAATGCCCAATTTGGGGGCGGTGATTTGGCAGCAGAAGGGGCACAGCTCCTGGGAGGTTCCCCTTCCAGAGATCTCCTGGGTCCCTGTTTGCACACACACTGTGCCACTACCTTCCAGGAAAGAGCGTGCTTAATACTAAAATCAAAGGCAGAGGAGTCCAAGGGGAAGAGAGGATTGGCGAGGGGGAGGCAGGGCACTGTCTGCAGCCAGCACATCCCTGGGTAAGACCTGGGCCATTTGCTCTCATTTGTACCAACATCCACCATCTTTTCCCTCAAGACAGTCTGTACTGCCCTTACAATGGCACAGCCAGGGCGTCAAACCTGGGCACTGTGGCTACTGGGCCAGTAGCTTCTGCCCTGCCAAGATGAGTGATTCGTGATATGAACAAGTCCCCAAGCCATGTAGGGTGTTGTAGATGAGGGTCAACTCCCTCATTAGATGAAGCACACCGTCAGTGGCTTCCTAGGAAAGGGTGATGGGAGCGTGACCTGTGGAGTGCTTACATGTCAGAAAGCGTCTTTATTCCCACACCTGATTGATAGCCTGGTGGGACATAAAGTTCTTGATTGAAAATTGACAATGTTGGCTGGGCGCAGTGGCTCACGCCTGTAATCCTAGCACTTTGGGAGACTGAGGCAGGCAGATCATGAGATAAGGAGATCGAGACCATCGTAACCAACATGGTGAAACTCCATCTCTACTACAAATACAAATATATAAATTAGCTGGGTGTGGTGGCGTGCGCCTGTAATCCCAGCTACTGAGGAGGCTCAGGCAGGAGAATCTCTTGAACCTGGGAGGTGGAGGTTGTCTGGGCATCAGAGCAAAACTCTGTCTCAAAAAATTAAAAAAAAAAAAATCAACAATGTTGTTCCATGTGGAATGGGTCTGGAGTGGGGTTTTGCCATTGAGAATGGGTCAGGCCAGTTTATTTCTATTCCTTTGTCTAGATATATTTTTCTCTCTGGAAGCTTTCAGGGTCTTTATCACAGGTGCTCTGGGATTTCATGGAGTGTGCTTACCTGTGGGTCTATTTCATTGCTTCATTGCTTATGTTAGGCATTCAGGGAACCTGTGTGTCTGCATGTGATTTTCAGGTCTGGGAAATATCTTTATGCTTTTTTTTTTTTTTTTTTTTTTTAGATGGAGCCATCCAGGCTAGAGTGCAGCAGTGTGATCTCGGCTCACTATAATCTCTGCCTCCTGGGTTCAGGTGATTCTCCTGGCTCAGCCTCCCAAGTAGCTGGGATTGCAGGCACCTGCCACTACACCAGGCTAATTTTTGTATTTTTAATAGAGACAGGGTTTCACCATGTTGGCCAGGCTGGTCTCAAACTCCTGACCTCAAGTGATCCTCGCACCTCAGCCTCCCAAATTGCTGGGATTACAGGCGTGAGCCACCGCACCCAGCCTCTTTGTGTTCATTTTTCATTTTAAGTTTTTGGATAGAAGTGGGGGTCAAACCATTTTATTAAGGGGAATGGGGTGGCAAAGCAGCGCTGATAGTGATGAGACCTGACATCCCCAGCGGGCGGGGAACCCCCAGGGTCTGCAGATGTAGAAGGCTAAACTTAATTTTTGGATAGATCATACATTCCTGTGACGTTTAAAAAAGTACACCCTGAACAGCCTTGCCTCTACCCACTTTCCCCGTCCATTCACTCCAGTCCCCTTGTTAGCTTTCTGTGGATCCCTCCAGAGCCTCTGTGCAGACACAAGCAGACACACTTAGAGATATTCCCAAACTTCACCCGCTCTGCTCCCTTTCAAACACCAAGGTGAATACTATGTTCATAGTCCTACACCTGGCTGTTGGCACTTGCTAATCTATCTGAGAGTCTTTCTGTATTGGAACGTAGAGATCTCCAGCATTCTTTCTTTTTTTTTTTTTTCCTGTTTGCTTGGTGTTTCATGGTATGTGTGATCCACTGTTTATTTCACCCATCCCCTATTCATGGACATTTAGGTTATTTCCAAATTTTTATTATAATTCTCCTGTGAACAAGTTTGTGCATCATGTTATTTTGTTTGTGTGAACTTTTGCCCTCCGTGGTAGGCAGAACAATGCTTTCCCATATATGTCATGATCCTAATCCTAAGAACTCATGATGATGTGAGGTTATGTGGCCAGGGAGAGTCAAGGTGGCTAATCTGCTGACCTTAAGATACAGAGATGGCCCTGGATGGCCCAGGAGGTCCAAATAGAATCACAGAGCCCTTTAAGTGTGGAAGAGGGAGGTAGAAGAGTCAGAGAGTGATGCCAAGTGAGAAGGACTCAACCTCAACTCGTCACTGTTGGCTTTGAAGATGGAAGGAGCCAGGACTGTGGGTGGCTTTGAGAGGCAGGAGAAGGCAAGAAAACAGATTTTCCCTGAAAGCTTCCAGGAGGAATGGAATCCTCCTGACACTTACGTCCATGACTGTGTTGGTACCAGGCAGACATCATGCAATGCGGGAATGAGGACACCTGACTTCCAGGAATTTTTATGACCAGAACTAACATATGTAAGATGCTTCTCATACTGTAGGCCCTGACAACTGGTAGCTTTCACGTTACCGTCTACTTTTACCTGATTGTTATCGTACCATAGATGTATTTTTTGTTTTTAGTAGATTTTTTTTTTGCCATTTTGCATACCAAAATAAACTTAAAAGCTGTTAAATGAAATAAAGTCTTAGGATGAGGCACTTGACTAAATGGCTAAAGGAGATACTGGGTTCCATCATGACCTGTGTGCATATCCATTTACATATGTGCATATGTGTGTTTATGTGTACATACGTGGATTCAGGCTAAACAGAATTTCATGAGATGATAATTACATTTACTATACATGATATACCTTGGTCCATTCTGTTACAGAATAAGATATTATTTAATTATTAAAATATTTTATTATTTATTTTTTAAGTACGATGATTACCAGTGCCCTGATGGGCCGATGGCTGGCAATTTGGAAGACATCGAACTATATAGAAATCCAGGATCTCTGGTCATTAATTTATTGCACAAATATCTGTGAAGTACCCATTCTAGGCCAGACCCAGCACTAGATGCTGGAGCTTCAGTGATGAACAAGACAAATGCGAGGCCTGCCCTCACGGGACTTCAGCCTCACTTTGGAGGCGGACAATGAACAGGTGCTCACCATTTTAGCACTTTCACTACCTGACATTCTGAAGGTAGTGAATGATTGATTGATTGTGTCTGTGATAGACACAAGGTCTTTCTGAGAATGTCACATGCAGACTCAGAGCTGAGGATGAGATAGAACTAGCCATGTGACTAATAGGAGGAATTGCATTATAAGCAGAGCTCCTAGCATGTGCAAAGGCCCTGGGGCAGAAAGCATTTGGTGTGTTTAAGATATGATGAGAGCGTATGTGAAGGGCAGCAGGTCAGGGGTGAGTGATGAAGGGCTGGAGAAATGGGTAGAACACTCGAGGCAATGGATGGGAGTTTGCATTTTTCCCAAAGGGGTGATACATCATTTAAAGGGTTTTTTTGTTTGTTTTTTTGAGATGGAGTCTTGCTTTGTCACCAGGCCGGAAGGCAATAGTGTCATCTCAGCTCACTGCAACCTCTACCTCCCCGGTTCAAGTGATTCCCTTGCCTCAGCCTCCTGAGTAGCTGGGACTGCAGGTGCACACCACCACACCTGGCTAATTTTTGTATTTTAGTAAAGATGGGGTTTCACCATGTTGGCCAGGATGGTCTCGATTTCCTGACCTCATGATCTGCCCACCTCGGCCTCCGAAAGTTCTGGGATTACAGGTGTGAGCCTTCGCGCCCGGCCTGTTTAAAAGTTTTATTTAAGCAGAGGAGTGATGACATAATCTAGTGTACAAATCGAACTACTTGCTCCGTTCTACAGAGAAGGGAACAAGATTGGAAGTCGGCATTCCACTTAGGAGGAGGTTTCAGGGGCTCCAGCGAGAGACACCATTGGCTGAGATGTTTGTGTTGACAATCAAGATATTCGAGCCATATTTTGGAAGCAGCATCAGTAGGTCTGGCCTTTGGACTAGGTGTGGGGTGGAAGGGAAAAGCAAGAGCAAAGATGAGCTTCTAGGTGGCTGGCTTGGATTAGCAGGGAGGTCAGCAAACCGTGGCCCAGAGCTGGGTCCAATCTAAGGCCTGCTTTTGTTGTTGTTGTTGTTATTATTTTTATTAATAGTCTCTGGGTTAAAAATGGTTTTTGCAGTTTTACAGATGGGAGAAAGACAAGCAGAATATGCGACAGAGAACACACGTGACCTGCAAAGCCTAAATAATTGTCATGTGGTCCCTTAGGGGAAGAGTTTGCTAACCTCCAGATGACTGGGTTATGCTGTCATTGACTGAGATGTAGAGGGCAAGGAGAAGGATATTTTGTAGTTGTTTGAGAAGTGGGGAGAATTATTTATGAACTTTCCTTAGACGTTTGACTAGTTCTTAGGTAAGAAAAGAGGAATGCCATAATCCCAATTGTGATTCTCATTTTCACTTTTATTGCATACTTAATCAGAGATGTGCATTTTCAAGCTTCTGAGAAGAAATGCGGTGAACACTGACATTATTGTCTGGCTACCTAACTTGGGAGCTCCCTTTTATTAGAGATTTTGCCTGAGGAAGGGCTAGCATATTCAACTTAAAATAACAGCACTCTTGGCTGCGCACAGTGGCTCACGCCTGTAATCCCAGCACTTTGGGAGGCCAAGTTGGGTGGATCACCTGAGGTCAGGAGTTTGAGACCAGCCTGGCCAACATGGTGAAACCTCGTCTCTACTAAAAATACAAGATTAGCCAGGTGTGGTGGTGGGTGCCTATAATCCCAGCACTTTGGGGGGCCAAAACGGGTGGATCACGAGGTCAGGAGGCTGAGGCAGGAGGATCGCTTGAACCCAGAGGGCGGAGGTAGCAGTGAGCCGAGATCACGCCTCTTCACTCTAGCCTGAGCAAAAGAGCGAAGCTCTGTCTCAAAAATAAAAAAATTAAAAAAATGAAAATAGTAACAGCGCTCTTTGTCAGTATGAGGGTATAACTTATTGATCTTTTCCGATTCCAAAAAAAATTTATTTCCGGCCAAAAATGGACTGTTGTTTTCTCATTCTGGTTTAAACATGTCACTTTTTCAGCGATGCCAGTGGGAAGTGTCTTCCTGCCTTTTGGGGTTCCAATAACTGAGACTTGGGGTGGGGACCTTTGCAGCCTACTGCCGGAACTCTCTGGATGGCCAGTGGTACAGTTATGATGACAGCACAGTGGAACCGCTTCAGGAAGATGAGATCAACACCAGAGGGGCTTACATTCTCTTCTATCAGAAGCGGAACAGCATCCCTCCCTGGTCAGCCAGCAGCTCCATGAGAGGTAGGTGCTGCTGCTCACTACAGGAGGGGGCTTTGGGGAGTCACTTTAAGAACTGGGAAGATGTGGCCGGGCACGGTGGCTCACGCCTGTAATCCCAGCACTTTGGGAGGCCGAGGCGGGTGGATGACGAAGTCAGGAAATCGAGACCATCCTGACCGACATGGTGAAACCCCGTCTCTACCAAAATACAAAAAAATTAGCCCGGTGTGTTGGCGGGTATCTCTAGTCCCAACTACTCAGGAGGATGAGGCAGGAGAATCACTTGAACCTGGGAGGCAGAGGTTGCAGTGAGCTGAGATTGCACCACTGCACTCCAGCCTGGAGACAGAGCGAGACTCCGTCTCAAAAAGAGAAAAAAAAAGGAAAGGGAAGAGGAAGCCCTGCTGCTGCTATGGAAACGTGAGCAGCCAGGCTCGTTGCTCATTTGTCAGGATACGGGATGGGTGTATTGTAATTCAGGAAAGGGGAATTCAAGGCAGTTGACGCTTGGCAGGGTGGAATTCCGTATTCCTAGTCTGACTCATATCACACTAGGTTTTATTAGATGTGTGCAGTATGAACTGATGTCAGTCCTATTAGAAAGGGAGGATAGTTCTAAAGGATGCAGGTCCTTTCCAGGAAACGTAGCTGTTTACACACTGCTGCACTTCCGCAATTCATGTATTAGACAGCCTCAAACTTGCCTGGAAGTCTGGAATGCCAAAGCTGACCCTTTTGTGTGATTTGTTTGAGGCTGCAAACCAGCCGTCCTTATCTTTGGGACAAGAGATGGTTAAAAACAACAACAACAACAACAACAACAATAACAACAACAACAACAGATTTTCTCCTAACAGTTATCAGAAAATGGCCGAATAAATCCGAGAGTCCTCAGCAGGTCTAAATCAATCCTAATGCAAGTCTGGCTTCCATTTATAGAAGGAGATATTGAAAGAAGAATTAAAAACCTGTCATATTAGAGAAAGGAAGGTTTTCTTACTGTCCAGTATAATAAAAGTAATGTCTCCCTATGGAGCAAAGGGTAGGCATCCTTAACGCCCATTGTAAAAGATTTGGTTTCTCTAAACTTGGGATACACTTCTGTAACATGGCTACGACCTGTTCAACTGTGCGTCCTGGGGGCCTAGTGCTGGTAATAAAATACTCTTACTCTGGCTCTGGCTACAGCTGTCAGTAGCTTTTCCTGACCGTTGACTCTGGAAAATGAAACAAACAAAAAAACATATTTAGGATGCCAAAGCTGGTAACAAATAATTTCATGGAAAGCATTTTAATGCTTGTCAACATACTTTTCTTTGTTTTTTTTTTTTTTTAATTATTTTTTGAGACGGAGTTTTGCTCTTGTTGCCCAGGCTGCAGGGCAATGGTATGATCTTGGCTCACTGCAACCTCTACCTCTCAGGTTCAAGTGATTATCCTGCCTCAGCTTCCCGATTACAGGTGCCTGCCACCACACCTGGCTAATTTTTCATATTTTTAGTAGAGACGGGGTTTCACCATGTTGGCCAGGCTGGTTTCGAACTCCTGACCTCAGGTTATTTGCTCACCTCAGCCTCCCCAAGGGCTGGGATTAAAGGTGGGAGCCACTGCGCCTGGCCCATACTTGCCTTTTTGTGCTCAAATGCCTCTCCCTTAACTTTTAAGCTTAGTCACATGGGTACCCAACCCCCACTGGCTTCCCTTCTGGTCATTGACTGGTTTCTGCAGTTCTGCTCTGGTTTTGCATTCCAGGGCTGAAGGATGGGGCTGAAATGGGGATCTGGCTGTGAGATGCTCCCCTGGGACTCTGAAGGGCTTGGGTTGGGTGCAGCCTCCCTCTCTGTGCTTACTCCGCAGGCTCCACCAGTTCCTCCCTGTCTGATCACTGGCTCCTGCGGCTTGGGAGCAACGCTGGCAGCACCAGGGGAAGCCTGCTGTCCTGGAGCTCTGCCCCCTGCCCCTCTCTGCCCCAGGTTCCTGACCTTCCCATCTTCACCAACAGCCTCTGCAACCAGGAAAAGGGTACGTTGGTTAAATTGCTTGGTTTATTTTAATTTTCTGTAATGTCTGTGGTGACCGCTCTGCATTGAAAGAGCTATCACATCATAGCCTTGAATGGAAGGAGTCCGTCATTTCGAGAGGTTTGTTCATCTCTTAAGTGGGGTCTTCTATGACCTGCCCTTGCCCGCTTCTCCCTGTCCTCTACTCTCCAGCCACAGGTGCCTTTTCTCTGCCCCCGTGTAGCTTGCTGTCATAAACAAGTAAACATGGGAACCTGGTACTTAAAGAAGGGAGGATGACAAAGAGCCTCAGGGAAGAGGGCATCCAGGCCGAGGGTGGGGGAGGGAAGGTGCACAGGGCCCGGTAGATAGGGCTAGTGGGGAACAGCTTTCTAGGGGTGACACTGAGCAGAGCCCTGAGTGAGAGAGAGTGACTTGTGTGGAGCTAGGGGTGTGCTCCAGGAGAGGACCATCCAGGATGAAGGCAGGCAGTGGGCGTGGGATATGTGAAGGGCGGAAGAAACCAGAGCTGTGGCTGGAGCAGAGACACCCAGGAGCAGAGAGAGCGGAAGTGGACAGGGGCCATATTGGAACCTCCCTTCCTGAGCTTGAGGTGTAAAGTTTGGGCTCTATTCTAAGTGTAGTGGATAGCAAGTGGAGGGTGTTTTTAAAATTTTTATTTATTTATTTTTAATGCTTCTGCTTTAAATCATTATTTTTAAAAAATTGACATATAATTGTACATATATAGGGGGTACATGTGATATTTTGATACATGCATACAATGTGTAATGATCAAACCAGAGTATTTAGAATATTCATCACCTCAAATATTTGTCATTTCTTTGTGCCAGGAACATTTCAACTCTCTTCTAGCTGTTTTGAAATAGACACTATATTGTCATTAACTGTAGTCATCTTTCTGTGCTATTAAACATGAGAACTTATCTAACTGTATATTTGTACCTATGAACCCATCTCTCTCCGTCCACCCCTCATCCCAGCCTCTGGGAACCATCATTCTACTCCCTACCTCCATAAGATCAACTTTTTTAGCTTACAGGAGAGTTTTGAGCAGGGAAGCAATTGATCATATATATACTTTTTAGAGCGTCCACTCTGGCTAATGTTTGGAGAATACATCACAGGAGGAAGAGTGGGGATATACAAAGGCCAATCAGGAGACTCACATGGTTATATCTAGGTGGGAGACAGTGGTGGCTTGAACTAGCATGTTAAGTAAGAGATGGTCAAACTGGATGTATTTTGAAGCTAGAGCTGCTAGGATTTGCTGATGTGGGGTGTGCAGTGTGAAGAAAAGAGAATAGTCAAGGTTAACTCCTTGCTTAGGGTCTAAATAATGAGGGAAAGGAGCTAGCTGCACAGTTCATGAGATGGGAGAAAGCTGGGTAGAAACAGCCAATTTTGGAGGGAAGTCGATTTTTTCTACCAGGGTCTGTCCCACAGACCCCAGCTTCATGGTGGATGAATAAATGCACTCAGACACAAATTTCCAGTCATCAACTGTGCCGAGGGGCTGTGAGCCACTCAAAAAAGAGATAGCAGCTACATGACTCTGACTAGTTCACCCTCTTCTCATTTATTCATCATAGATTTAATAAGAGACTTTAAGTCAACACATTTGTAGAGAAAGATTAAAGACATGTCAGGTTCAAATGCTCAAAGTAAATATCATTAGAGGGTAATCTCCCTGGTCAACCTCCCTCTGAGAGGACCATTCTGGCTCAAAGGTTAGTTTTAAGACCACATGAGTAAACAAGCTATCTAGGTAAACTACTCACATTCCTTTGTATTTGCACCCTAATTTCTCTGGCTCCTAGACTCTGGCTGTCTTCAGCCAAGAACTATAGAAAAAACCCTTAGGCCTTCCAAAAGGGTTTGAGACTATATTCTGTAATTTCCTCTAATATCTTTTCCCTTAATATTGTTCCCAGCACCCTGAATGAATTCCCACGTCTTTTTACATAGTAATTTTAAGAATCCTGTAAGACAGCAGTCCCCAACCTTTTTGGCACCAGGGACCAGTTTCATGGAGGACAATTTTTGTACAGACTTGGGATGAGGATGGTTTGGGGATGAAACTGTTCTTCCTCAGATCATCAGGCATTAGATTTTCATAAGGAGCACACAACCTATATCCCTGGCATGCACAGTTCACAATATGCTTTGTGTTCTTATGAGAGTCTAATGCCCCTGCTGATCTCATAGGAGGTGAAGCTCAGTCAGTAATTAGCAGCTTTCAATGCAGATGGAGCTTTGCTCACTTGCCCACCACTCACTTCCTGTTGTGTAGCCTGGTCCCAGACAGGCCACAGATCAGTACTGGTCCACAGCCCAGGGGCTGGCATCACATCAACATGATAACTGGGGAGTGGAGAGAAATATTTGAGAGTCAGCATATAGATGAAATGGAAAGTCATGGGAGCTCTCCTGGGGAAATAGTTAAGATGGAAAAGAATGAAGACCTGTGACCCAACCTGGGGACCCTCCAACATCTAAGGGTTGAGCAAAGGTAGAGAGGCCAACAAAGGAACTGAAAAGGAGCAGCCAGTGAGGGGAAGAGAACCAGGTGAGTGTGGTTGACAGATGCAAAAAAGAGAATCTTCAGGAGGCAGCCAACTGTGCTGAATGCTGCTGAGAGGCTGAGTAAGGTGAGGATGGGTAGGTTTCATCAGGCTGGAAGGCCACCGGGGACTTGCCAGGAGCATCTGCCATGGCTGGAGAGAATGGAGGCCCGCCTACAGCAGGTGGACCAGAGGCTGGGGTTGAAGTGCAGTGTGTACACACTCCACCAGGCAAGGTGACCGAAGGAAGGCGGGCTGACAAGTTGGAGATAGTAGAGATGCATTGAGATGATCAGGGCTACAGGGAGACGTTGATGACAGTACTGGGAACAAGGGGATCCCCACAGAAACAAAGTCCTCAAGTGGAATCCCAACATTTGGGAGGCCAAGGTGGGAGGATCACTTGAGTCCAAGAGTTCAAGACTAGCCTGGGCAACATAGTGAGACCTGATCTCTATAAAAAGTTAGCCAGACAGGGTGGCCTATGCCTGTTGTCCCAGCTACTCAAGAGGGTGAGGTGGAAGGATCTCCTGAGCTTGGGAAGTTAGGGCTGCAGTGAGCTGGGGGCATACCTCTGCACTCCAGACTGGGTGACAGAGCGAGACCTTGAATCAAAAAAACGAAAAAAAAAAAAAAAACAGTGTAAGAACTGTATGTGTGTGTGTGTGTGTGTGTGTGTATGTGTGTGTGTGTGTGTGTAGCTTTGTGTGTATATCTTTGTGTATGTGTGTATCTCTGTGTCTCTGTGTGTTTATGTGTCTGTGTGTCTCTGTGTGCATGCGTATTTGTGTCTGTGTGTGTCTCTGTGTGTATGTGTGTGTGTCTGTGTCTCTGTATGTCTCTGTTTGTGTATATGTGTCTGTGTGTGTGTTTGTGTGTCTCTGTGTGTATGTGTCTGTGTGTGTGTCTCTGTGTGTGTATATATGTCTGTGTGTGTCTCTGTGTGTTTATATGTGTGTGTCTGTGTGTGTCTCTGTGTATGTGTGTCTGTATGTGTCTGTGTGTGTGCTTGTGTGTCTCTGTGTGTATTTCTATGTGTCTGTGTCTCTGTGTGTGTGCCTGTGTGTCTCTGTATGTGTTTCTGTGTGTGTTTGTCTGCATGTGTGTCTCTGTGCATGTGTGTGTGTGTGTCTGTGTGTATGTATGTCTGTATGTGTCTGTGTGCCTGTGTCTGTGTGTGTTTCTGTGTGTCTGTCTCTGTGTGTGTGCCTGTGTCTCTGTGTGTGTGTCTCTGTGTGTTTCTGTGTGTGTTTCTATGTGTCTGTGTCTGTGTGTGTCTCTGTGTCTGGGTATGTGTGTGTATGTCTGTGTGTCTCTCTGTGTATATGTCTGTGTCTGTGTATGTGAAAGTGTGTGTGTGTTTGTGTGTGTGTGTGTGTGTGTGTGTGTGTGATCTTTATTTAGCCTTTGTGCTCCTTCAGCCAGAAAGTGGTAACATGTTCAAATTATTTTTTGAGTTCCTTATTTCTTGTTAGGTCTTAGGTTAGTTTTTAAAATACCATCTTAATAGAAATGTTAAATATATAGAACTATCATATATAGAAATATTATATATACTTGTGATTAGTATACTTTACATATTGCATACAATTATATATATGAAATATATATAAGTATATGTTAGTAAAGTATATTAAACCTTCAATACTTAAAGTATGTTAAGTATACATCTGATAACTTTTCATAAATGAACATCTTCATGTACCAGATTAAAAAATAAAATGTTCTAGTACCCTGCCCCTTTGTATCGCTCTCAATCATTACTGTTTTAAATAAAAAACAGCTTGGAGATAACATAGTTCTCTGCACAGAAATTTACTTACGAGAGAGAGAGAGCGCGCGCACAAACTGTTGTCTGTTGACAATTGCCAATAAAAAGGCAAACTGGTTTAGAGAAGAGGGTGTGCAGAGTGAGTGCGAGAACCACCTCCTTTCTTCTGTAGGTTCATCCATGGGCTAGAATCTGTTGCAGAGGCTAGCCTCGTGGTCTGACCTGGAGAAGTCTGGCTTGGTCATCAAGAGAAGCTCCCTGAGTTGTTACAGATTTATGGTTGTTATAGATTTGAGTTATTTGTGGATTCTCCAAAAATCCTTGCAAGTTTTGCTGTGAAGCTATCTGCAACGTCTGCTACTTGGTGAATCTCATTATTTCTCTTATTAAAATTTCTTACATTGGGCCAGGCGTGGTGGCTCATGCCTATAATCCCAGCACTTTTGGGAGGCCGAGGCAGGTGGATCATTTGAGGTCAGGAGTTTGAGACCAGCCTGATCAACATGGTGAAACCCCATCTCTACTAAAACAGAAAAATTAGCTGGGCATGGTGGTGGGCACCTGTAATGCCAGCTACTCTGGAGGCTGAGGCAGGAGAATCACTTGAATCCAGGAGGCGAAGGTTGCAGTGAGCCAAGATCACACCACTGCACTCCAGCCTGAGCGGCAGAACAACAGTCCCTCTCAAAAAAAGAATAATTAAAAAAAAAAAAACAGTTCTTACATTGTAACAATAGTTTATGTAGTTTACATTTTATGTTATGGTTAGCTTTTGGAGTTGTTTCTGGTTTGCAGCCATTACCAGCAGTCCTACTATGAACATTTTTGTTCATGCCCTTGGCGTCCACGTCTGCATTTCTGTTGGGTGTATGTCTAGGAGTAGAATTGCTTGGGCATTGTGTGTGTGTGTGTGTGTGTGTGTGTGTGTGTGTGTGTGTGTGTATTCATCAGCTGCTTATTTCTTTATACTTTATGACACCCTCGTATCCAAGTACCCAACACAGTACAGCAGGTCCTTTAATAATGTCATTTCATTCAACGGTCGTTTCACTATAATGCTGATGAGAAAAAGTAAGTGATTCCCAGCTCATTCTCCCCATGTCTGTGTAGTTTTTCTCCGGGTACTCCAGTACCATTAGGTACCATTAGGTAATCTGATTGTCTGCACAGTCTCAGTGTGAGTGAATGTGAGTCACCCTCAAATGGGAGGGGCCTGTCCAGGGCTGGTTCCGGCCATTCATGACCCTGAGCTGGAATAAGTGGGCAAATAATTATCTTACTTGCTACTCTTTCTTAAATGTATATACAGCTCATATTTCTTTCAAAGTTTAATAACAGAAGTGATTTGGTCTTTATGTAGAAGTTTGGCAATGCTTTTGGGACCAGAACTATGCTGTAGGAGCTTAACTATTGTTTATATCAATTGGTCTATGGGAAAATTGGTTGTGTTAGACGTTGTTTTGTTTAAAGTCCCAGTTATTAAGAGCCTAACAATGATGCTCCAAATACTTACTGTACTAGGTGTGTACCAGGCTCTGGTTACGTATTTATGAGTGAATAGGACGATGATGGAATCTTAAAGCTACAAGTGGTTTTAGATTCTCATTGAGTCCACACCTCTGGTTTACGGTGATTTATGTGTCAGAGTTTGGTTAATTCACTCCCCAGCATGTGGCATTTGGGCTGCCAGAATTTCAGGAGTAGACATGACACTCCCCGCATGTCTGTGCATCTTGGAGTTGTCTGATTTCCTTAGAACACGTTTCTGTGCAGGCACACTATTTCATGCAGTATGTTTTGACTTGTCCTGTCTGGACATTTGTTTTCCCCTTGCATTTTCATGATTGCACATCTAAAATTGTGTCTACGGCTGGGCGACGTGGCCGACGCCTACAATCCCAGCTACTTAGGAGGCTGTGGCAGGAGAATCACTTGAACCCAGTAGGTGGAGGTTGCAGTGAGCTGAGATTGCACCATTGCACTCCAGCCTAGGCAACAAGAGCAAAATTCTGTGTCCAAAAAATAAAAGTAAAAAATAGTGTCTACAACAAAAATGATGTTCTTTCTCAAGCTGGTTCATCCCTGTCAGCACTGCCTATGGTAGGCTCAAAAATTCATCTCCAGCTCTGTTTAATGGCGAAGGACCTCAGGCCATTTCTCAGTTCTCCTAAGGAGAAATGTGCTTGGTACCCTCCCAAGAGGAGGCAATTTCAAAGGATAGTCCAAGTTTTTTACGTGGTATTCAGACAGATGTCAGGCAAAGCTCTAGAAAAACCCCTCAGAGCCCCCTGAGAGGGCTGCGGGAGGAGTGATCACTGGCCTGCAGACCCTTGTAGGCATTTTACTCACATTATCTAATTCAGTCCCCAAAACCCTTGGGAGAGGTGACCTTATAGCCCTACCCAGGGGAAATCTGAGCCTCGGTGTGAAGCAACCAGTCACATACACCTGATCATGAAGCTCACCCTTGAAAGCGGTGGGGCTGAGAAGAGACCCGTTCTCTCTGGGTGCTAGATTCTGGCTCCCAGGCTCTTTAGACATACATTCCAGATTAGAGTCTCTTTCACATGAAGAGAGACCGTGCCGTGGTTCCTCAGGGAGCTTTCCCTCTTGGGGTTGGACTAAAATGGTGACAGATTTTAAAACCTGTTTTGGAATTTCTGAGATGGTTGAAAAATCCAGTGAGTGCTGGGGGTGGTAGCTCACATCTGTAATCCTAGCACTTTGGGAGGCCGAGGCAGGTGGATCACTTGAGGCCAGAAGTTTGGGACCAGCCTTGCCAACATGGCAAAACCCCGTCTCTACTAAAAATATAAAACTTAGCAGGGCATGATGGCACATGCCTGTGATCCCAGCTACTCAAGGAGCAGAGGCTGGAGAATCACTTGAGCCCAGGAAGTAGATGTTGCAATGAGCCGAGATCACCCGACTGTGCTCTAGCCTGGGTGACACAGTGAGACCTTGTCTCAAAAAAAAGAAAAGAAAGATTGGGAGGTCAAGGCAGGCGGATCAGTTGAGATCAGAAGTTTCTTACCAGCCTGGCCAATGTAGTGAAACCCCGTCTCTATTAAAAAACAAAAATTAGCTGGGCATGGTGGTGCATGCCTGTAATCTCAGCTGCTTGGGAGGCTGAGGCAGGAGAATCACTTAAACCTGTGAGGGGGAGGTAGCAGTGAGCCAAGATTGCACCACTGCACTCCAGCCTGGGCGACAGAATGAGACTCTAAAAAAAGAAAAAAGAAAAAGAAAAATCAAGCATTTTGTTTGTTTACTTGTTTGTTTTGTTATTACTAAACCTGGACGAGATGAAAATGTAGCGTATCAGTTTACAAATACTGGTTGGTACGACTTCATCCCACCCTCCTGAGTGTGCAAATATGTAGGAGAAAGTTTTATTGACTGTCAGAATTTGCAGAGGTGATAACTGGCATTTAGTCCCCCGGGGGCGGACTGCAATGCCCAGAAAGAGTCCCACTCAGTAAAAAAAAAATCACCCCTGCAAAATGCCAGCAGCTCTTTGTAGAGAAATACTGACAGCCTGAGAATGCCACTTTTCTGGTAGCCCTGGTCATGAACATCGTTAATACTGAAGGCATCTTAAACCAAAACGAACAGATCCAAGTTTTTTGGAGACTGCAACTTATCTAGTTGAGGTGGGTGTGGGGGAAGGGTCTGTAGGAAAAAGAATGTAAAAACATCTTACTTTTGCAATTTTTATACAATCATGATCATGTTTAAAAAAAAAAAATGGCTAGGAGTCCTTCTCAGAAGCCCCCTGGTAACAAAGATTCCCGAAAATTAAGCTTCCATAGCTTCTCCGTCCGGGTGCTTCTAATGATATATTTCCTCTCTGGCTTTTGTCGGGCATCACAGGTTTTTGTCTCTCTCTTTTTTAGCACTCTCCAGAGGGTATTTCATTTCAGTTTTGATTTCTTCTTTGATCTAGAGGTTATCTGGAAGTTTTAACTATTTCAGATTGTTTTGGTCAGCTTTATTTGATTTTTGGGGGTGATGATCCAAGAAGGTGGTTTTCAAAAATTATTCCCTTTTTGGAGTCAGGCGTGCTACCATTGCACCATGAGGTCACACATTATTCTCTTTTTGTGGTCAAGTTCATGATTACTGTTTTGTAAATGCTCTGTGTATATATAAACTAATGTATATTGTTTATTTGAGGGATGTGAGCTTTATATCATAACTATTAAATTAGGTGAGTTGATTGTTTATTCAGATCTCCTGTGTCTTTAAATGTACCTTCTCTGGGACTCCTGGAAGGAAGAAGATATATTGAAACCTTCCTGTATAGCTGTATCTTTTTTTTTCTTTAGATGGAGTTTTGCTCTTATTGCCCAGTCTGGAGTGCAATGGCATGATCTTGGGTCACTGCAACCTCTGCCTCCTGGGTTCAAGCGATTCTCCTGCCTCAGCGTCCTGAGTAGCTGGGATTACAGGTGGCTGCCACCATACCTGGCTAATTTTTTTTTTTTTTCTGTATTTTTAGTAGAGATGGGATTTCACCTTGTTGGCCAGGCTGGTTTCAGACTCTTGACCTCAGGTGATCCACCCGCCTCCACCTCCCAAAGTGCTGGAATTACAGGCATGAGCTACTGTGCCCAGTCTAGCTGTATCTTTAATCAAGTAATCCTTGTATTTTTAATAATTTTTGCTTTATCTTGTTAGCTCCTTTGTTTCTAGGTGTCTACGGGTTTATGACTGTTAGATCTCTTTTCTAAATTGTGCTTTTTATCATTATAATGTGGCTCTTTATCCTGCTTAATGTTTTCTTTTTCTTTTTCTTTTTCTTTTCTTTTTTTTTTTTCTTTTTTTTCTTTTTTTTTGAGACGGAGTTTCGCTCTTGTTACCCAGGCTGGAGTGCAATGGCGCGATCTCGGCTCACTGGCAACCTCCGCCTCCTGGGTTCAGGCAATTCTCCTGCCTCAGCCTCCTGAGTAGCTGGGATTATAGGCACGCACCACCATGCCCAGCTAATTTTTTGTATTTTTAGTAGAGACGGGGTTTCACCATGTTGACCAGGATGGTCTCGATCTCTTGACCTTGTGATCCACCTGCCTCGGCCTCCCAAAGTGCTGGGATTACAGGCTTGAGCCACCGCACCCGGCCCTGCTTAATGTTTTCAACCTGAAATTCTACTTTGTCCAAGATGAATAATCTCACCCTTTTCTTCTTTCTTTTTGCCTTCTCCCTGTCTCTTTTGCCTGCTATCATTTTGCCCCTCTCTCGGGCTTTAGAAACCTTTCTTTTTGAGTTAAAGTGGTTTTTTGGTAAACAGCCTGTTGCTGGGTTTTGTGTTGTCTTTTTAAATGCCAGAAGTTCAGAGCCCGTCTTATCGTTGGAGGCTTCAGTTCATGCTGACTTAATGTAACAGCTGCAAAACTGGATTTTGTTCGTTTCGTTTTTAAAGATTTTACATGGCTGTTTCTTCCTTCCCTTTCCTTATTGATGCCGATGCGAGCATGCTGCTCTTTGTTTCCTGGTTCATTGGGAAGTTCTGCCAGTCCGATCCAATTTGTTTCTGTTTTTGCGTTTTGAGACGGTGCCTTGCTCTGTCGCTAGGCTGGAGTGCAGTGGCGCAAGCTCGGCTCACTGCAACCTCCACTTCCTGAGTTCAAGTGATTCTCCTGCCTCAGCTTCCCCAGTAGCCGGGAGTACAAGTGTGCACCACCACGCCCAGTTAATGTTTTGTATTGTTTCACTGTGTTGACCCAGCTGGTCTCAAACTCGACCTTAAGTGATCCACCCGCCTTGGCCCCCCAAAGTGCTGGGATTATAGGCGTCAACCACCGCACCTGGCCTGGTCCAATTCGTTATTGCTACTTTCTCTGTCCTGGTATTTAGAAGCCTGTTATTTCCTGTAAGGTGTTTTATTTCATCACTCCTTTCCCCCATCAGATGAGAAATACATAATCTATCTGTTGTCACTGTTTTCCCTGTCCTTCCCAGCAAAGTGAGAGCTTTGGAAAGCTTTCATGTGCCCTCTCTGGTCTCTTCTGGGAACTCTGAGATGTTGCTGACAGGGGCTAGTACCTTCTATTCCAGACTGTTACCAGAATTCCTCCTGCAGCACTCACTTAGCTTCATGTGACATTTTTCCTCTGAGCCGTCTGTCCGGCATGGAGGGTGGCGGACAGTACGTGGATTGCAGGACCCGCTGCGCACGGCTCTCCTCCTCCCTGTCACCCCCGCCCCCCATCTTGAGGGTGTGGGTCTGATTCATTCGCGTGTGTGTGGCATGTTCTCAAAATCTTTGCGCAGCCGCTATCGTTTCCTTTCACTTTGGAGTGGACGGTTGCAGGCCTTTTCCGTCGGGCATCTGCAGCCGTCTTCTGGAACACAGCCTCCCAGACCCCCAGGGTTGCAGGTGGGAAGCCCGGGCTTTTCTTGTTGATGGGAGAAGTCCCTTGTTCTTTCTGGTTGGAAGCTTTTAAGATCCTCCCCTTGACCTTGGAGATGAGAGATTCTCCCAGAATATACCTAGATAAGAGTTTTTGTTCCTCAACCCTACCTAGAACTCGGGGGTGCCTTTCTTTCTGCAGACTCACCCCTGTCTTCGGAGAAATGTCTTTTGGTTTTTGTTTAATGATTGTCTCTCCTGCTTCTGACATTTTTGTGATTTGCTGTTGAGTCTCCTGCATCTATCTTCTGAGTCTCCTGCCTTTTCCCGTGTGGTTTCTATCTCTTGATCAGTCACATTTTTCAGTCTCTGTTTTTTCAGTTTCTTCCCTGAGATGCAAGTTTATTGATCATCCCAAGTTGTCACATTTCCTCTGGTGGCTCTATTTCATCAGGGGCCTGCTCTGACGGTTCTGTTTATTCTTCTCCGACTGCCAGATCTCCTCATATGTGTTGCTGTTTTCTTTTTTTTTTTTTCTGCTTCACCCTCTTTTACGCGGCCGCGGTTCTTGGAGTGATGAAAGGGGTGGTAGCTTTGGCTCCCGAGGGCTGGTGGTGTGACAGCCAGCCTTCTTCTTCCCCGCGTCATCCTACTGGTTCAGTCTTGGAGGTGGCGAAGCTTCAGCTCATCGGTGTAACTTTTTCTTTCCTTAACGGGGAGAAGAGGAAAGTTGGGGGGTAGGCTTGACCCAGGTTGCACTCTGACCTCCACGCAGAAATGGTCACAGGCTGTGAGGTAATTGTCCATGGCTCAAGAGACATTTGAGGCTGGATGCAGTGGCTCACACCTGTAATCCCAGCACTGTGGGAGGCCGAGGCGGGTAGATCGCCTGAGGTCAGGAGTTCGAGACCAGCCTGGCCAACATGGTGAAACCCCGTCTCTCCTAAAAATGCAAAAATTAGCTGAGTGTGGTGGCAGATGCCTGTAATCCCAGCTACTCGGGAGGCTGAGTCAGGAGAATTGCTTGAACCCAGGAGGCGGAGGTTGCAGTGAGCTGAGATCACACTGCTGGACTCTAGCCTGGGAGACAAGAATGAGACTCTGTTTCAAAACAACAACAAGAAAGAAAAGAAACATGACATGGTTTCATGTATTCTTACTTTTGCCAAACCTCATAAAGACAGGTGCAGCGTATCATTCCCCCAGCCAACTGTATTGAAGACAGTCCTTAGCACAGTAGGTGCTTATTAAATATGTTTTGAAGGAGCAAGCAGGTGGGTGTATGAAGCATAGTGGAAGCCCTCAAAGAGACAGGAGGTACTCAGCTGGGAAAAGTCTCGTTCTGTGGCAGGGGGGCCAAGCATGGCACAAAGACATCCCATGCCCTGTTCACAAAACGTGTGAGTTTGGATTGATGCATATTTCATTAGCCAAGAATGAAAAAGTCTTGCAGAAATCAAGGTGGCCACACAGGGACAGGGACAGATGTGGCAGTTCTCTAAGCACATCTGCTGGCTCCAGAGCCGCGGTGTGGAGGGGGTGTCAGGGGACTGTGCCCATCGGCTGCACTGGCACCATCTGTGTGGAGGGGGCTTTTGTGGGGCTGATGAAGCATGTTTATGATGCTGTGGGGCTTCAATACCCTTCAGGAAGAACCCGCCTGCCTGTGTCTTTCATGCGGTGTGAGGCTGTAGGCTCTTCCTGGTTCTCATTCAAGCCAGCCTGGCTGGAAACAGAATCTTCTTGGGGTGGGGTGGGGGTTGGACCAGAGTTACTGCCCAGGGGTCTCTAATCACCACCCCTACCTCTGTCTCCCAGCATCCCAGAAAGTTCATCTGTCTCCCCAGGAGAGGGGTACCAGGACTGTCACCCACCCGAATGAGAAATGACTTGGTAGAGAGGAAGTGTGGTGTGAGCGTGGGGGCCCCTCATTCCCTTCTGTTCTTATGCTGCTTATCTCTCATTTTATTAAAGCCATCACGGTCTCAGATTCTGTCATCATAGCCCAATAAATGGAAGGAGAATAAAAATAGCAGGGGCACTTTTTCACTGCCACCCTGAGAAAGAGGAGACTCGAGTTCTGTGGGTATCTGAGGTTCCCATGAGATGTGGCTCAGGCGTTGATGTCAGCCCTGGCCTCAGACCCTTTCCTACCAGGAAGAAAGGAAGAACTGCTATTTCGGGCAGTGGCCAACTCCTCCCGCCACCTGCCGGGGCTCCAGACAATGTGCTCTCATTTTGAAAGGCTAAAAGTCACAGCTTTGTCCTACTCATACAAAGCATCCCTTTCTGCCCTTCCCAGGGCTGGGGAAGAGGAAAAAATAAGAAATAAACTTCACACACATCTCAGACCTCAGAACACTTCTTCCCCTCCAAAGGCTGGGAATTTAACAAGGTCAATCCAAACCAAAATTACAGAGTGTTTTGGGTAAAACCGTATCTGTGATTGGCTGATGTAAAGAAATGCTTTGAGGAAGAAAACAATCAAACATTCTCCATGAAAAACCCGGAAAGTCAACTCCTTGGAATGCTTTCTGACTCCTTTCAGAGGTAACAGGCATTCTGTTGTCTTCCTGCTCCAGCCATTTCCCCAGGGGTGCTTGCTTGATGCGCACACTGCCCCCTGCATTCCAGCAGCGTTCCTTCCCCTGTACCTCATTCCTCTGCCCTTCCTGAGCTCTCACCCATGCACCTGACCATCTCTGGTCTCTCTCTGTGTCACCCATTGTGTTGGCTGTGGCGCTGACAGGGCCCCTCCCCCTTTTTCTTTAAATGGACTCTTGCTCTGTTGCCAGGCTGGAGTGTAGTGGTGTGATCTCAGCTCACTGCAACCTCTGCCTCTCAGGTTCAAGTGATTCTCCTGCCTGTCTTCCGAGTAGCTTGGATTACAGGTGCATGCCACCACACCCAGCTAATTTTTGTATTTTTAGTAGAGACAGGGGTTCTCCATGTTAGTCAGGCTGATCTCAAACTCCCAACCTCAGGTGATCTGCCCACCTCGGCCTCCCAAAGTGCTGGGATGCCACCGCACCCAGCTGCCATTTGTTTTTAAATGGCAAAAACTGCAATTCCTTTTGCAACCTAATATGTTAATTTTTAGATTCTGTTCTCACTTAATAGTGTATTTCAAAAACGTCTTCCCAGCTATGTACAGATGTTGCAGGATGCACAGAATACAGGCATATGTGGCAGCTCTGATAAACACACCATTCTTTTCTTTTTTAGCCCGGGGCAGAGTATCTGAGATTCTTGCATTTGAAAGGTACAAGGACCTAATATGACCTAGAAAGGTCGGAACTTTGGCTGAGCACTCTGTTTCATGGGAATATTTAAAGATGGAGGAAACTGCTGTTCAGTCTTAGGGTCAGATGTCCATGAGACGGAGCTTTGCCAGATGTCTGTGCTGCCCAGGGTGTAGATACCTTCTTTAGCACTGGCTTGCCCTGTGGCTTCAAGTGTGTAAGTGGAGATTGAGGAACAGTGGGTGAAACCATTGCTATCCCCCAAAGGCAGGAACCCCACCTGGCTTGTTCACTGCTGTGTCTCTAGTACCCAGCCCAGTGCCTCCTACACCCGAGGTGTTCAGTAAACGTCAGATGACTGGCATGGCAGCTCTAGGGTGACTTACACACTGACAGTCTTCGTGTCTCTTTCAGGAGGGTTGGAGTCCAGGCGGTTGGTGCGGGGCCTGAAAGGCAGAAGCATTAGCATGAAGGCACCCACCACTTCCCGAGCCAAGCAGGGGCCCTTCAAGACCATGCCCCTGCGGTGGTCCTTTGGATCCAAGGAGAAGCCAACAGGTGCCTCCATTGAGTTAGTAGAGTACTTGGAATCCAGACGAAGGCCTCGGTCCACCAGCCAGTCCATTGTGTCGCTGTTGACAGGCACCGCGGGTGAGGATGAGAGGTCAGCATCGCCAAGGTCAAACGTCGTCCCTCCTGCTAAAAGTGAAGATTGTGGACGAGCCGTCGAAAGAGGTCCAGGCGGGGTGGCCTGTCCCTCAGCTCAACCCAACCACTGTCTGGCCCCTGGAAACTCAGATGGTCCAAACACAGCAAAGAAACCCACGGAAAATGCAGTGCAGGATATCAGGCTTCCCAGAAAGTTCGACCTGCCCCTCACTGTGATGTCTTCAGTGGAGCATGAGAAACCAGCCCGACCAGAGGGTCAGAAGGCCATGAGCTGGAAGGAGAGCTTCCAGATGGGAAGCAAGAGCAGCCCACCCTCCCCCTATGTGGGGTTCTCTGGAAACAGCAAAGACAGTCGCAGAGGTACCCCTGAGATCGACAGACCTCTGCAGGGGGCACTCACCCTTCTGAGGTCTGTGTTTCGGAAGAAGGAGAACAGGAGGAATGACAGGGCAGAGTTCTCCCCACGGGTGCCCCCCATCTCCCTGGTGAGTGGCAGGCTGAGCCCTGCCATGGATGGGCGGGTGCCAGGCTCACCGCCTTCCTTCAGGATCCCAGAGGGCCTGGCCAGGGGCCTGGGAGGCCAGCTGGAGAGGGATGTCTGGTCGGCCCCCAGCTCTCTCCGCCTCCCTCGAAAAGTCAGCAGGACTCCGAGAGGCAGCGCGCTGGGCATGTCACAAAGGATTGCTCCAGGGGAGCAGGCTTCTCAGGGCACCTTCCAGAGGGTCAAATACCACACCCTTTCCTTAGGTCGAAAGAAAACCTTACCGGAGTCCAGCTTTTGATGGAGCGTGTCAGTATTGTGTGACGCTGGCGTTCGTGGGACTTTGCCGAGCAGTTGTAGGCAGTTTGTGTTGAGAGTGGGTTTCCAGGAAGCCAGTTGTCTTGTAATCCCTAAAAAATAATTTTTTTTTTTTTTTTGGTCTCCACGTCTAGGCTTTCAACACCTAATGGCCACATGACCCAAGGGTCCCCTTCCTGTGTGGTTGAATGCTTTGCTACAGTCTGGCCACTAGAGGATGCTATTGGGTCAGTATTTCCAGTTTCAGGGCAAGAACTGATATTTACTAAAGAGATTTGAATGTGGGCAAACCAGGTGAGCCTGGTTCATAAGAATCTTCAATGTCATGTCAAATGTTGTCATTGGCTCCTCCTTTCTCTTTCTTTTTTTTTTTTTTTTTTAAATTGTGGATTTAGAGAAGAATATGTTATTTTTAATGCTTTTCTGGGATAAGCATTAAAGATGCCAAAAAAGAGAAAATAAAAAATGAAAACAGAATGATAGTGATGGTAAGGCAAGATTCTAGCAAAGAGAGATGAGAGAGAAATGACTGAGATTTCTGGTGAGTATTTAATATATTAAAAGTTGTATTAAAGTTTTTCAAGGCATTTTAAAAATGACTATTTTGATACTAGAAAAAAATGTTCAATTTTTTAATTTAAATATGAAATCTATGTACCATTTTAATAAAATCCCGTCCATGGAACCTGCAGGTCTGTCTAAATTATTCAAGTCTGATAAAATGACCTTGCTTCATTCCTGCTGAGTAAACTGGCTTTGTTGCTGTTGCTATCAGAAAGTAGTTTCTTGAGTTCTTTCTTTTCTTTTCTTTTTTTGAGGCAGTGTAATTTTAGGTACTACAAGTACTATGAAATTTAGCAGGATCACATGCAACTTGGTCAGGGAAGGCCAGTGTGGGCATTCGGCTACTTGCTGAGGTCAGTCAACTAAGCACTCAGAATGCTGAAATATCCTAAGAAAGAGGCCAGTTTCCACTGGGCCTGCCAAGATGCAAACTTGGGTTAGGAATCCGTTTATCACCCAGCCACCGTAATCTCCTGTTCAGACTGAAAAAGCCCAGTGGTTCTCTGGCTTCCTGGGGCTTAATGTCAGCCCGGGCAAATGGCTGCAGGTTCTGTTGGGAATGGCTGAGAGAAACTTTATGGGGCAGATGTGGGGTCATAGAAGGATTCTTCCTCAATAGTACCTAGCCATCCTGTCATTTAAGAGAGTCTGGATTCTACATGGATGAGTTCTTTAAAAAAAAAAAAAAAAAGAGTCTGGATTCGTGAACTGAATCAGGTCAGGGAATTAGATGAAACATTCTTTTTTTTTGACTCTTCAATGCAGGTTACATATCTAGTTTTCTGTACGTGAGCATGTTTGGTTGGAAATAATGAAGAACGGAGTAGCCTGCCGTTGATTTAGCATCTGGAGCACCAAGTCATAGCCAGCATTCTCTGCATGTTGTACATCCCTGGAGATCTGATTGCATGACTGTCCACTTTACCACTAATGGTTAATTGCCATGATCTAGGCTTGACCACTTTGGGCTTCTCATATTGCCCCCAGAGTCAAGGCCCTTGTTTGAACAGTACCCCTATCCAGCAGGATTCCTGTTTAACTTGAGTACCGACATGAAGTGCTATTTTTTTTGTTAGTTCGTTTGTTTTTGAGACAGTGTCTTGCTCTGTTGTGACCCAGGCTGGAGTGTGCAGTGGTGCGACCATAGCTCACTGCAGCATAACCTCCTGGGCTCAAGAGATCTGCCCATCTCAACCTCCCAAGTAGGTGGGACTACAGGCACATACCACCATACCCCAGCTTTTATTTAATTTTTTTTTTAATTTTTTTTTATTTTTGTAGAGATGGGGCCTCCCCATGTTGCCTAGGCTGGTCTTGAACTCCTGGGCTCAAGCAATTCACCCACCTTGGCCTTCCAAAGTCCTGGGATTACAGATGTGAGCCACCATGCCCAGCTCATGAAGTGCTTTTTAAGGACCTCTTTGCTTACTTAATTTTATCTGTCACTCCTGGCAAGGCTGAAACACTGGGGGACGTGAGAAGTGGTGTGGGGGCGGAACACATGGGAAAACCACAAGCTTAATATAAAGAAATATACCTTATTAACTACAGCATGTTACAGCATAACAATACTATAACAGAGTATTGAGGAATTGGTTCATAATAAAAGAATTCTAAAGAATGTGTGAGGGTTGGGCACAGTGGCGCATGCCTGTAGTCCCAGCACTGGGAGGCTGAGGTGGGTGGATCATTTGAGGTCAGGAGTTCAAGACCACCCTGGCCAACATGGTGAAACTTGAGTTAGCCAGGCAGTAGTAGCACACTCCAGTAATCCCAGCTACTCAGGAGGCTGAGGCAGGAGAATCGCTTGGACCCAGGAGTTGGAGGCTGCAGTGAGCTGAGATCGCGCCATTGCACTCCAGCCTGGGAGACAAGAAGAAAACTCTGTCTCAAAAGAAAAAAAAGGAGAATGTGGGAATCGCAGATATACCTCTAGGGGCTCAGATAGAGTATTCAGGGATGAGATCCTACATCCCCCAGGACTGGGGTGCCAATCTGTGGTCTTCTGGTTGGAGAGGAGTTGAGTGGTACTGCACCCTGGAAGGCTGGGAATCTGTCTTTCAGGGTGTTGTAGGGGAAGCTTTTCATAGAAGGTATCTCCCAGGAGGCACTCCAATACAGTACTTCAAAGGGGTTGCTGGGGAAGCTGCTGGCTGCCAGACACCACACAAGCTGGATATTGGAAAACCACCTGTATCAAAGGAGCCTGCTGCTGGACATGCTGCCTTTGCTGCAGGAGCTGGGCACTGGGGAAGTCCTGTCTGTGCTGCAGGTGGTTGTTGAGAGACCCCAGAAGTCAGGACAGAAAACCACTTCCTTCTAAAATCCCTGTCCAGCGTCCTCTGCTGACAATACTTGACGTCATACCATCCGGAAATTGAAAAAAATCTGAAGGGCTCAGATCAATTTTCATAGAGCAGACAGTGAAGCATAAATTAGAAGACAATACATTGATACCTGGCACAAGTATATTTTTTCCTATTAACATTTTGTAAATAAATGGGCATCTCTTAAGGGGTCTCATCTTTCTGTAGGTAGCTACAGAAAGGTGTGCCCCCTCTGCCAGCCTTCCAGAGATAATACTCCTTTAACTCTGCAGGGACCAAACACCCAACCAGTATTCAGTTACAATACTCCTTTGTGCTGTTTGGCTTCTGTTCACTGGTATGACTTTGAAATTCTCCTTTTTTACTGGCACCTGAAGAGATCTCTTTCTTAATTTTGAGCTTTCCTATCTCTTAAAAATTTTGTTGTTTTATTTTATCTCTGGAATCAGAGGAAGAAATCCTTTAATTCAATTCAGCCCGCCACATTGACTGGAAGTTGACTCAGAAGTAGCGGGCCAGAAACAAAATGAACACATACACAGGGATGGGGAGAATATTTTACATTTTAGGATGCAAAGTCATGATATGGTTTTGTAAACACAAAAACAGGTGGGATCACCTCTTACTAGTTTCTTCATAGACCAGATAAATTTTTAGTCTGAATTGGCATCTTGATTTCCTAAACAAGTGAATATCCTTGCAAAAGAAGGGAAAACTCCCTATATTCTATCTCAAATGTTTACTGCTTTTTGTTAACTATTGACCAATGTATGACCATAGTAAAAAAATTCAAATATGTGGAAGAGCTGAAAGAATAAATAATGTCATGAGTGCAATCTAGCCAGAACCCCAATACCCTTCCCAGAAGTCACTGTCACCAGTTTGGAGTAATTCCTTCCATATTTCCATATTTTCTTTGTGCAGTCCTCTTGTATGAGAAAAAAATGTAATTTTCATTTGTATGTATGTTTATACATAACTGAGAACATGATGCATGCATTTCTTGCAATTTGCTTTTATAACTTGAAGATGTTTTCATATTGTCTTTTATGGGTACACCTCATTCTTTTCAACTGATGCTTTATATTCCATAGTACTACAGGTACCAAGGATTACTTAACCCCGTTGATGGGCATTTCATAATTTTATCCCCCTGCCTTATTTATTTATTTATTTATTTATTTTGAGATGGAGTCTCACTGTCGCTGGGCTGGAGTGCAGTGGCGCAATCTCGGCTCACTGCAACCTCCGCCTCCCAGGTTCAAGCCATTCTTCTGCCTCAGCTTCGTGAGTAGCTGGGACTACAGGCACAAATCACCATGCCCAGCTAATTTTTGTATTTTTAGTGAAGGCAGGGTTTCACCATGTTGGTCAGGATGGTCTCGATCTCCTGATCTCACGATCTGCCCACCTCGGCCTCCCAAAGTGCTGGGATTATAGGCGTGAGCCCCTGCAGCCAACTTGATCTCATTTTTTTTATCTTGTTTTAAACAAAGGAGCAACAGAAATGGTTATGTTCTTCTTTAATTCAAGTTTTCATAAATAAAAAAAAAAGTATTCATGTCCTTCTGTATTTCTTTTCTTCACCTAGGTCTTGCACATAACTTTTATTATTTATTCCCACATATTTTATTGTTTTCATTGCCATTGGAAATGGAATCTTTTTCTCTATTACATTTTCAAATGGGTGTGTGTGTGTGTGTGTGTGTGTGTGTGTGTTTGTGACAGAGTCTCACTCTGTTTCCCAGGCTGGAGGGCAAAGATGCGTTCTTGCCTCACTGAAACCTACATCTACTGGGCTCAAGCGATTCTCCTACCTCAGCCTCCCATGTAGTAGGACTACAGGTGTGAGCCATCACACCCAGCTACTTTTTGTATTTTTCATAGAGATAGGGTTTCCCCTTATTGCCCAGGCTGGTCTCAAACTCCAGAGCTCAAGTGATCCACCTGCCTTGGCCTCCCAAAGTGCTGGGATTACAGGTGCGAGCCACTGTGCCGGCTGTTTTTTCATCTTTTCAAAATTGGATCTTGTGTCTGGTCAGCTTGACTTTGTTATTTATTTTTAAAAAATAATTGTTTATTAATACTAATTTTGTCTCTTCCTTTTAAGTATTCATGCTTCTATTTTTCTTATTTCTCTGCACTAGTATGACCAACAGTACTGGCTTATTTGTAGTGATGGAAGCTAACATCCATGTCTAGTTTGTGACTTTAGTGTTTTACCTTTTAGGAATGATATTTGTTGTAAATATCCTTCCTTTATGTTCCTTTAAGAAGTTGAGATCTTTAGCTAATATTTTCTTAAATTAGGAATGAATCTTAATTTTTCAACTTTTTATAGTAAAATGATCGTGTTATTTTTTATAATTTCTTAAAGTGTGTTTTAAATGTGTATTCTGTGGGTACAAGTTTTATAAATAACTATTAGATCAAGTTTTATTGCGTTCTTCATAAACTCATAACACTTTACTATTTTTTTCCACTTGACCTATTGATTTTTGAGAAGACTATTAAAGTATTCCATGTTATTATGATTTCTCCACAGTATTTCCTTATGTTTTTGCTTTATATATTTAGTGATTATCAGATGCCTGATTTGTCTATTTCGTTTGCTTGTATTTCGTCACTATAAAATATCTTTTTTTCTTACATTTTATTTTGCTCATACTTTTGTCACATCTGTGTTCCCTTTGGTAGCATTTCACAAGTGTATCTTTCAATGTTCCATTTTTAAGGTGTGTCTTTTGTGCATGCCAAGCAGCTGAATTTTTTCTTAAACCTAAATCAGATGATCTCCGTCTTTTAGTGGGAAATTTAGCTCTGTCTCATTTATTGTGATTACTGATAGTTTGGATTTATCTTTGTTTCCTTTCGGCCTTTTGTTATTGATCAGATCAAATTTCCTTTGTTCCTTCTTCAATAATAGTTTTAAAATTTTATGTCTTATTTATATCCTAGTGCTTACTTTAAAATTTTATTTTACATATTATATTTTTCTATCAGTGGTTAGATTTAACCAGTGCAAGACACAAATCTTAACAAACTTTACTTGCTTTTATAAAAAAAATTATTTGGCTACTCCTGGACCTTTCTAATTCTAAATACATTTTAGAGTCAGTTAATTAATTTATATATGCATACACGTAAAATTGCTAGGATATTGATTGGGATTTTATTTAATCTATAGATTGGTTTGGGGAGAGTCTACAATATTATAATATTGAGTCTTCTAATCCACAAACATAGCCTTCCAGCTGTTTAAGTCTCAGTAACATTTGTAGTTTACTGTATAGAGCGATTTTTGTATTTTCTTGCATTTATTCTTAGTTATTTGCTATTTAGTGGAACGTCTAGAATTGCTCATTATTGGATTTATGTTTTCTAATATTGCTTCTGCTCCGTTATGTCTATTTTCTTTTCTGGAACTCCAATTAGAAATATGTTGGAGGCTGGGTGTGTTGGTTTATGTCTGTAATCCCAGCAATTTGGAGGGCAAACTGGTTGATCACCTGAGGTCAGGAATTTGAGACCAGCCTGGCCAACAAGGTGAAACCCCATCTCTACTAAAAATTAAAAAAAAATAGCCGGATGTGGTGACTTGAACCTGTAGTCCCAGCTACTCAGGAGGTTGAGGCAGAAGAATTGCTTGAACCTGGGAGGCAGAGGTTGCAGTGAGCTGAGATCATGCCACTGCACTTGAGACTGGGTGACAGAGCTAGACTCCGTCCCCCCAAAAAATAAAAATAAAAATAAAGAAATACGTTGGAACTTACCCAATGCTTCTTAAAATCTCTTTTATGTTTTCCATCTCCTTGCCTTTCTGGGCTGTATTCTGGATAATTTCTTATGACATATCTAATAATATGCTAATTAGCTATGTAATATTTTTTGCTTAAGCCTAATGTGGGTTTTCTTTGTTGTTTTATTTTATAATCAGGAATTTTTATTTTTTAATTACAATAGTCATTTATAGTTTATTATTCACTAAAGACATTGTTAGACTTATCTTTTACTTTTTTATTTATTTTTTTTAATTGTACTTTAGGTTCTGGGGTACATGTGCAAAATCATGCAGGATTGTTGAATAGGTACATACATGGCAATGTGGTTTGCTGCCTCCATCCCCCTGTCACCTATATCTGGCATTTCTCCCCATGTTATCCCTCCCCAGCCTCCCTACCCCATGCTACCCTCCCCTACCCCTCCCAACAGACCCCAGTGTGTGATGCTACCCTCCCTCTGTCCATGAGTTGTCATTGTTCAACACCAGCTTATGAGAGAACATGAGGTGTTTGATTTTCTGTTCTTGTGTCAGTTTGCTGAGAATGATGGTTTCCAGATTCATCCATGTCCCTACAAAGGACACAGACTCATCATTTTTTATGGCTGCATAGTATTCCATGGTGTATATATACCACATTTTCCTTGTCTAGTCTATCATCAAGGGGCATTTGGGTTGGTTCCAGGTCTTTGTTATTGTAAACAGTGCTGCAATGAACATACATGTGCATGTGTGTTTATAATAGAATGATTTATAATCCTTTGGGTATATAACCAGTAATGGGATTGTTGGATCAAATGGAATTTCTATTTCTAGGTCCTTGAGGAAGTGCCACACTGTCTTCCACAATGGTTGAACTAGTTTACCCTCCTACCAACAGTGTAAAAGTGTTCCTATTTCTCCACATCCTCTCCAGCATCTGTTGTCTCCACATTTTTTAATGATCGCCATTCCAACTGGCATGAGATGGTGTCTCAATGTGCTTTTGATTTGCATTTCTCTAATAATCAGTGATGATGAGCATTTTTTCATGTTTCTTGGCCTCATATATGTCTTCTTTTGAAAAGTGTTCATATCCTTCACCCACTTTTGGATGGGTTTGTTTGTTTTTTTCTTGTAAATCTGTTTTAGTTCTTTGTAGATTCCAGATGTTAGCCCTTTGTCAGATGGGTAGATTGCAAAAAATTTTTCCCATTCTGTTGGTTGCTGGTTCACTCTAATGATTGTTTTTTCTTGTTATACAGAAGCTCTGGAGTTCAATTAGATCCCATTTGTCTATTTTGGCTTTTGTTGCCAATGCTTTTGGCATTTTAGTCATGAAGTCCTTGCCTATGCCTATGTCCTGAATGGTTTTGCCTAGGTTTACGGTTTTTATGGTGTTAGGTCTTATGTTTAAGTCTTTAATCCATCTGGAGTTAATTTTAGTGCAAGGTGTCAGGAAGGGATCCAGTTTCTCCTTTCCGCACACTGCTAGCCAGTTTGCCCAACACCATTTATTAAACAGGGAATCCTTTCCCCATTGCTTGTTTTTGTCAGGTTTGTCAAAGATCAGATGACCATATTGTGTGGCATTGCCCCCAGGACCTCTGTTCTGTTCCATTGGTCTATATCTCTGTTTTGGTACCGGTACCATGCTGTTTTGATTACTGTAGCCTTGTAGTATAGTTTGAAATCAGGTAGCATGATGCCCCTGGCTTTGTTCTTTTTGCTTAGGATTGTCTTGGCTATGTGGGCTCTCTTTTGGTTCCATATGAAGTTTAAAGTGGTTTTTTCCAGTTCTGTGAAGAAGGTCATTGGTAGCTTGATGGGGAAAGTGTTGAATCTATAAATTACTTTGGGCAGTATGGCAATTTTTATGATATTGATTCTTCCTAACCATGAGGATGGTAGGTTTCCCCATCTGTTTGTGTCCTCTCTTATTTCCTTGAGCAGTGGTTTGTAGTTCTCCTTGAAGAGGTCCTTTACATCCTTTGTTAGCTGTATTTCCAGGTATTTTATTCTCTTTGTAGCAACCATGAATGAGAGTTTTCTCATGCTTTGGCTCTCTATTAGTCTGTTATTGGTGTATAGAAATGCTTGTGATTTCTGCACATTGATTTTGTATCCTGAGACTTCGCTGAAGTTGCTTATCAGTTTAAGGTGATTTTGGGCTGAGATGATAGAGTCTTCTAAATATACAATCATGTCATATGCAAATAGAGACAACTTGACTTCCTCTTTTCCTAATTGAATATCCTTTTTTTTTTTTTCTTGCCTAATTGCTCTGGTTAGAACTTCTAATACTATATTGAATAGGAGTGGTAAGAGAGGGCATCCTTGTCTAGTGCCGGATTTCAAAGGAATGCTTCCAGTTTTTGCCCATTCAGTATGATTTTGGCTGTAGGTTTGTCATAAATAGCTTTTATTGTTTTGAGATATATTTCTTCAATACCTAGCTTATTGAGAGTTTTTAGCATAAAGCACTGTTGAATTTTGTGGAAGGCCTTCTCTGCATCTATTGAGATAATTATGTGGTTTTTGTCTTTAGTTCTGTTTATGTGGTGGATTACATTTATAGGCTTGCGTATGTTGAATCAGCCTTGCATCCCTGGAATGAAGCCTACTTGATTGTGGTGGATAAGCTTTTTGCTGTGCGGTTGCAATCAGTTTGCCAGTATTTTATTGAAGATTTTTGCTTGTATGTTCATCATGGATATTGGCCTGAAGTTTTCTTTTTTTGTTGAGTCTCTGCTGGGTTTTGGTATCAGGATGATGTTGGTCTCAAACAATGATTTGGCAAGGATTCCTTCTTTTTGCATTGTTTGGAATAGTTTGAGAAGGAATGGTACCAGTTCCTCTTTGTATGTCTGGTAGAATTCAGCTGTGAACCCGTCTGGACCTGGACTTTTCTTGGTTGGTAGGCTATTAATTGCTGCCTCAACTTTGGCCCTTGTTATTGTTCTATTCAAGGTTTCAACTTCTTCCTGGTTTAGGCTTGGGAGGGTGCAAGTGTCCAGGAATTCATATATTTCTTCCAGGTTTACTGGTTTGTGTGCAACTCTATTGTTTGTAGTAATATCTGATTGTAGTTTGTATTTCTGTGGAACCAGTGGTGATATCCCCTGTATTGTTTTTTATTGCATCGATTTGATTCTTCTCCCTTTTCTTTTTTTCTATTAATCTGGCTAGCAGTCTATTTTGTTGATCTTTTCAAAAAACCACCTCCTGGATTTATTGATTTTTTGAAGGGATTTTTTGTGTCTCTACCTCCTTCAGTTCTGTTCTGATCTTAGTTATTTCTAGTCTTCTACTAGCTTTTGAGTTTTTTTAATCTTGCTCCTCTGGCTCTTTCAATTTTGATGATAGAGTGTCGATTTTAGATCTTTCCTCACTTCTCATGTGGGCATTTGTTGTTATAAATTTTCCTCTAGACATTGCTTTAAATGTGTCCCAGACATTCTGGTATGTTGTGTCTTCATTCTCGCTGGTTTCAAAGAACATCTTTCTTTCTGCCTACATTTCATTATTTATCCAGTTGACATTCAGGAGCCAGTTGTTCAGTTTCCATGAAGCTGTGCAGTTCTGAATTAGTTTCTTAATTCCAAGTTCTAATTTGATTGCCCTGTGATCTGAGATACTGTTTGTTATGATTTCCATTCTTTTGCATTTGCTGAGGAGTGATTTACTTCTAATTATGTGATCAATTTTAGAGTATGTGCTTTGTGGTGCTGAGAAGAATGTATATTCTGTGGATTTGGGGTTGGGGGGAGAATTTCTGTAGATGTCTATTAGGTCCACTTGGTCCAGATTTGAGTTCAAGTCCTGGATATCCTTGTTAATTTTCTGTCCTGTTGATCTGTCTAATATTGACAGTGGAGTGTTAAAGTCTCCCACTATTATTGTGTGGGAGTCTAAGTCTCTTTGTAGGTCATTAAGAACTTGCTTTCTCTGCCTGGGTGTCCTGTATTGGGTGTGTATATATTTAGGATTGTTAGCTCTTCTTCATGCATTGATCCTTTTACCATTATGTAATGCACTTCTTTGTCTCTTTTGATCTTTGTTGGTTTAAAATCCATTTTATCAGAGACTAGGATTGCAACTCCTGCTTTTTTTTTGCTCTCCATTTACTTGATAAATCTTCCTCCATCCCTTTATTTTTAGCCTATGTGTGTCCTTGCATATGAGATGGATTTCCTGAATACAGCACACCAATGGGTCTTGAATTTTTATTCAATTTGCCAGTCTGTGTCTTTTGATTGGGGCATTTAGCCCATTTACATTAAAGGTTAATATTATTATGTGTGAATTCGATCCTGCTCTTTTGATGCTAGCTGGATGTTTTGCCTGTTAGTTGACACATTTTTTTCATTGTGTTGATGGTCTTTACCATTTGGTACATTTTTGGAGTGGCTGGTACTGGTTGTTCCTTTCCTTGTTTAGTGCTTATTTCAGGAACTCTTGTAAGGCAGGCCTGGTGGTGGCAAAATCTCTCAGCAATTGCTTGTCCATAAAGGATTTTCTTTCTCTTTCGTTTATGAAGCTTAGTTTGGTTGGATATGAAATTCTAGGTTGAAAGTTCTTTTCTTTAAGGATGTTGAATATTGGCCCCCACTCTCTTCTGGCTTGTAGGGTTTCTGCCAAGATCCGCTGTGAGTCTGATGGGTTTTGCTTTATGGGTAACCTGACTTTTCTCTCTGGCTGCCCTTAGCATTTTTCCTTCATTTCAACCCTGGTGAATCTGACGATTATGTGCCTTGGGGTTGCTCTTCTTGAGGAATATCTTTGTGGTGTTCTCTGTATTTCCTGGACTTGAATGGTGGCCTGGCTTGCTAGGTTGGAGAAGTTCTCCTGGATAATATCCTGAAGAGTGTTTTACAGTTTGGATTCGTTCTCTCCATCACATTCAGGTACACCTATCAAACATAGATGAAGTCTTTTCATATAATCTCATTTCTTGGAGGCTTTGTTCATTTCTTTTCATTCATTTTTCTCCATGCTTATCTTCTCATTTTATTTCATTGAGTTGATCTTTAATCTCTGATATCCTTTCTTCGGCTTGGTCAATTAGGCTATTGAAACTTGTGTATGCTTCACAAAGTTCTCGTGCTATGTTTTTCAGCTCCATCAAGTCATTTATAATCTTCTTTAAGCTGTTTATCCTAGTTAGCATTTCATCTAACCTTTTTTCTAGGTTCTTAGTTTCTTTGCATTGGGTTAGCACATGTTCTTTTAGCTCTAGAAGTTTGTTGTTACCCACCTTCTGAAGCCTGTTTCTGTCAATTCATCAGATTCATTCTCTATCCATCTTTGATCCCTAGCTGGTGAGGAGTTGTGATCATTTGGAGGAGGAGAGGTGTTCTGGTTTTTGGTGTTTTCATCCTTTTTGCACTGGTTTCTTCCCATCTTATTGGCTTTATGTACCTGGAGTCTTTGTAGTTGGTGACTTGTGGATGGGGTCTCTGAGTGGATGTCTTTTTGTTGATGATGAAGTTATTTCTTTCTGTTTCTTACTTTTCCTTCTAACAGTCTGGCCCCTCTGTTGTAGGACTGCTGAGGTCCTCTCCAGGCCCTGCTTGCCTGGGAATCACCCACGGGGGCTGCAGAACAGTAAAGGTTGCTGCCAGTTTCTTCTTCTGTTATCTTAGTCTCAGAAGGAAATCTGCCAGATGTCAGCCTGAGCTCTCCTTTATGAGGTGTCTCTTTGGGTATATGGGGGTTGGGGAGCTGCTTGAGAAGACAGTCTGTCCCTTCCTTATAGGATCTTAAGTGTTGTGCTGAGGGCTCTGGTGTCCCGTACAGAGCTGCTGGGCAGACAGTTTTAAGTCTGCTGCAGCAGAACTCATAACCGCCCCTTTTCCCAGGTACTCTGTCCTAGGAAGGTTGGCTTTATTTATGAGTTCCTGTTGTGCTGCTGCCTTTTTCCATAGATACCCTGCCCTGCATGAAGTAGTCTAGCCACAGCCTGCCAGCAGAAGCATTGCTGAGCTGCCACAGGCTCTGCTCAGCTGCTGTGAACTGCCTTGGTAGTGGTGGCCACCCTTCCCCCCACTGAGCTGGACCATCCTGGGTCCAGCTGCACTTGCTGCAAAACTCTCAATTCAAAGCATTTGAGATTGCTTGTTTTGTGAGGGAGGTACCCACTGAGCCAGATCACCTGTCTCCCAGTCTCAGCCCCCTCCCTTTCAGTTGAATGGGCAGCTCTGTCTCTCAGGCGTTCCAGGTACCAGTCAAAACAGCCACCCAGATATGTGTAGGTTTCTTCTGTGCACCAACCCGGCACTGGCTGAAACCACCATGCTGAAAATTTGTGGTGGTTTTCAGCCCAGGAATCTCCTGGTCTGTGGGCAGTGAAAATTTGTTTGGAAATGCGGTGGGCACTCACCCTCTGTGTTGTTCTTGCTGGGAACTGCACTCCAGAGCTGTTCCTATTTGGCCATCTTGGATTCTCCATCTTTTACTTTTTAAAACATGCTAAGCACAATTGTTTTCTAATTTGTGTTTCTATTGTCCATTATTTCTCACTTATCATGGCCTGTTATATTTTTGATTGTGGGCTTTAGTTATTTTTGATCACGAAGTTGTCATTTATTTCTTGTTCATAAATCTACGGGTCTGCTAGAGTAGGCCTTCACTGGGCATTGATCCAAGCAAATCACTTGGACAAACCTCAAATCAGAAAGACAGAATTGTTTACCCCGTTTCATCCAATTGTTTACTGGATAGCATTCCACAGTTCCATGGCAAAGGGCATGGATTTCCAATCCTACTATGGGGAGAAAGTTAATATTTGTGAATAATAATTTGGTCTATTAGAAGATGACTGCATAGTCTAGTCTACCACAATAGATCTGCCTATTTGGGGGTTTTGGGGCTTGTTTTCTGCTTCTTATGCTCCAGTAGCCCTCAAAACTGAAGACCCAGGATCAGCAGATATTCTTAGGGAAAAAACAACCCCAGTGCCCTCATTACACATTTAAATTTCTTCTTTTGCTTAGACCTACTTCTGCCAAATCAGCCACCCAAAAGGAAAACAAGTTGTGGTTATTTTTCTTAAAATTTTAGTCGAAGTCCTGAGGTTGACATTGATAAGCCTGACACAATTCCTATGACTTCCACACCTCCCTTTTTTTTTCAACACTGTGGCCAAGAGTAATATACTGAAATGCTAGGTCTGAGTGACGGATTCACTGCTGGATTTAGGAGTAGGATCCGGGACACGCAGATAATATGACTAAGAGGAAGAAAGATGTGTTTCCTGTGGAAAAATCAGTGGAAAATGAACGCTAGGCAGGCAAGAACAATAGATATCTACTATTTGTGCTTAGCTCTAAAATCATGGATTCCAGTAAATGGGGATTATAGCAGAGGTCATTCTGGGTGAGGTGAAGCCATGAAATTATGAAAAGGTGGGATTGTTTAGGGGAAATCATGTCTTTTGATAAGGGTATAGAACATGTACTAGGCAGTGGAGTGGAACAAAGCTGGTGAATTTCGGCCAGTCAATGGCCAAGTCCTTGGCTAAGGCATTTGGACATTATTTGGCAACCAATGAAGAGCCTCTAATTCAAATACTTTGTATAAATTTCTACTGCTCCAGAATTATCAGGCAGGAAGGAAAGACGAGCAATAAAGACAGGATATGCAAGGGAAGGATTCAAGGCCACAGGCTCATTAATTTGGGTCAGGATAAAAACAACTCAATCAAAGGAGTGGACAGGAAGCAGAAACCAGGGACTGTCAGAGAGCAGAGGAGGAGAAGACTCTGGTTCCAGAGGTGACATCCAGAAACAGATGTCCACTGAATGCTCCTGACCCCCATTGAAGGACACAGTTGCTGGCAGACATCAACAGAAACAGCAACCCATCACCCTCAGTGAGTCTGCCATTTTCCCACCCATCCCCCCTTATCTGATTCACTTCTGGACTAATTTTTTTCTCTAGGCCTCCTTGTTTCTCACACAGGTTTAAAGGAACCATTCATCTGATGGCTTGCATCCTGCTTTTTTCCAGCCCAACCACCTCTCTTTCATCTACTCAAGAGATTAAGCTCAGCATATCATTTTTTCCTCTTTAGCCCTTGAGTTGTTCACCTATAAAACAGAACTGCCCTCTTGTTACATTCCCTTCCAGTTCTACTGTTCTCCAAATCCTCCAATGGCCCATCCATCTCTCCCATCCCTTCTGATCTTCTTGCATGACCTAAACAAATCCCCTTATGATCACTTCCTTTTATCTGGTGAAAGCCTACATACTGTTATACATTTAGGTTTCTATGTATATCTGGTACATCCAGCATGCAGCCTTGTACAGCTAAAATATATTGAAATGTTTACCTAACTTGTTTTAACCTTGAAGTGTAAGCTCCTTATCAACATGGGCTAAATTATCACAGTGCCATGAAAAGCGTGTTTATTGGATTTTTTATTGGATTTTTCTATGTAGACAATGCAGTAATTGGGGAGAAGAGAGCCTAGATTAGAAATAGAGCTCTTCAGTCAGCTATTTTCTAGTCGTGTGACTTTTAATCTCTTTAGGTGGGACTGATATTTGACTTCTCTGCCTTTCCCTGATGCCATGAGAAGTGAATGTGAAAATAGACCAACCTACCTTTTCAAATGAGAAGTCCTGTATCAGTGTGACACAGAGCAGCAAGCTAATTAGATTCATAACGAGCATCATGTTCAAGTGCCAAGTGTAATTGGAAGTAAAGTACAGCCAAAGCTCACATGTCTGCTCTAAGAGACACAGGACATCCAGAATCTGACTGCTCCTCTCCATCTGCATGACCATTGCTCTAGTCTACATGCTCCCGACTCTTCCTGGACAACTGTCCTAGCCTCCTGTCTCACCTCTCTCTCTCTCTGTCTCTCTCTCTCTCTCTCTCTCTCTCTCTCTCTCTCTCTCTCTCCCTGTGCACTCTTGCTCTTTTACAACCCCTTCTTCACAAAACATCCAGGGTGAGCTCTTAGACGTGCAAAGTGGTTCATGACTCCCCCCTCCCTTGTACCTTCGGCTAAGAAGGACACATGGGCAGCCCCCTTCCTGCACCACATCTCCCCTCCCTTGGCTCTGGCCACACTGACCATTTTTCTTCTGCCTGAATCTCTCCTACTCTTCACGGTACAGTACTGGCTTTTTCTCATCATTGAGGAAGGTTTCATATCACCCCCTCCAGGAAGTCCTCCCTGAGCACCTTCTCTAAAGTAGTATTCCCTTCGTTTATATTTTTCCTCATAGTACTCATTACCTTCTGAATTTATCTTAATCACTTGTTTGCTCACTTACTGTGAGTAAGCTCTGAGACAGCCAAGTCTCTGAGTTTCCAGGGCATAGTACCTGCTCTGAAAATAAGCATTTTTGAATGAATGAGCTGACAGAGGCATTCACAGCTTTCTCATTTGGCTATGGTAGCTTCAGCTTTTACAATATCTCCTTCTCAAACTACTCAAGAGAGTACCAGACTTGTCTTAAATTCCTAGATTTTGGGCTGGGTGTGGTGGCTCATGCCTGTAATCCCAGCATTTATGAAGGTCAAAGTGGGTAGATCACTTGAGGTCAGGAATTTGAGATCAACCTGGCCAGCATGGTAAAACCCAGTCTCTACTAAAAATACAAAAATTACCTGAGTGTGGCAGCACATTGTAATCCCAGCTACTTGGGAGGCTTAGGCAGGAGAATCACTTGAATCCCAGAGGTGGAGGTTGCAGTGAACAGAGATTGTGCCACTGCACTCCAGCCTGGACAATGAGTAAGACTCCATCTGAACAACAACAGAAACTTCCTAGATTCCAGCCCACACTAAAACAACAACAATACTCTTTTCCTAAATATTGTCTTAAATGTCAAATTTCTATCTTTTGGCTGAAATAAGTTTGAAATAAGGTATAGCAATGAGTGAAAAGCAGTATCCAGTAAGTATTTAATGTGCAGCAACTGTGAGAAATTCAAAGCTCTGGTGGTAGCTTCATGATTTATATTCAGATAAGCCAAATACAAATATATTATCAAAAATTAAGGATTTTCAGTGGAGGGTGGACTTACCTGTTCATTTTTCTCCAAAATAGCTACTGATGAGTCGGGGGAATGAACTTCATGAATCCTGGTTCAAAAAGTGTCCTGGCTGAGCATGGTGGCTCGCTCCTGTAACCTCAGCACTTTGGGAGGCTGAGGCGGGTGGATCACAAGATCAGGAGTTCAAGACCAGCCTGGCTAACACGGCAGAACCCCGACTTTACTAAAAATACAAAAATTAGCTGGGTGTGGTGGTGGGTGCCTGTAATCCTAGCTACTTGCGAAGCTGAGGGAGGAGAATTGTTCAAACCCGGGAGGTGGAGGTTGCAGTGAGCTGAGATTGTGCCATTGCACTCCAGCCTGGGGGAAGGGCAAGTCTCTGTCTCAAAAAAAAAACAAAAACAAAAAACAAAAGTTTCCTAATAGGTTTACATGTACTCTTTATTCTTCATTAAGAAACTATGTGGCTTCTCACATATAAATAAAATTAAGAATTAAGGTTTACAATGAAATATTCCAAATATTCCCTAAATTCAAAAGAAATTTGTAGCATTTCAGAACAATTTCATCTCTTCAGTAGTTGTACAGTGGCATCGCATCCTATGTGGGGATTCTGTTTGCAAGTCAGTCAAAAATTGCCCTGGAAGTGACTTTAGATCATGCATGAAGGGCAGGACACCCTATTTTGTGATGGAACACTAAATGTGTTCCATCCAGGACTAAGATACTTACATTCATTCTTCTCAGTCTTCTTTAGTCAGGGTTTCTCAACAGCCCTTATTTAATTCCATTTCACCTGTAAGGATATTTTAGCTAGTATTACCTATGAGTTCAGCCACATGAAAAATGTCCTTTGATCTTTCTCCATGTTGGAAAACACTTAAATTATTCCACAAAATATTCCTACAGGCTTTACCTGCACACACCTGTTGTTTTATCCTTTTATTATATATTTTTGCCAATCCACTATAATTGATTTCTGATAAATTTTATGTATATATGTATTATGTATTGTGTATGCATATGTATACATATGTATATATATTATGCATACATATATATGTATACGTACTATGGATATATGTATTTTATGTATATATGTATATTATATATTATGTATACATTATACATATACATGTATATTATGTATAATGTATACATTATGCATTATACATATACATGTGTATAATGTATACACAATACATAATATACATGTATACATAAAATTTATGAGAAATCAATTATAGTGGATTCGCAAAAATATGTAATTATATATAATTGGCAAAAAAATATATATAATACCTATTCATGTATATGTATGTACATGTAAAACATATATATGATATGTATTATGCATACATAATTATGTTACATAATACATATTATGTAACATAATCCCCACATAAGCTGCAATGTCACTGTACAACTGCTGAAGAGATGACATGTTTCTGGAATGCTACAAGTTTCTTTTGAATTTCGGGAACATTTGGAATAGCCCATTGTAAACCTTAATTCTTACTTCGATTTAAACATGAGAAGCAACATGGTTTCTTAATGAAGAACACACATTAAAGGCATGG